>NC_135726.1:28093929-28393929 GCF_964656455.1 Halichoerus grypus
GCCCCCATCTTGTCCCCGGGACCCCCAGCCGCCCATCTGCCCCCAGCCTGGCACACTGGGGTGAGAACTTTCTGGCTTCCAGGGGCACGACCTGGTTCTTTCATCTCCCTGCCCCACGGCCCCTTCTCATAATGCAGCCCAAGAACTGCGGATGGAGCAAAGGGCCAGAGCTTGTGGCCATGCCCGTCGAAGCATTTCTGCCGATGACAGTTAAATTGTCGGGGCCTCTGTTCTTCATTTACATCACAGACGGGAGAGTCCTCTGACGACCTCCCCCAAATGAAAGCCAGCTGCCCCCCATCCCATCCATTGTGCGTTTTGCTTCATTTCAGACGGTCCTCTGACTTTCAACTCAAACCTGCCTTTGGCCTTGACAAGCTGTAGTGCTTAATGATATTTTATTGTGTGATTTCACCAAACCCTAGAGTTTTTCACTTATTCCAAGCTAATGGACTAAATCTGGACCCATTTGCTAAAACAAGCTCTGTTTTAGTAAGAAGCAGAGTGGTTACACATAGATCAGAGTTTCAGGTAAAATATTAGGTTTCTGCCGCATCTAACCAAGCAACAGGCCGTACTTCTCTGTGATGGGTCTGGGAGCCGTCACGAGGCATGTCTGAAACTCGCTTTCCTACCGGGAAGCCTGCATGGCAAACTGTTTTGTCCGTTTCCCTCGGTTATATGATAAATGTTTGCCTCCCCCCTATTGGATGTAATTCCTGGAGGGAAGTGCAGTTGAAAAGCATGCCCCAGAGGAGATTACATTCTGGTAGGAGACATGTGTCTAGTTTGAAGTAGAAAGTGGGTGGAGCCGTGCACACAGTTCTAGGGGTACCCCTGGCAAGGGGGTACACTGTCTCAGCATTGTGGAGTAGGTGGCTTTGAGAGTAAAGCTTCAAATTTGGGTAGGTTTTAGAGCAGTGGCTCTCAACCAGAGATGATTTTGCCTTCCATGGGACCCTCAACAGTGTCAGAAACATTTTCAGTTGTCACAGCTGGGAGGATAGAGGGTCAGGTATGCAGCTAAACGTCATATAATGTGCAGGACGGTTCCCCACAACACAGAACGATCTGGCCTAAAATGTCAACACTTCTGCTATTGAGCAATCCTGTTTTAGATCGAGGGAAACAGGTGTGGTAGTATATATGATCCAGATGACGAGGTGGGCAGGTACGGCTGGGCAGGCTGTGCACTGACCAACTCCAGTGGGTGCTAGTCCCATTGCCTCTGATGAAAAGGGGCCTCCTGGGGTTGGGCAGTGCAGAAGTCCTGCAGGTGGAGGAAAGACTCAAAGGCAGGACAGTTTGTGTTTGGTTTGGCTTGGGCATAAGATGCTTGGGGGAAATTGGAAGGGAGTGAGAAGTTAAGGTTGGGTCTAGGAGCTTGGACTTTGTTCTGTGAGCAGTGGGGAGTCATTGAAGGCTTTGGAAGATAGAATGAAGTGAGATGTGCTTCAGAAAGTCTCAGTGAGCAGCACTATGTAGCGTAGACGAATGTCATCATGGCCAGAGAAAGTCAGAGTGGGAGAGAGGCTGGGAGAAGGGACACCAGCAGGAAAAGCGCTGCGTGGGATTAGAAGAGATGGTCCCGGGGAGCAGACCCTTCGTGGAGGCCAGTAGTGGGGTGAGGAAGGCAGTGAGGATGCCCGTGCAACCAGGGCCACCATCTCCAGGTCCCTCTTGGATTGACCCCAAGTGGAACTTCCTCCCAGCTTCATCATGAAACCCAACACTCCTGCCCAGCCTGCCCCGAGGCCTGTGTGACAAACACAGTGCTCTTCTGCAACATTATAATTATTTCTCATTTGCGGTGACAATGAAACCCAGAGAAATGGAAAGAAGAGTAGCCTTGCAACCTTCCTGAAGGTCTCACGATGCTAGCCCAGAGATTTAGTATTAGCTGTGTAGGTGAAGGTACCACGATCCGGGTGCCATCCTGGCAAGCACCAGGGTGGCCGCCACGCGGGGTCAAGGACACCACGCTGAGAATCAGCTGTGCTGGGTCCCAGGCCCCCCCTGCCACCTCGTGTGACCTGGGCAATCGGCATCCACCCCTGGCTCCCAGTCTCTCCAGCTTTAAAGTGGGTATTTCCCCATCTAGTTGCGTTAAAGTCCATAGAATGGGTAGAAGTGGTGATGGGCTAATCAGTTACAGGGTAAAGATCTACAGGTTTAATTTACACTGAAATGTTTATCTCATCGGCCGACTGCGTAAAAGGCAGTGCGGTGTGGCCATCAGGCAGATAACGTCTGGACTTGGGAGCTCAATATTGCTCCGCAGTCAGTGGGTACCCTTCAGCTGAAGAATGAAACTTTCTGTGCCTCAGTTTCCTAATCTTTACACCAGCGATGACAATAGCACCACCTTGTAACGGTCAAATTAAATTGAGTTAATAAACGTAAAATGTTTGAATAGCAGCTGGTGGAAAGTAAATGCTCAATAAAACAGGAGGTGTTTTGCTCATTCTCACTGTGATTTTCATGAGCCCTTAGGCTTTGGGATTTGAGAGGTAGCTCATTCTCAACACTCATGTCAGTGTCTGGGGCTTAGCGTTTTGTTGCATCGGACCCCCTAGACACGAGCTGCCTCCCCCTCCCCGTTTCTGCCCCTGGCATTCGGGGTGCAGCCCTGGGACCCAATCAGCTCAGAGTGGAAACAGCCACTCTCAGGAAATAGCAGGCCTTCACGGGCCAGAGGGAGAGGCCTTTGGTTATGCTCAGGAAGTATAACAAACTAAAAAAGAAAAAACAAAAAGAGCAACAACAAAAACCTACTCTGGACCAAGTGATTTAAATGCGTGTGATTTGAAGGAACCTGGATTAACTTAGAGGAGGGAGATGACACGTATCTGTTTCCGGAAAATATCAGCCACTGGGGCTGGGACCGATAGGGACGCTCACAGTGCTCCCTGCAGGGGACGACAGGCCACCTCACCCTGTTGCAATGTAAGTTCATATCGTGGATAAAAGTGGCACTGGACTAAACAATGATGGGGTGACAGTCCACAGGCTTCATGTACCACAAAAACGGTCAATTATTTAAATGAGTGGCTACAACCCCAATCAACAGACAAAACCATCCTTCCCTTCCAAGAGGAAATATTTGAATCCGTTGTCTAAAGGTTTCTGGAGACCTCTGGTGACCGACCCGATTTGTCACCGGTCTGGGTGAGGGGTAAACGAGGCCGAGAGAAGTTTCGGACGTGGAATATAGAACAGCCTCCCGGTAGGTAAGAGCCAGCGGGTGCGGGGCCCTCTGCTAGGCACTTTTGCTTGCTGTATCTCATTTAAACCAACACAGGGCAAGCTCCCCCCCCCCCCCCCCCCCCCCCCCCCCCCCCCGCTTCAAGACTGGCTCCCTTTGGCAAATCTCGTTCAGCATTCAGACGGTAAGATAATGCCAGATTGGCCCCCCGCCGGGAACCCCCTGGGGCTGGCCTTCCTCCATCCGGCCCAGTGTGGCCCCACTGTGGGTCCATGACCATACATGGCCACTGGGTGTCACTGTGCCACTGGGCTGGGCCACGGAGAGCACTTATCTGGCTGTTAAAAAACCCTGCCTCTTAAGGAAAACAGTGGAACTTGACAGTGGGATAACTAGGCAGACAGGCCTTAATTATAATGCAAACTTGTCAAAAAGATGTTTACTGTGGGAGGCATTTTACATGACTAACTTTCACATGCTAGGAGACATTTTAGATCCAGTTTCAAACAAAATAAAAACAAGAAAGGCAAGACAGGAGCCAAACGAACAGTCCCGATTCTTAATCCCGCAAATTGTGATATTCTGATATATAATGTGGTTGTGTTGTGGGATGGTGCATCAGGATGAACTTTTTTCTTTCTTTCTTTCTTTCTTTCTTTCTTTCTTTCTTTCTTTCTTTCTTTCTCTTTCTTTTTCTTTCTTTCTTTCTTTCTTTCTTTCTTTCTTTTCTTTCTTTCTTTCTTTCTTTCTTTCTCTCTCTCTCTTTCTTTCTTTCTTTTTCTTCTTCCTTCCTCTCTTCCTGTTCTGACAGCTTTCCCCCCCTTCCTCTTCCAAGAGCCACAAAAAAAAAATGTTTTTCAAATGAACACAGGCAAGGATGTGTCACCCAGTGATGGATTGCTCACTCCGGTTCAGCTTTTGATAATTAAGTTCTACTCTTCACAGACGAAGGCTATTCTGCCAAATCCAAAATACCCTGGAAAATGTAAAATTAGAACCTTATGAGAAAAAAGATTAAAAGAGCTAAATATATATGTATGTAGTTTGGCTAAGTGGTGATTGGGGTGGGGTGGGGTGTGGACGGGGGCACGGTTTGATAACTGCCTACTAATCTGTACAGGGACACGTGTCAAGGGGAAAGGGGGAATATTTACACATGGGGACAAGGTTGAATTAAGAGTGAGTAGATGACTGAAATAAAGAAGAAGGACATTTAGGACAAACGGCACTGTAATCGCCCTGCCTGACGGGAGCTAGCACTTCACTGAGGGCAGTGCCCCAAACAGAAGTATTAGATACTCCAAGGCTTGAGACCTTTTATATGGGTCTACCCTAAACACCAGGCTGGTGGTCCCATACAGAGACCAAAAAAACCCTGTTTCGTTCTCGCATGGGGTGGGGCACGTTTTCTTAGAACTCTGATTTCTGCCTCTTACAAATCTTGCATTTGGGGCCTTGAGGTTACACACCATTCAATATGATTTGCTAACTGGAATGTTCAGCCCTGGAAGACGGGTCTGAATCATGAGCCGGGGAATCCATGCAGCCACTCCGGAAGTCTACCATGAAATCCCGGCGAAGGTCAGAGAGAGCCTCTGCCGGCCCCGAGGCCGCATCACACGCTCCTGGGCTTGGAGGCCACCATCTTGTTTTGCTGCATTTGTGGTTCACCCACCACGCTCAGGCCGTGACTCGTGGAAAATCCAGCTCTGGAACCAGCCCGTCCTTTCAGCATGGATCAACACCGCTGGCCACAATAAGCACCAGGAATTGCTGAGTGATTTATTAGAAGGGACTGCAAAAGATACTTTAAAAGCAAATTCCCTTACCCTCGTGTAATGTACCGGGGGTGGGGGGTGGGGCAGGGTGGTGGTGGAAAGGCCAACAATCCATGTGGCCATTACGTTCTTGGCAGACAACACCCTCTTAGTTGGCTCACTCAAGTGGGCAGGAGCTGGGGTTTCACAAACCGTTCCTATCTTGAGGACTCCTGGCGTTCATTTGATCACCCTGAAAGCTGGATCCTTATCTATCCCAGTAATTTATCTCATTGGAAGGAGAAAGTAGGGGGAAAGGCAGATGCCGTTGATAAGTACACTATTTTGCAGTGTACAATTAGTCTCAGTTCAATGCTGCCGTTGGGGGCTGTGAAACTGAGATCTCAAACTGCCCCAGTTGGGGCTAGTTCTCCGCCCGCCCCCGCCTCACCACCACTTTCTGCCCCCCAGAGGAGAGACACTCAAGGAGCCTGGTGGGAAATTTCTCAAGTCTGTAGGGAGGATGAGGCGGATAGAGGCGAAAGAGGGTATGGCGGGCCTGACTAGTCTTTCCTCATTGCCAAGAAGCTCTTCTTGGATTTTGCATTTGATTTTTTTTTTTTTTTTGCATCTGATTGCATGCCTGGCCTTAAGGGCGGTCTGGCCTGACCCTGGGCTCAAGGGGAGTGAGATAGCTTAACGCTGCTTTCTGTCAGAACTCCCTCCCCACGGAGAGGGCTTGGTGGGAACCCAGAGATAAAAAATGGGAACTGACTTCTTCCATGGGGCAGGAAAACAACCAGGAGGAAAAGACGACTTCCTGCCCCGCTCTGTCAGCTGATAAGCCTAATTGGCTGGATTTGCCTGCTGTATGTTGATTTCACAGCCTAATGAAGCACTGTTGATCCGCGCGTGGGGCCACGGTGCCCTCGTGGGCAGTGTTCCCGCCCCTGGAATTTGGACAGCAATCTTCCTGTGGTTTGGCTTCTTAGCATCATGAATTGAGTGAAAGGTGGCACGCACTCATCTTGGGGACCTAGCACAACTTTCCCATCACTCCAGAACCTAGCATGTGTCCCCTTTGGGCCCGAAAAGATGCCTAAGTTGGATTCAGGTAGTGCTGTTCCCAATAATATTCTGAGTGTGGTGTGTGTTTTGATTAAGCCTCAGAATGAACATAGATGCTGTTTAGGGATCCCAAGCCCATGTGGCTGGGCTTGGACACTGGACACACAAATGCTCTCAGGGCTGAGATGCAAAAGCAGAAGTGTTGACCAGTAGGCTGTCTCAAGCCATACACCACTGTGGTTATAGTTGGATGAGCCTGGGCAAGTCCTCTGAGCCTCCACTCCTCATCTGTAAAATGGAGCTAGAAATAGTACTTGCCTATAGAGACTATTGCAAAAATTAAATCCACCCCCCCAACATAAAGTTTAGAATAGTATGTGGTCCACACCAAGGGCTTCATGCACCTAAGCAAATATTAGGATACAGTTTCCCATCATCATCCCCATCACTCCTCAACTCAAGGCCAGATTTTGATCTATGGAGGCACTAAGCATTGAAAACATTATGGTGATGGGGACTGGGGGATGGGTGGGTGGGTAAACAGAGCATCTTGCCATGCCGTGAGATCATTCTGAAAGCAATATGGCAGCATTTGGTCAGTTTAAGTATATGTACAATGCAAGGCCCAGTCATAGTGACCCTGTGTCCGTACCCCATGACATTCCCACACAGGGAATTGCAAAGGGATATAAAAAAGACATTCATTGTTTTATATGTTCTGGTGGTGGAGACTTGGAAACAATCTGGGGCTCATCCCTGGGAAAACTGAGAATGCCCACCATGGACAGCTGACACAGTTGGAAGCAACAGACTAGGTATTCACACAGTGGTGGGGCTGGAGTTCTGACACATGGGGTTAAGGGTGGCAGAAATATGTAACGTGATGCTATCTGTGTTAATTAAATATATAAACACACACAAAAATGAAGATATACAGTAGAAGGGCATGTGAAGAGGGAAATGGGGGTTAATGGGAATAGTCAGATAACCAAATAAACACAATCAGGTGAGTCTTGCCCAGACCAATAATGGCAACGTATGGTCAACTGAGGACAAAATTAACTCACTCACAACTCCAGAGGTCCAAAAATAGGACTGCTTACCCCTCCATGTTATTAAAAATAGAACGATTAAATGTGGAGAAGTTTCGTAAAGCTATGGTTTTTCCCCATTTTAAAACCTTTTTATTTGGGAATACTTTTAGAGTCATAGAAAAGTTGCAAGAAAATATAGACAGTTCCAGTTGACCCTTCGTCCAGCTTCCTCTTATGTTAGCATTGGACCCAACCGTGGGCTATTTGTCACAACTCAGAAGCCAGTTTTGGTACATCACAACTAACTGAACTCCAGATTTTATCAGAATGTCTCCATTTGCCACACATGTGGAGTATAGGACACAGTTAGGGTGACTGTATGGTCTCCTGCTGTCTCAGGGCGACTCTCAGACTTTCCTTGTTTCCTTTCCTTGTATGACCTTGACAGTTTTGAGGAGCACTGGTCAGGGAGTTTGTAGAATGTCCCTCACTTTGAAATGATCTGATATTTTTCCCATGATTAGTTTGGGGTTCTGGGTCTTGGGTTAGACCCAAGACGTGAGACACCCTTCTCATCACATGATATTGGAGGCATATGACATCAACATTATTTTTCATCTGTGATATTAACATTTACCACTTGGTGAAGGTGGTATCTGTCAGGTTTCTCCACTGGATAGTTAATACTTTTCCTTTTTCATGCTCTGGTCTTTGGAAAGTAGTCACTAAGCCCAGCCCAAACTCAAGGCGGAAGGACTTGAGCTCCACTTCATAGAAGGGGTTAAATTTCTCCTTATATTTCTCAATGCATTTTTTTTTCTTTTGGGAAAATACATATAACATACAATTTATCAGCATAACCACTTTTCAATGTATGGTTTTCTCAATGCATTTAAAAAAAAATGGCTCTGTTGGGGGGGGCCCTGGGTGGCTCAGTCAGTTAAGCATCTGCCTTCGGCTCAGGTCATGATCCTGGGGTCCTGGGATCGAGCCCTGCATGGGGCTTTCTGCTCAGCAGGGAATCTGCTTCTCCCTCTACCTCTGTTCCTGCTCACGTTCTCTCTTTTTCTCTCTCTTTTGCTCTCACTCTCTTGCATGTGCTCTCTCTAATAAATAAATAAATAAATAAAATCTTTAAAAAATCAATTATTAAAAAAGAGCTTTGTTGAGATATTATTCTTCTACTGTAAAATTCACCCCTTTAAAGCATAAAAATCAGTGTTTTTCATATATTCACAGGGCTGTGCAACCGTCGCCACTAAGTAAGTTTAGACTGGACTTGCAAGAGTTATTTGTATATTCTGGATGCCAGTCCCTTACCAGATGTGTGATTTGCAAATACGCTCCCATTCTTTTGATTTGTCCTTTTACTTTCTTGATGGTATTATTTGCAGCACAAAAGCTTTTAATTTTGGTGTGTTTGATTTATCTACTTTTTTGTTTTTGCTGCTTTGATTTTCATATCCTCTCCAAGAAACCGTTGTGTGATCCAAGGTCATGGAGATGAACCCTCATGAGTTCTTCTAAGAGTTTTATAGATTTAGTGCTAATATTTAGGTCTATGATCCATGTTGAGTTAACTTTTGTGTAGTATGATCTAAGGAAAGGGTACAGCTTCATCCTTTTGCCTATGGATATCCTGTGGTTCCTATACCATTTGCTGAAAAGGCCATTCTTTCCCCCATTGAATTTTTCCGGTACTCAGTGTATTTCTGAAATCTCAGCATTTTCCAAAAAACTTTTTTGATGTCTCCACTTTGTCTTCCCTATGCCCGAGCTGTCTGGTCAACCATTGTCCCCAGGAGCACTTCAAGGCAATATTGTTTAATGGAAAGAGTATTTGCTTTTGGTGGGTCAGAAACACCTGGATTTGTCTTCTGGCTAAATACTTCCTGGCCCCTGCGACCCAACCTCCCTGAAACATCACTTCCTTCTCTGAGGCTCATCCCTTTGTCTGAGAAATGTGAGTTGTGCAAGGTTGATGGGAGGTACAAATGAGAATACCTATTAAAATGCTACATAAACTATAAAGTGAAGCGTCCTGTGTATTTGTTATTAATTGCTGCATAACAAATCACCCCAAACTTAGCATCTTTAAAAAATAAGTATCAAATATCTCAGTGGGTCGGGAATCTTGGTATGACCAAACTGGGCTCTTTCACTGAAGGTCTCTCATAGACTGCAAATCAAGGTGTTGGCTGGGGTTACTGTCATCTGGAGGCTTGCCTGGGGAAGGATCCACCTCCAAACTCATTGGCTTGGTGTTTCCAGGATTCAGTTCCTCATAGGCTGTTAGGTGGAGATGCCCTCAATTCCTTGCCACATGGTTTCTCCACAGAGCAGCGCACAGCATGGCTGCTTGCTTCATCAGAGCAAGTGAGAATAAGAGACTGTGTGAAAGACGGAAATCAGTCTTTTATGACCTAATCTCAAGCAATAGCCCATCACTTTTGCATATTCTATCTGTTATAAGCAAGTTATTAGTCCAGCCCAAACTGAAAGGGAAGGGATTACACAAGGGCACAAATACCAAGAGGTGGGGATCGTTGGGGGTCATTTTAGAAGGCAGCCTACTACAATCCTGTGAGGGTATGGGAAAAGGCATGTGTAGCTCTCAGAGCTTTGGGCTGTGTCTTGTACATAGTGAGCTTTCAGCCAGTGTTTGTTGAAAGAACAACTTGTTTCTGCAAGACTTAGTCTAATCAGCTGCTTGGTATCATCAACTTCAACCATTAGAAATTCAGTTCCATGTGTAGTTAGGCAACTAAAAACATAGTCCTGGGTGAAGAAGTTTAAGCAGGGGCATGCTAGCCACTGCCCTGCTCCATTTCTTGTCCTTCCTCTGAAAACTACATTTCCCAGACTCCTTTGCCACCTGGCTTCTGGTGAGTCAATGAGTGGTATTGATGGAGACTGAGGGATAAGGGGAGAGAAGCCAGGGCCTCTCCCCTCCCTCCCTCACTCCTGCTTTAGGTGACTAGCAGGGCTCTGGCTCCAGCTCTGGGCTGGGTAGCTGCTGACCCCATCCCCCAGGCTCTGGCAGCCCCACCGGGGTCCTTCCTGCCCTGTTACGGCCTCCTGTGAGCCGCATCACCTCCTCTGTTTGCCTATTCAGCTCTCCACCACCTTTGTATTTAATTCTCGGCACTAAATTCCATTGATTAGAGTTTCTGGAATGGACCCGGCTTTCCAAATCAGATTGACTGGTGCAATCCCTTCAGAGCTTTAGAACGTCCTGTCTCCTTCAATGATTTGATCTCATGAGATGCTAACAACACTCCTCTGAGTGGGTGGGAGAGATAGCAGATGCTGTCCTCGCTTTAGAGACCCTCATCTGGACAACGGCTCAGTTTGGAAAGGGGACTCCCCTAAGGTGACACATTGAGACCCAACCCCAAATGCCACACCCTTTAGCCCTGGGCCCCTTGCAGACATCACTCCAGTCTCTGACAATGTCCCCGGCTGTCCAAGTGCCTTCATGTTCCCTTACGAAAAGCCCCGGCTAACTTCACATTCAGAACTACTTCTTAACCCGATTTTAGTCAACAGGTGATCCATGGTAACGACCATGCAATTTCTGCCCAGAAATCTCATGCCTTCCTAGAGAAAGTGGCACCTTTTTCTAATTCATTATCTCCCCAAGGAGCGCCTTTTCTAAATCTCCCGAAGCATAATTTAGATTAGCAGCAGCTCTGGTCAGAAACCCCTTTGAGATAGGAAGGAAGCAACATAGTCTCTCCTCATAAAAATGTGCATATTCATACAAAATTGTGCATGATTTCAGGGGTTCACGGGCTCCGCTAAAGGCCACGGTGCACCCCCCAGGAATCCATGGGGTCAAGTTCAATACCAAGTTGTGCAGTGTTTCAGGGTTTCCCAAATGCTGTTCATCATTTAGAAAAATTTTAACACGTCTCCACACCACCTTTCCCAATGTTTATATAATATTTCCTCTAAACTGACTTCCAATATTTTAATTTAGCTGCCGTAGGGTCCTAGCTATACTACCTTGGTATCTGTGAAATCTCAGGTTTCGTGTAGTGGTTAAGAGCTTAGCTCCGGAGCCAGACTGCCTGGGTTGGACTCCTGGCTCTACTGTTTATTAACTGTGTGACCTTGAGCAAGTTACTTAACCTCTCTGTTCCTCTGTTTTCCATTTATAAAATGAGGCTAATGAGAAGACCATCTGCATAGAGTTGTTGTGAAGATTAAACAAGTTAGTGTAGTGAGTGCCTAGGACATAGGCAGCACTCAGTAAATACTAGCTATTCTCACAGCGGTAGATGGCCCGTTTTTATTTTATTTTATTTATTTATTTATTTATTTTTTATTTTTTTTAAGATTTTATTTATTTATTTGTCAGAGAGACAGAACACAAGCAGGGGGAGAGGCAGGCAGAGGGAGAAGCAGGCTCCCCGCCGAGCAAGGAGCCCGATGTGGGACTCGATCCCAGGACCTTGGGATCATGACCTGAGCCGAAGGCAGCCGCTTAACCGACTGAGCCACCCAGGCATCCCCCGTTTTTAAATAGACACAAAATACTAACATTAAAAAAGCATCATGTGCATATGCCACACCATATCATCTTGTGCACCCCAGTAGCTCAGACATCTTATACTTTGAAAAATGCAGCCGAATAGTCATGATCTCTCAAGGGAAAATGCACTCTCTCTCTCTCTCTCTCACACACACACACACACACTCTCTCTCTCTCTCTCTCCTCTCTCATTCTCCAGCAAAAGAAACAGGAAATCTCAAAGAGGAGATAAAGTGACTGATAGGGGCTTCCAGAAGATACGGAGAGGGCATCTGAGGGTGTGTTTGTTTCTGGATTACGGTGACAGAGCAATAAGGAAAAACAGACTCTGTTTATGCTGCTCTAAGCTACCTTTCAGAGAGGCCAGGAAATGTGTCCGCCCCTCTAGTGCCTATGCTGCCCTGGGGCCCTCCGTGGTTCCTCTCCTCCGAGCTGGCTGCTTTGAGTAGCTGGAGCCCTCCCACTGCGCTGTGGGAGGTTCTGCTCTGCCCTCCCCAGGGGAGGGCTCTCACCTGCTGGAGCCAGGATCTGTGCCCGCACAGGGGGATCTTCTTCAGGGGGTTGGTGAGCTGCTTCTGTAGGCCTCCATCACCTGCCCACAGTGGCCAATGAGGAGGGATTTGGGCCAGGCCTTGGGGTGTATCATTTGTAAATTTTCTTTTGTCTCCTTTCCCTTTTTTCTTGAGGCAAAAGCACTCAGATTTTGTTCTTTTTCTTTTTTTTTAAAGATTTTATTTATTTATTTGACAGAGAGAGACACATCGAGAGAGGGAACACAGGCAGGGGGAGTGGGAGAGGGAGAAGCAGGCTTCCCGTGGAGCAGGGAGCCCGATGCGGGGCTCGATCCCAGGACCCTGGGACCATGACCTGAGCCGAAGGCAGACGCCCAACGACTGAGCCACCCAGGCGCCCCAAGCACTCAGATTTTGTTCTAAGGAGACTCACCCTCCTTTACTTTTGGTTCGTGGGCTTCACGTTTCAGGGGAGGGGACTGTGACCAAAGCCAAGCCAAGCCAATCTGCTCTTTCGATCCCTCTTGCCAAGTTGATTGGTTTAGGGAAGGGTGCAAGACCCAAAGGACTCCAGTCAGAACCAACCTGACTCAATACGGGGACTTACGCTTGAGCTATCGGAGAAGAAGCCTGTCTTCCTCCGAACTGGTAGGGGGATATAGGAGCTTGAAAGGCCAGTCATGTCGGAGGACAGAACCAACCCATGGGGAACAGAATCAAGAGATGGATCCTGCTGAAATTGTTTGAGCCTGAGTGATATTGTGCCTGAAGCCCACTCTCCTCCTAGATTTGTCTTTTGCAAGTGAAAAATACAATACCTGACCTTCAGACTCACTCCAGGGAAATTAATCATGTCATTAAACAACTCCAGTTGGGGAGCTGGGGGGCAGCCTGTAGCCGAGGAACGCTTGGTGAGTGTGACTTTAAACTTGGAAACCAATGCTATCTGCTTCTTAGTGCTGTGGAAGCAATTATGACCACTAGCTATGCATATGTCATTTTATCCAGGATGACCGTTCAACCGCAGTCTTGGGCGTCACACTGGACTCACAATCTCTTCTATTCACCTGGCATTCTTCAACTTGCAAAGTCCCTTCAAATGCATGGTCTCTTTTGGTGCTCCCGTAATGACCCTTGGAGGAAAGCCGAACAGGAATTAGCACCCCCTAGTTTATAAAGGGGCAAACGGAGTGTTAAAAGCTGTCTAAGACATATATCTGATTAGGGACAGCCAAGATTTTCATGATTGTTCCTGTACCATGAACTCACTGCTTTCCCTAATTGACTAGTAGGAAAAGTGAAGGATTCCTTTTCCAGGAGGCTGCACTGCCTAGGGGTGGAGAGCGCAGACTCTGGCCTCAGACTACAGGGGCTCAAGTCCCACCTGTGTTACGTACCAGCAGTAGGGTCTCAAATACTAGTTTCCTTTTTGTGCCCCGGTTTCTCCATCTGTCAGGAGGGGATGATGATGACACCTACCACATAGGTATCATCCCCTCTGACAATGTCAAGCCCCGTTGTTGTGAGGAGTAAAAGAAACAATCCATAGAAAGTATTTACAGGAGAGACACTCAAAGTTAGTGCTTATTGTGAGGATTTGTTATGATTCAGTAACGCAGGCACAACAGTGTCCTAAAGCCTCCGGCTTCACCGGAAGATAGGAGGAATAATTCCTGGGAGTGGGGGAGGGAGCAGGGGATGGGGAAGCAGGGGCGGGGGGGCTGCAACTCTCGGCAAATCCACTTCTGTCCAAAAGACTTAATGTAGAAATTGATACTCTAAACAGGCTCATGATCAGTTTCAAAGAAGAGAAGATAATTTATATGTGACAAGGCAGAAGGGAGAGGAGGGGTGGGGTAGGACAGGGGAGGTCTGAGTTCCAGGGATAAAGATAGACATGTCTTGTCAGTTGCATCCGTTGCTTTCCATGGGGGCAGCCAATCTCGAGGGATCACACATCCCAATCACCAGGGCTCGTGAAAACACAAATTGGGGATCCCATCCCCAGAATTTCTGATTCCATAGGACTGGGGTGGGACCTGAGACTTTGCTGCTGGTGGGAGGGATCCTGCTTTGGGAACCACTGCTTTAGACCTTGCCAGGGACACCCCGTCTTTGTCATTAGAAATGGTCCAGGGAATTTGGTGGAATTCATTTCCCATGGACTTATATTTCAATTTTAAGATAATATTTTGTTATCCCTGGGTGATCTTTTAGTATGTATTCTGATTCTTAGAACTAGATGTTCTCTGCTTTGTCTAACTCATTGTGCTCAGTTGATACCGCAGGCCGGGAGAGAGGAGGATCTCTATGTCACGTGTACGTTTGAATTGTTTTCTTTGGGGGAGGGGGTCTCCCTAGACCTGATCTAGGCTTCTTCAAGGAGAATCTCATTTGAGGCTGCAAGTGAAGTCTGCTTCTCCTACTCGGTACACACATCCTCCTTCCCAGACAAGTCCCAAACCACTCTCTGGACCTCCTCTGGCTTCCCTGGAAGCACATCGGTGTGATTGCTGAGGTTTTAAACAAGCCCAAGTAATAGCTCATGGTTAGTGGGTTCATAGGCTCTGCTAGGTTTGGACCGTAACTCTGCCGGCACCACTTTGTGTAAGCTTAGGGCGGTCACGGGAAGTGGACACTAGTGCTTCTCCCATTTTACAGATGAGGAAACTGAGCCTCTGAGAGGTTATGTTACTCATGCAAGGACAGACCGGTGGTAAAAACAGGAGGATTCAAGCCGAGGAACTCTGATTCCAGAGGTTGTCATCTTCACTGGCTTTATCTTGTATTTATTCACCAAGATAACACAAAAAATACTGCCCTGTATTTTAAAATTTGATTTCTTTTTTTTCCCCAAATTTTTATTTAAATTCTAGCTAGTTAACATATAGTGTAATATTGGTTTTAGGAGTAGAATTTAGTGATTCATTGCTTATCTCTAACACCCAGTGCTCATCGAAACAAGTGCCCTCCTTAATGCCGATCCCCCATTTAGCCCATCCCCCCACCTCCCTCCATCAACCCTCAGTTTGATCTCTATAGTTAAGAGTCTCTTATGGTTTGTGTCCCCCTTCTCTCTCTCTTTTTAAATTTGATTTCAATGCCCTTTCACCCGTTACCACATTTGATCTTTGCTGCCGCTATGGGCAGGTGACTTTATCCTCATTTTATAGGACATTGAGATGCTGAGTCTTTGGCAGCTTGTACATGGACCCTTGACAAGTGAGTGGATGGGGCTGGGCCTTGGGTCCTCTCTGGGCCTGATGGTTCAAATTCCATGTGACTTTGTTTACAATTCACTCACAGGTTTCCAAGGACTAGTCAAAGGGTTGCAGGATGGCTTCCCACAAACCACAATTATAAATGGACCATGAGATTATGCATTTGTCTGGCATGACCATCACAGATTCCATCTTAGTTAAGAGCAAATAGCCCTAGAATATTTCTGGGGATTTCAAGAATTTGAAACTTTACTAAAGATAATAATAATTAGAACAGTCTTAGCAATAACAACAATAAAACAACCAGCACACGAGGTGCTTAACTTCCAGGATGTCATAAAAGCCTTACCCCATGAACTGCATATACTAGGTATCATGCCCATTTTAGAGACCAGGAAACTGAGGCTTGGTGTTATTGGGTGACTCGCGGCCAGGCCAGGACTCACAGCCCAGCTCCACAGTCTCTGCACCTTTTTCGGGGCTCTGCTATTGCCTTCTATTCATTTAATCGCTTCAAGCTTCGTGGCCTCTGGGACACCCCCTTTTGTTTATGGGGTCTCTTCACCGAGGCTCCCCTCACCTCCCAGGCGTTCACCCACTGCCCATTAATCCTCATGATTGCCTTCATAATAATATCTCTTCCTAAATCTTTAATCACTTGGCACTTGATTATAATGTAATAAAAGGATCATAATGTAAATTGATATGTTACATTTATTGTTGTGTAAGTGATGAGAGAGAAGAGAAAGTTCATAAAATATTTAAATATTTCTTCTCCTCAAGGGCTATGATTAGAAGGCTCTCCCCACTCCAGCCTCTGTGCTTTTTTCCCTCTCCAATTTGAGGCCTAACAGGCAAGTGAGAACATTCCAGTGTTGTTGCTCTGTCTGCAGACACCCGGCGTGCCGGAAAGTATGACCTCCTTTCTGTATGGTCCCTATTGATTTAGGCAGACATGGCTTGGTTTCCCCTAATTTTAGCAAAAAAAAAAAAAAAAAAAAAAAAAAAAATAGGGAGTTAATCCGAAGGCTGTGGAGGCATCTTAAGGAACCTGGACAGCTCATCGTCACTGGAACAACTCTACTTTACGAACCACCTAAAACATCAGTTAGTTGGAAGAAGGAGCATGGTTTCAGTTGACGAGTCTGTGGGTTGATGTGAGCAGCTGATCTAGAATGGCCTTGGCTGGGCAGCATGGCGGGGTGGGGGGTTCAGCTGTGCTCCGCGAGCCTCACCCGCCGTCGGGATAGGGGTGGAACACCAGTGCGCATGGAAACGCTCAAGGGCTTTCCGAAGCTTCTACTGCAAGCTAACGTCCCCCAGACAAGTCTCGGGACCGAGTCCAGAGTCAAGGGTGGGGCGCAGCTGCCCACCCACAGTGAGAGGTCACTGCGAGCTGCACAGCAAAGGGCCTGGCCGCAAGGAAGGGGCATGAAGACCACCAAGTTACCATGGAACGTAAAGGCAGGGGGGAGGACTGGACCTCCGTGGCTCAGGACTCATGCCGGCCAGAACTGGAAATGGTCTTCAAGCAAGGCAGCGCTGTCCGCTGGAGGCTCCGGGGCACCACATCTCGATGGCTCTCTGGGCAGCCTCTCCATCCTTCCTTCCTTCCCCAGACGGCTCTCTCAGCAGCCGCCTCTGTCCACATCACTGTGCGTCTCTGTGTCTTTGCCGCAGCACCCCTGCCCTTCCTCCTCGTGGCTCAGCACATGAAGCTCTGCCCCAGCAGCGTGCGTCCTAGCCTCACGTGCCCGGGGCCCACCCTCGACGGGTTCGTCCCAGCCTCCGGCATCGTGCCCCTGTGTCAGGCATCTTGATTCTCCCCTGTATTATTTTGCGAGGGTCCCTGTAACAAAGTACCACAGTCTGGGTGGTTTAACCCATAGTAGTTATTTTCTCACATTTCTGGGGGCTAGAAGTCTGAGGTCAAGGTGTCCACGGGGTTGGTTTCTTCTGAAGCCTCTCTCCTCGGCTGATTGATGGGCGTCTTCTCTCTATGTGTTTACGTGGTCATCCCTCTGGACACGCCTGTGTCCTAATCTCCTCTTCCCATAAGGACACCAGTCATAGTGGCTTAGGACCCGCTCTAATCACTGTGTTTTAACCTGATGACCTCGGGGAAGATCCTATCTCCAAACAAAGTCACATTCTGAGGTACTGAGGGTTAGGACTTTAAATAACATGAATTTTGGGGGAAGACATCCCCCAAAGCCTCTAACATCCCTTTAAACTTGTTACTCTTCCTTCCTGGCTGACTTGATCAGTGGCATTATCAACCATACAGGCATACAGGATGAAAATGTTAGAGTCAACCTTCATCCCTCTTACTCCTGGCTCTCATCCAAGCCGTCATCAAGTCCAGCAAATACTACGACCATACTATTTCAGCTTCATTACTTCTCCCCATCTCCTTCAGTCCCACCACCTGTGTCCAGGTCCCCATCCTTGTCCCAGATGCCCACAGGAGCCTCCCCTGGCTCCCTATTTTAATCTGTTGCCCTATTTCCTTTGCTCCATAGCATTTACTACTATCTGAGATCATCTCAGTATACTTGTTTGTATCTGTGCCCTCGCAGCCGATGGCAAACTCCTTGAGGACAGGGCGTTCTGTCTATTTTGGTTAGTGCTGGATCCCCAGTGCCTAAGAGCATACTGTGATTGGTGAAGTCAAGTGCTCGATGTTGATGAATGAAAAGAGAGGTGAGTCATGTAATAGAAACATGGCTGAAGTCTCCCCACATCCCCACCATCTGCTCATCCTGCATTGGTGGGAGATGCTCAGAAAAAAAGGAAATGAACAGAGGGCACCCTTGAATGGCACTGACCGCAGTCACAGATGACAAGTCTGAGTTAAGACCACAGGCCAGGCGCTGCCCTGGCTGAGTGGAGTCTTCGCTGAGCCCACGGAGTCAGGGGTCCCTGAGTGGTGCCCTGTGTGAACGGGACCGGGAGTGACGCGGATCCAGCCTCAGCCTACTTACGATGAATAGGGAGGATTCCTTTGTAATTAGTACAACCACTGGCCTACAATTAGTATGGGAGCTTGTCCTCTAATTTAGTCAACAAAGCAGTCCCAGCAGGACCTCAACTTAGAAATAATTTGTCAGCAGTTAGATTCATCGAATGGCAGCGCCCGACAAGTCACTGTAAATACTTGAGAGTAATAAAGCTGCATCCACTTAAAAAATATTCTATAATTCTGCCTTCTCCCTGGCCTGCTCCCCAGTTAATTCAAATGTGTTTATTTATGATGTCTACGCTTCCTACTTCCCAAAAGGGTTTGATGTGGCTTACATTAAAGGCGCATTTCAAATAGAGAGAATAGATTTAAAGAGAGAGGAGATCCAGCCAACTCCGAGGCCTCCCTCTGAGAAGCCAGAGAGGCGGGGGAAGGAGGCATAGCGGTGATAGGGCTTCTGGATGAGAGGCTGAGGGAAGGCAGGTAGAGAGGTGGGCATGGGGAGTGAGAGGTACCAACCCTTGGGGAGAGCCTATCCTATCTCTCTGGGCATATTTTCCCAGATACGGGAAAGGAAGTAGGGGACTTAAATGTGAACAGTAATGATGATAATTGATACGATAGACCCATTGCATTGAATGGCCCTCATTCTCGAGCTTCCTTATACCCCTGCCCTTCTCCTGTGACTTTAGAGTTCCTCCCAGAAAGGCAGAGTGTATCTCCCTCCTCCCATGGGACTTGTTTGGCCAACAGAAAGAAGAGGGAGCAGTGACTCTGTAATAATTCCTGTGTTTGGCCTCCAGAGGCCAAATGGGGTTGACCAACCAAGCAAAGCTAATACGTATATAAACTCTACCTTGTGCCAAGTACTGTTCTAAACACTTATATGAAATAACCCAATCTTTATGGAGTGATCCTGTCATTAGCCCCACTTTATAGATAAGGAGATGGAGGCACAGAGAGGTTAAGGAATTTGCCCAAGGGCAGCACACAACAGAGCTAAGATGGAAATCCACATGGTATGGCACTAACTGGCTGTGTGATCTTGAGCAAATTATTTCACTCATCTGTGCCTGAGTTCCCCCATCTGTAAAATGGGGATACTAAGTCCCCAAGTCTCCTGGATACTTCTCAGATTAAATGACTAACACATACAGAACAACTAATGCAGTAGCTGCCAATTAATAAGTGCTCAATAATTGTCAGCTATTATTATGTTGACTGTATCCATGAATTGGGTCCATAGTCATGCTGTTCGACAAACAGTCACATAATGTTAGCGGCACAACATGATAGCTTATTTCTCATTAGTCAGGGGGACCAGCTGGAGGTTGGCTGATCTGGGCTGGCCCATTCCTGTATCTGCTCTAGGCTGAGCTTGGCTGGGACACTTTGAGCTGGGCAGCTCTGCTTCAGATGCCTCTCATCCTTCTGGTCCAGGCGTGGACTTCGCGTGGCGAGAGCAGGAAAGCAAGTGAGTCAGTAGAAAGAGGCAAGGCCTCTGGAGGCCAAACACAGGAATTATTACAGAGTCACTGCTCCCTCTTCTTTCTGTTGGCCAAACAAGTCCCATGGGAGGAGGGAGATATACTCTGCCTTTCTGGGAGGAACTCTAAAGTCACAGGAGAAGGGCAGGGGTATAAGGAAGGTCAAGAATGAGGGCCATTCAATGCAATGGGTCTATTGTATCAATTATCACCATTACTGTTCACATTTAAATGCAGAATTTGATCACGGTCTTCCAGCCTAGGGCTGGAGAATCTCCACCTCCCAAAACTTTACCCGTGATTCTGATTCTGAGGTCTGGCTTTGGAAAAATCTACTTTCATGATCAATGGATCCTAAGGATCATCTGGGGCTCTGATGAAAAATGTCCAATTCCTAGGTTACTCCCCCAGAGATTTCACGTGGGGTCCTGGAACCTGACTTTTAATAAATGCCCCACAAGGGCATTCTATAGTGACTGAGAAAGTTGAAAAAACACTCTTCTAGAATGATACCTTTTTTTTTTTTTTTAAAGAAATAAAGGCTAAGGCCCAGAAAAGTTATCCAGAAAGAAGATTCTAACTGGGGCTAGAATTCAGGTGACTTAGCTGCCTTCTGAAGAAGCATCTTTTCCAAATATACCGAAATGACTAGAAGATTCTACATCTCAACCATGTCACCACAGAGTCCCAGGGGGATTTGGAGTGTCTTAGGAACAATCAAGTCAACCTTGGTTTAAAATGGCCCCTGACTCACCGTCTCTTCTGAACAAAGATTCCCAGCAATCTGACATATGATGGCATGGAGATAGCCTCCCAGGATACCCAGTCGGGTTGTGATAGACTGCCACTCAGGCTGCCCTCTGGGGTGGGCTTGCTGCCCAGCTGTGGGAAGGGGGGTAGGCAGGCAGTCTCCAGCTGTTGGCTCCCTCAGGGTCTGCTGAGCTGCAGAGAGCCGCCACCCCCAAGGTCATGCCCTTCCTGGTACAGTGGGCACCTAGGTGAAGTCAGGGTGCAAAGGCCTGATACCACCGAGGGGCAGCGCTCACCATTGACCACATCTTTGTAGGGCTGCATCCCAGATGGACTTAAGCGTGCACAATCCTATTTCCTCCTATTCTCTTCTCAGGTGCTGACTCCTAAAAAACCACCTTGCAACCCCAAGCTCCGCTTTGGCATCTCTTTTAGGAGAACCCTACCTGCAGCGGGGGACAAAGCCCCCACTGGTGGTGTGGGAGGGGAGGGCTTCAGCCCTGGCAATGAACTTGGCAAAGGGGTGCACACTGGGGAGATGGAGGGGTGTATCACATAAAATGCATGCTTTTAAGGAAGGCTTGGCTGACAAAAGTACAGGAGACACCTAAACATTTAAATCACCTTTTCCTATTGATTAAGGTAAATACTTTACGGATGGCATTAATCAATACCCCTATAAATTTTGCACATGTGATGGTTTTACTGTGCCTTTAATGTTTCTGTCTTTAATTGAGTTACATCCCCCTCAGCCCAAAATGATGAACTGAAAGTTAGAAATCATCGTGGCTCTGACAAAAACGGGGAGTGTTTTTTTTTTTTTCCTTTGTTTAGTTTGAAGAACTAAACCTTTTGAACATAAGTCAGCAAGGGGACTTGGTCACCAGTGGTTGGTTTCATCTCTTTTCCTCACTGGGTCTCAGTTTTCTCATCTGAAGATGGGGGGAATGGCTGCTTTGCCCGGGAAAGGTAACCACTGGGGGAGCCATGGAGCTGGAAGGGAGACTTAATAAACGCCTCAAAGCACAGATCTGTATGAAATCCTACCAGAACCTTCCATAGTACTCACAAGGAGTGGCCACAGTGCTCCTGCTGCCTGTTAATTCCTCCCATGGCCCTCTTTCTGCACTGCCACCAGCTGATTGATTTGCCCATTTAGTCAGCTGAGTGTAAATATCCACCTGTCAATCACTCCATTATGCTAAGTGCCCAGACAGCCTGGAATGGTGATTTACATCCTTCCATGGAAGGCTTTGGTCCTCCAGGCAACTGTGCTGCATGCACAGTGGCCAGAGTGGGACACAATGGCTTGCATCCCCCAGATCTCTACTCCAGACATTAGAGGCAGGGTCTTGTCCCCACAGAGGGGTCTGGATGACAGATAGAAAGCATTCTCACATCCCCTTTCCATCCCCAATCCTGCTGAGGGAATGACCTTCAGCAAATCTCAGAATCCAAAGGAATAAATTTCTTCCTATGGAGAAGAAGAATCTGCAAGAGTGGCGTTCAACTAGAATCCACTTTCAACCCCCCCTCGCCCAGGGATATTTGGCAATGTCTGGAGATATTTCTGATCGTTATGAGTGGGGGTACATTCTTGGCATCGACTGGGTAGAGGAGACCAAGAATGCTGCTAAACATTCTCAGATGCACAAGACAGGCCCCCATATAGAGAATTATCCAGTCCAAAATGTCAACAGTGCCACTGTTGAGAAACCCAGATCCATAGGGAAGAGAGAATGTTAAGTAAGCTTCCCTGGGCATTAGGCAGCTCAAGGAAATGTCCATAAACACACCATGATTTTGTTGCAAGGCCACTTTGGAAAAGGCAGGAGTTGGCAGGGATAGATGAGCCTGATGGTGATATTAAGAGATGGAACAGGTGGTCTAATTTTCCCAGAGCTGGTACAGTCTTCTGTAATCTTCACTGGACAAAGATGGGTTCTGAGGCTCAGATTAGGGATGAACTTGATTGAGTGGGTGGCAGATCTAGAATGAGAATCCTTGTCTTTTAATGAGCACTTCAGGGTTCTTTTCAACATCAGAAGGGAGAAATCATTTGAAGTGATTGACTGGTAGTGGCTCTACAGAGTCCTTGTGCCTGCTGAGCATCTGAGCCTAGCAGAGAAGAGTGCTGGGATTGATTTGTGATGTCTGCCATAGGCATAGGAAGGGATGAGAGGTAGCACTTTGGCAACATTGTGACCTTCCTTGCACCTTAAACATTTTTCTTATCTGCAATTATCACAGTTAAGGGCAAACACTTAAGGACATTTAAAAAATATTTAAAATCTCATTAAGCTAAACAAAAAGAGATGCTTTTAATACACTTATTGCTTAAAAAATGTATTTTTCTGATCATTTTAGTAATACGTGCCTATTACAGAAAAAAAAGGACAAAGAAAGAGAAAAAGATAATTCCGTATAATCCAGAGATAGCCCCAATGGATATTCCGATAGCTCCTTTTTATACTTTTATTCTATGCCATATGTATTCTTCCCCTAAATTTTTCTGAAGTTGAATTCATGATGATTCATTGTTTTTTAATTAACATTAAGATATGTGCATTATCTGTGTCTTTTATTTATTTATTTTATTTTTTAAGATTTATTTATTTATTTGAGAGAGAGAGAGGGCACGAGTGGGAGGGGCAGGGAGAGGGAGAGAGAAACTCAAGAAGACTCCATGCTCAGCATGGAGCCTGCCATGGGGTTCAATCTCAGAACCCTGAGATCATGACCTGAGCTGAAACCAAGAGTCAGTTGCTCAACTGACTGCGCCACCCAGGTGCCCCTTATCTGTATCTTTAAACATATTTATAAACATTGTTAGTTCAGGGTGTTATGATATACCATACTATGGATGTATTAACATTTATTTAATAAATATTCTGTAGTTGGACCCTTGGATTTTCTCCAGTTTTTTTTTTTTTTTTTGCTGTTGTTAGATGATAACATAACTTACACGTAAGTTTTCTTTGCATATGGATGATGATTTTTCTAGAATTAAACTTTATAATGGACTAATGACTGGCTCAATGCTTATGAGAATTATTAAGATCCTTGACAGATATTATTAGATTTCTTTCAGAAAAATGACTCTAGATTATACTTCTATCAGGAAGGAATATGAAGGCCAGTTTCTCTGAATTTTCATCAAAAATGGAAATTTAAAATTTGCTGTTTTTATAAGCAAAAGAATAATGTCTTGTTTAAAAGTTTGTATTTGTTAGGAAGTTTGAATATTTAAATATGATTTCCGTTATTTGTACATTTTTCTTGCGTGAATTGTCCGTTCATGTCCTTCATCCATTTTTGGGGGGGAATTTTTTCTGTTTTTCTTTTGTATAAACTCTTTAGATTATACTAGCCTTTAAATTAAGATTAGTATATTTGTTATAAGTATTCCTCCCAGTCTATTGTTTGACTTTAATGTATATGTATATATGCATGTATGTATGTGTGTTTACAGCAAGACATTTTAATATATTTGGTCAAATCCTTTCTTTTTCTTTTGGATTTTATCCCACTGCTTTTAAGGTCAGTCATTTCTTTTTTATCTTAATCATATATAAATATGATTCATATATGTATATATACACATGTACAAAGAGGCTTTCATTTTAATCATATAAATAGGATTAACATATGATTAAAGATATAGAGAGAGTTACATATATATAGTTTCTTCTTTTTAAGGATTCTTCTGGATATTTAGCATCTGAAGTTTATTTATGGGACTAGGTAAAAAAAAAAACAACAACTAATATTTTTTACCTCAAATATGCAACCAGTTTTCCCGGTGGTTTTTATTACCTAATTCTGTACTCTTTCCCTGACACGGTGCCATCACATATGGTATTCTTCTACTTAATAGAGTTTGTTTGCGGGTTCGCTTCTCCTTTGCTTTTTTTGCAAGTATCATAGTAGTTGTTAATGCTATCCACCAATATTTCTGGCTTGCTGGCTTCCAGGAATGTGACTCAATTGCATTACCTGGCAGCCATACTTCTGATGTGTGAATGGATTCATTTGACTCGCTTTGGCCAATGAAAGAGGAGGAGACATGAGGTGGCTCTTTTCTGGGCTGGAAACTTTACTTGCCAGTGGAAGACATTCCAGAGCTCTGTTCTCCATCACTGATTTCATCAGCTGGGGTAAGGAGAAGTGGAGCTGAACCCCCAGTCAACCTCCAATGGGCGTGCCTCAGAAAGATAGAAATTTTTGTTTCTAAGACACTCCTATTTTGGGGTTGTTTGTTACTACAGCGGAAGCTAGTCTGTGCTGACTGAGACAGCCTACTGTTTTAATGATAATATCCCTAATGAATTTTAATACGCAGTCAAGTAAACCAGTCTTGGCTGCTTCCCCACCCCCTCAAAATATGTCCTGAATAATTTATCTGTCTGTTCTTCCAGAAAACGTTTTGATTCATGGCATCAGGTAGTGGCCCCCCCACCCCCCCGCACTCTCAGGTGAATCTCGGTGAGATTTGGTTTAAATTGTATACAATATATTACTAAATTTAGAAATTAGCAACATCCATTCAATATTTCATCTTCCCATCCAGAAACATGGCATCTTATTCATTTTTTTTTACAAATTATTTTATGTATCTCCATAAAATGTTTTTATATAGAGTTCTGTATACTTCCTGTAAACATTATTCTTAAGTATTTTATGGGTGTTGTTGTTTTGTGTCTGGGGTCATTATATCAACACTGTTCTCTAAGTGGTTTCTGCTGCTATTTAAGAAATATGTGTGAATGGATTCATTTGACTCGCTTCTGTTATGAAATCTGCTACCTTACTGGATTTTCATTAAATTTTAATTTAATTATTTCTAATAATTTTTCAGTTCATTGTTTTGGATTATTTTTTAAAATCTTCATTTTTTAAATTGAAATTGTACATTCTAATTCAAACAAATAATTTTTATTATGTCAAATAGAAATAACTATGAATAAATCAAGCAAGACATAAATTATTTTTGCACCTATTAGTTTGGAACTGTAATTTTGTTATGAAATCTGCTACCTTACTGGATTTTCATTAAATTTTAATTTAATTATTTCTAATAATTTTTCAGTTCATTGTTTTGGATTATTTTTTAAAATCTTCATTTTTTAAATTGAAATTGTACATTCTAATTCAAACAAATAATTTTTATTATGTCAAATAGAAATAACTATGAATAAATCAAGCAAGACATAAATTATTTTTGCACCTATTAGTTTGGAACTGTAATTTATACACTATTAGGTTTTCTGTAAAGTTATATTCTTTCATTTTTAACTTCTTATAGAGAATAGTATAATGAACTCACATCTATCCATCTAGCTTTAAAATTTTTCAACACATGACCACTCTTGTTTTATTTGTTCTTGCCCAATCCGTATCCGCTCTACACATACACACACACACACATGCACACACACACACATACATGCACACACACAGACACACACACCCACACACACATTTTTCCATCAAATTGCTCTGAAGAAACTGCCACAAAATCATATCGCTCTGGTCACAAATATTTCATACATACTAATTTTTAATCTAAATTACGGATTGTTCCTCTTATTTAAATTTTCCAAATTATACATGTTATCCTGAAAACCTGCTGTTGCCTCTCCCAATTTGGTTCTACCTTTCTTTTTAATTGAGCAGATCATACATGTTCATGATTTTTAAAAAAAGTTTTTTTTTTTAAGTTTTCAAGCAGTAGAAAAATATTCAATGCAAAGTGAATTGGTCTCTTTCCCCAGGTCCCAAGTACTTCTTCCTCAACCTCAAGAGTGTCATATATATTTTTCTCTTGGATATTCTAGGTAGACATCATGTCATCTGCAAAAAAAATGTCTGATTAAGGCTGGAACTTCCGGCATAATCAAGACTACACTGTTTGTCTCTAAGCAAGTTGAGAAAGGCAGGATTAATATCCATGTGCTTTGATGCCAGAACACATGTTTTTAACTACTATACCAGACTTTAACACAGTAAAGAAGTATGCTTCTCTTCCCAGGTTACTAAGAACTGGATGTTGAAATTGATCCAATTCCTATTTGGCATCTACTGAAATGATTGGATGGTTTTATATCCTTTGATTTATTGACGTAAAATTCTGTCTTAATAATGTTACTAATTTAAACCCATTGTTTAATTCCTGAGATAACTAATATTTGGAATCATATTTGGTTAGCTATATTT
The DNA here is from genome assembly GCF_964656455.1 of Halichoerus grypus. Lineage (NCBI taxonomy): Eukaryota > Metazoa > Chordata > Mammalia > Carnivora > Phocidae > Halichoerus > Halichoerus grypus. Next base: position 28,120,679 of record NC_135726.1, read on the forward strand.
TAACATACTGCTGGTTTCAATTTGTTAGTTTTTTTTTTTAAATTTAGAAAACGTTTACAATGCCGTATTTACAAGTGTGATTGGTCTATAGATTTCTGTGTTATCTTTGTCATATTTTGCTATACTGTTAAATGAATCAGGAGACTTTTTAACTTTCTCTAACTTTGGAAAGATGATTAGTATGGAAGTAATTTGACTCCCTGGAAGTGTGAAAGTATTCATAATAAGGCAGTCTAGCTCTGAAGATTTTTTTCAGAGACAACTTTTTGGTAGTTTTGAAATGTCTCAAGTCAATTTTGATCAATTATATTTTCTTAGAAACTGTCCATTTCACTGAGATTTTCCAGGCAAATTTACTTAATATTTAGTTTGACTTGATTCCAAAGATAAATATGTGTTAATTTTAGAACAGTTGAAAAACATAGAAGAGCAGATTTAAAAAATAAAAATCACATGGATTTCAAGTTCCTTTTCACATTGTGGTCTATAAACTTTCTGTCTAGCTGGTTCCATAATTTGTTTAATAAAACATGAGACTGTCTTATTTTTAAAAAATGTAATTTAAGCACTGCATAATATTTTATGCTAAGGATTTGCCATAATTTATTGATCTAATTTCTTATTGTTAAAATTTATTAATTCTATGTTTTCTTATGAGTAATGCTAGAATATACAGCTTTATAACTATGTATGCATATGTGGTTATTTTCCTGGCATATATTTTTAGAAATAGAGTTGGTAAGTCAAAGGTTATGAGTATTTTAAAGCTTTTTGGTCCTTGTTTCCAAGCCAGCTTGCCTACACCTTTACCAACTCTGGCTATTACCTTTCAAATATCTGTCTGGCTGTCTTATTTTTTCATCATTATTCAGATTAAACATTTTTTTTATACATGTATTGGGCATTTATGGTTCTTATTCTCTGAGTTGCCTATCCATGTTCTTTTCTCATTTTCTGTCAGGGGCTCATATTATCCTTATTAATTTAGATGATCTGTCAACTATATATATTGAAAATATTTTTTCCTAGATTGTCATGTGCTTTTGATTTTTAATTTCTTGGAAGTACAGACACTTTTCTTGTTTACGTAGTCTAACTATTAATATTTTTTCTTTATGTTTTCCTCCTTTACTTTTACACTTAAAAAGGACTTCATTACTTCATTTTATTTTATTTTGTTTTGTAATTTTTTCTTCATTATTTCATCTTAAACAGCTCCTATCTCTTGTTACATTCCCTTTCTCATTTCCGGTTTTATTTGAGCTTATTTTTGCTTTCCTTTTTATTCTTAAATTTGCTGGTGTAAAGTCTGTTTTCTTACAGCTTTAATGAGTCACCTTACACATTTATACTGTGCCTCACTTCTTTAAATCAATCTTTTTTTGTTGCTTTTATCTATTTAGTTTTTTATCCAGCTTTCCTTTGGCTTATTTTGTTGTTCATTTGTTAAATTCTGGAAACAAACACTTAACTCATTTATTGTGATTCTTTCTTGTTTAATAATAAAACAATTTATTGCTTTACATTTCTTTTCTCTAAGTGTAGCTTTGGCAGCAGTCCACGGGCTTCAACAGAGCATTGTTTTGTTCTCATTTTATTATTTTCTAAATAGTCTGTAACCGAGGTTTTTATTTCCCTTTTGACTCAATAACTATTTATGAGAATTTTTTTACTTATTTATTTATTATCCAAGTTTCTAGTATTTTCTTTGTGGTTGTTAGAAATGTGTCCATTTGGTTTAGTTCTAACGGGGAATTTGGCCTGTAAACTTTTTTTTTTCATCAAGATTTTCTTGACAATACAGTTCGTGGAGAGCTTTTGAAAACGTTCTACTAACACTTGAAAAAGTATTTATAGGGAACAAAGTTGGATGTACTGTATATCTTTAGTCTTAGTAACTGTATTATTCACGTTTTTTTCAGTTGATGTACTGAAGGCGTCTGAGGGTCATTAACCTTCTCACAAATGCGTCTCTGTTGGGTCCTCCCTACATTTCCAAAACATTGAAAAATTTTGAAGGTTCATATAGCTTTATGATATCTTCATTGGGAATTTTATTCTTGTCATAATGTCATAATGAAATCACATTCTTTAATTCCAAGACTTGGATTATCTTTTGCTTTCTTTTTGTATGAATTTGTCTTGTTGTTAGGTTGTTTTTTTTTTTTTAATAATGCCTTTTTTAGACCCTCTGGTCTCATTTTTTATTGGCATGGTTCGTGGAAGTAGAATGTAGTACTTTCTTTTTTTTTAAAATTTTTTTATTGTTATGTTAATCCCCATACATTACATCATTAGTTTTAGATATAGTGTTCCATGATTCATTGTTTGTGCATAACACCCAGTGCTCCATGCAGAACGTGCCCTCCCCAATACCCATCACCAGGCTAACCCATCCTCCCACCCCCTCTCCTCTAGAACCCTCAGTTTGTTTTTCAGAGTCCATCATCTCTCATGGTTCTTCTCCCCCTCCGATTCCCCCCCTTCATTCTTCCCCTCCTGCTACATTCTTCTTCTTCTTTTTTTCTTTCTTAACATATATTGCATTATTTGTTTCAGAGGTACAGATCTGAGATTCAACAGTCTTGCACAATTCACAGCGCTTACCAGAACACATACCCTCCCCAGTGTCCATCACCCAGTCACCCCATCCCTCCCACCCCACCCCCCACTCCAGCAACCCTCAGTTTGTTTCCTGAGATTAAGAATTCCTCATATCAGTGAGGTCATATGATACATATCTTTCTCTGTTTGACTTATTTCGCTCAGCATAATACCCTCCAGTTCCATCCACGTCGTTGCAAATGGGAAGATCTCATTCCTTTTGATGGCTGCATAATATTCCATTGTATATATATACCACATCTTCTTTATCCATTCATCTGTTGATGGACATCTTGGCTCTTTCCACAGTTTGGCTATTGTGGACATTGCTGCTATAAACATCGGGGTGCACATACCCTTTTGGGTCCCTACTTTTGTATCTTTGGGTAAATACCCAGGAGTGCAATTGCTGGATCATATGGTAGCTCTATTTTCAACTTTTTGAGGAACCTCCATACTGTTTTCCAGAGTGGTTGCACCAGCTTGCATTCCCACCAACAGTGTAGGAGGGTTCCCCTTTCTCCGCATCCCCGCCAACATCTGTCATTTCCTGACTTGTTAATTTTAGCCATTCTGACTGGTGTGAGGTGGTATCTCATTGAGGTTTTGATTTGGATTTCCCTGATGCCGAGCGGTATTGAACAGAATGTAGTACTTTCTACTTTCGCTCCGCATCTTCTAATAGGGGATTTAAAGTCATTTGCATATACTATGGGTATGGAGCTATGGTTAGCTGTGGAGGGATCTAGGCCCACCTGCAGTCTCTCAGGTGTGCATGCATTCAGAGGACTGAGGGATGCCCTGGGGACACATTCTGTCCCAGGAGGAGCCAAGAGCTGCTGGGGAAAACCTACCCACAGGCAAATCCCTAGAGGTTGGGGAGGGGAAGTGTTTTTTATTTAGGATGGACAGAATGATCTCTCCTATTTATGAGTTTCCCTATTGTAGCCCACTATGGGGTCTTGTGTGATAGAAAGAGATGGAGAGGAAATGGGATAGGGATGGGAAAGAAGGAGAGGGAGGGGAAGAGAGAGAGAGAGAGGAGAGAGCCAGAAGTTGGAGCTAATATGGCTACCCGCTCTGTGGGGTGCAATCCCTCAGGCACCATTGTCATAGAGCCTGGCTAATGCATGTTACCCAAAAGAGAAAAGGCAAACCGTCTCCCACCTTTGCCACACCCACCATGTAGCTCAGGCACCCGAAGGACTGTGATGTCCCTGTGTTTCTGTCAGTCTAAGGGGAGTAGCTGAAATGCCAACTGGACCTGTCAGTGCCTGGGTGGGGAGCACTAGAGCGCAGGGGATGCAATCTGGCAGCTGGTCGGACTTGGTAACGAGCCCATGAGGGATTCCCCAGGGGAATTCAACAAAAACTTGGCAACTTGAAGGGTACATTTTTGGAACCTAGGACACTGCACAAGGAGGCAAGAGCAAACACATGGATAATGATTATATCCAGCACCCTGTTTGCACCCTTGTAGGTTGGTGTTGCCTGGGGAACGTGGATTTATTTTCAGAACTAGCATACATGTTTGCATTTCTTTCATTTTATTTTGTGTTTTCCATTTTAAATGATGTGTTCATTGATCTTCTGCTATAATCCCCACAGGTTTTTGTTTTTGTTTTTTCCTTTTTCCTGTTTTCTTCTTTTATGATTTGGAAAGTTTTCATTTTTTCCTTCTTTCTTTCTTGAAAACAAATTTGAGTTTTTACTGTTCAGCTTTCAAGAGAGAGCTCTACCTTGTGTTTGAACCACAGGCTCCCGAGGGGTTCAGATAAGTCTGACAAGCTTCAGGGAGGCCTCCGCCAGGAGTCTATTTCCATGAGGGACTGCGGGGTTTCCTGGGGGAAAAAAAAAAACACATTTACTTTCTCCACATTTATCATCTTCCTTGCATCGCTTTCCTCTAGGATTCTCCTAAGGGAAGAGAGAGTCACACATAATGAACTGTGGCAGATTCACAATGTCCATGAGTGTTGACACTCCTTCCATTGAGAATGGGGTTCCATGTTTTCTGCTCTTGGATCTGAGTGGACTCTGTGACTGCTTGACCAGTAGAATATAATGGAAGATTCTCTGTGCCAGTTTCTGAGCCCAGGCAACTTCGACTTCCTGTCTCTTGGAACATTTGCTCTTGGTACCCTAAGTATAACTTCCCTGCTCCACGTGAAGAAAGCTTGAGCTACATGGACAGTGAAAGGGACCCCACTGAGCCCAGCCTTCTAGCCATTCACTGGGGCACCAGCGTGGTAACAGAGAGGAATTTTGGAAATGAATCCTCCAGCCCAGCTGACACAATGATGTGACTCAGAGATGAACTGTCAGCTCAGGTCATGATCTCAGGGTTGTGAGATCGAGCCCCACATCGGGGGGCTAAATCCTTTCCCACAGAATCCTGAGCAAGATAAAGTGATTTTTAAAGCTACTTAGTTTGGGGATAGTTGGATACCTAGCAATAGATAACCAACACTCAACTTTGGACATTGGAACGGACTAATGATTTTGAGGGGTTATAAACATTCACTTCTCTTCTAGCCCAGCTCTGCATGGACCGGTATCTAAGTACTATGGACAGCAATACAACCCAGAGAAATCTGTTTATATGGTGAACTATTTAGATTATAGGGGCTTAAGCACCACTGTACCCACTAACAAGTTGTAACCAAAAAAAAGTAGAGGCTGTGTGGCTCAGTCGGTTGAACGCCTGACTCTTGATTTCGGCTTGGGTCATGATCTCTGGGTTGTGGGATCGAGCCCCATGGCAGGCTCCATGCTCAGTGCAGAGTCTTCTTGTCCCTCTCCCAATGCTCCTCCCCCTGCTTGCTCTCTCTCTTTCAAATAAATAAATAGATAGATAGACAGATAAAATCTTTTTTTAAAAAAGTAGGGAGACAGTTTCCCTCACCTGTCCTTTTTTCTCCACTTTTATGACCTTCCTTGCCTCATTATCAACTACTTTTTCCTTTCTTCTACATTCTGGAGAGTTTCTCTAGCCAGTCCTCCATCCCATGGCTTGATGATCACATATCCATCCCTCTCTCTCTTTATTTTATTTTATTTCTTAATTTTTTTAAAAGACTTATTTATTTATTTGAGACAGGGCAGGGTGTAGCAGAGGGAGAGGGAGAGAGAGAATCTCAAGCAGATTCCCCCGATGTGGGGCTCGATCTCACAACACTGAGATCATGACCTGAGCTGAAACCAAGAATCAGACACTCAACCAACTGAGCCACCCAGGCGCCCCTATTTTATTTTTTAAAAGTAATCTCTTTTTTGGGACTTGAAATCACATGGGACTTGAAATCACAACTTTGAGATCAAGCAGTGCATGTTCTACCAACTGGGCCAGCCAGGGGCCCCTATATTGTCTACTTTAACTATCATTTAGTTGCCTTTTATTGCTGTGGAAGGTGGTAAGTTCCTCAAAGGAAACGGGCAGGTCTTGTTCACTCTTGGGTCTCCTCCCCTGGCAAGGGGCAGGCTTGGCACTGTGCCCGACATAGAGTAGGTCACATGAATGTTTGTTGAAGGGGCTGGTGTTGCTTTGGTGGGATCTTGCAATTGACCGAATGGCCCAAGGTCTCTTGTTACCTTGGGGTCAGAATTAGGTCTCAGGTCAAAAAGTCCCAAGTGCCATAAGATCAGGTCTTGTTACACCTGTTGGTCGGTGCACCTGATACGAAGGATGATGCTGGCTCCGCAGGTCATGAAGGTCCTACTTCTCCCTTTGGATGACTCCCTAGGTGCGTTCTGTTTAGCAATATCCGTGGTATCCTTGGAGAAAGGGTCTAGTGAATCATGGAAGGCCTCCAATGCTGCACTCCAGAGTTTGCATGGGCTAGGAATATACCACTCCCAGGTTGCATGCTTCCATATGGTCATATTTATCCACCTCATTGTTCCCCAGCCCATCTGTAACATGGGAATAATAACAGTACCTACTTTGTCAGGTTGTCATGAAGATTAAATGAGTTACTACATGTAAATCACCGAGCACGCTGCTGGCTCATCGTAAGCACTACAGAAGTGAATCAGTTATTGTTATCCATATCAACGAAGACTCATTGGTATTATCTGCCTGTGTTGAGAAGGATTCTGAGGCCTTGTCTGGGCTTAGCTAGAAAAACGTATGCTGTCTGGTGGCCCATAGGCCAAGTATTTGCCAGTCTTGCTGTAGGCATTAGGAAGATGAAAAGTCTTTATTTAGCAGGGCACTATGGGAATGGTGCAGATCTGGAAACTTCTAGACAATCTCTGGAGTTTCATTCCAAGGAGAGGCCAAAGGAATTCCTAATCCCTCATAGTAGAAACGACAGAGTGCGCATGCACAAACACACTGAACACACGTCACGCATGAATGCAACACACAAGAGGATGGAGACAGCACCTTTGTAAGGTGGCCCGTGCTCTCTCTCTTCTCCATGCCCTTTGCCAAACTTCTCTGTGGCCAGGTAAAGGGTTAAGAGTCTAGAGAGGCTCCTGGGCCCATTTTGCATATGAGCATTTCCATGTTAATAGAACATTTAAGGGAAAATGCTCTCTGTCAATTGATTGTATAAATATTTTATCTGGAGTAAGTGGCAGCAATGAAGGTCTCTGGAAGACTTTCCCTGAGAGCAGGGTGAAGGATAAAATTAGGGCGTTATTGTGGAAGAAATAAGACACAACGGGGAGTTACAAACACTTGATCCAAAGGGTAAAAAATGGTCCCCTCACCTCTGTGCAGCCTGGAGCCTGGGCCGATTAAATCCATAATGGAATGAGTAAGTTTGGGCCGCATAAATTTGTCTCCCTTCCCCAGGAATCCTGCCCACCGCCCGGCTAGATTAATGACCAGGAGCCTCGCACATAATGAAGTGCGCTACCCTGGCACCCGTTCATGAATTTATTATGGTGTCCACAATTGGGCTGGATGGAGGAGACATCTTTATAAATCCTGCATTTAGCGCTGCCGAGATGAGCACTTCACTCTTAATGGCGAGCCTGATTTATCACCAGGGGCCCTGCTCCTCAGCCAGGCCCCTCCCCAGTACTTCTCGAAGGAAATACAGGTCATCTTGCTGATGGAAATGAAATGTGAAGGTAATTAGAGGATGCCAAATGGAGATGGGAAAGGGGGCACCATGGACATTTTAAATATGTTGGTCATCTTTTTCCTTGGAGCAATTATATCAGGCTGATTTATTTTTACAGTTTATAATCACTTAACTACCTGTGGCTAGGGATTTTTTGTCTTTAACCTCAAGCTCTGGAACAAGAGACAGGCTTTTGATTTCTCTTTCTTAGGATGGCATGAGGGGAATTCATTTCAAGTGCCTCAGGCTCTGAGCTCCTGTGCAGTTCCATAGTTATAGCAACTGGCTGCTGGGAGAGGTCCTGGTCAGTCTGTCTGTGGGGTACCCTAGTTGTGTGCGGTCCTCAGTGGGTTTCAGGACCCACCTTCCCAGGAAGATGTAAAAATATGTACTTTTCCCAGAAGATCACAGGGGCTGGCTCACAGCAAGTAGAAGAACAAAATGATTAAGAGTCATGTCTGATGGACACGGACTCCAGTCCTGGCTCCTCCACTTTCCAGCTAGCTGACTCTGGATGTCTTACTTCACTTTTCCAAGCCTTGGGGGTATAGCTCAGTGGTAGAGCATTTGACTGCACTTTTCCAAGCCTCAGTTTTTCTATCCATGAAATGGGTATAATATCAGTATCTCCCTTAGGCTGTCGTGAAGGTTACACGAGAAAATGTTTGCAAACTCTCAGCATAGTGCCTAGTACCTAGTAATCACCCAGAAATTTCAGAATTGCAAACCCTGAAGGGTTTACAGGGCCACCACACTGTAACTCGGTCGGCCCATATTTAATTTGAAAACTAACTATGTTTGGACACTGTGAATAGAGACTTATGGCTTTACCCTGCCACCTTGGTCTGTCTTTTAGTGGGGACAGTGGTGCATTCAAGACAATTTCAGTACAGAGGTGCAGAAATGGTAAGAATATGTATGGTGGGAATGCCATGGAAGAGTCCTAAAGGCCAAGAGTAGTTCTAGAGGTGCCGTATCAGGGAGGGCTTCCCTGGAGAAGAGAAATCTTACCTATTAAGCATGAATTATAGTTTACAGAGCACTTTCATGTGCAGTCACTTTTCTTTTTATAACAGTCTTGTGCGATGCACAGCTGACAGGTGAGGAGGTGGGGAGCAGACAGGCAAAGGGGCTTGCAGGAAGCTGCACAGAATACCAGAGACAGCATTGGACTCAGGGTCTACTGACATGGATCTGAATCTTGGCAGAGTGTAGGTTTTGAACTAGTTGATGATGGCCTGGCCACTTAACATCAAAGATACTAAAAGGCATACTCAATTCCCATCTAATGTAAGTGAAATATAACTGTCCAAGAGTTTGGTTGAGATGCACTTGGCTGGGGGACATAATGTGTGTGTATGTGTGTGTGCATGTGTGTGTGTGAATATCTATATCTATATGCATATCTCTATCTATCAATCTATCTATATGTCTCCCCAGATGCTTTTAAGATTTTTTTCTCTCATCTTTGGCTTTCAACAGTTATTTTATGGTGTGTTTTTCTTTGTATTTAATTCTGCTCATGGTCCACTGCTCATCGTCAATGTATCTCTTGATGTCTTTTGCAGTTGTGTCACATTCTTAGGCATTATTTTTTCAAATATTGCCTTTTCTCTTTTCTCTGGATATTTTCAGATTGGATATTTTCTACCCATATACTTTCCAGATCATCAATCCTCTTTGTAGCTGTGTCTAATCTGATAAATCCATTTATTAAGTTCTTAATTTTAGCTATTGTACTTTTCACCTCTAGAGTTTCTTTGGTTAAATTCTCTAGAATTAGAATTCTTGGGCGCCTGGGTGGCTCAGTTGGTTGAGCGACTGCCTTCGGCTCAGGTCATGATCCTGGAGTCCCGGGATCGAGTCCCACATCAGGCTCCCTGCTCGGCGGGGAGTCTGCTTCTCCCTCTGACCCTCCCTCCTCTCATGTGCTCTCTCTATCTCTCTCCCTCTCTCTCTCACTCTCTCAAATAAATGAATAAATAAAATCTTTAAAAAAAAATAGAATTCTTTCTGGAAAGTTTATTTTACTTTAACATAGGAATTGCAGTCACTTTAAAGTTCACATTGGATAACCCCAATATCTGGATTACCTGTGAGTCTGTCCAATTGATTTTCTTATTCTTTTCATCCTGCGTCCTGTCCTGGTATGTCTGGCAATTTTTTTTATTGAATTACCAGATATTGTGTATAAACAATCGTAGAGGCTCTGGCTGCTTTTTTCTTTTCTCAGGAAGTTTCGTTTCTGGAAGGCAATTACTGTAGATTCAGGTCGTCTTAATGCAATCAGGTATTGAGATGCCTGGAGGTTAGGTCTCAGCCTCTCTATTGTTACCACTTAAGTACAAGCAGATGCCTCAAGGGGAAAAATGGTGGAGAACTTCAGGCTCCCCTTACTGAGTTCTCTTTGGGATCATGGTCCCTCAGGCCTTGGCTGTTTGAAGCCTGAAGCCTTCAAATAGCATTTTTAAAAATGTTTATCCAGTTTTTCTAGTTACTCTCAGTAGGAGGTCATCTACTACAACTCATAGCCAGGAGTAGAGGTCTGTCATATGTTAATTATGATTTTGCAGTTTTCTTTTCATATTTTGGTGCATCTAATTTTTATTCTTGTCTAAACTTCTTTTTATAGGCTCTTTACAAGCTCGTAAACGCTGTACTCTGCAATGTATTGGCCAACTAAGATTGATAGTGACAATAAGAAAAAGTAATGTTTATTTAGTGCCTCTTGTATGCCAGAAATGATTCTAACTGCTTTTACATATATTAACTTATTGGGGCATCATTAACCCCATTTTACAGATGAATACTGAGGCACAGGGGGTAGGACAGCTAGCCCCCAAGATGGCCCCAAATGTTCCCTGCCTCCTGGCTGTCACAACCTCATGCAGTTGCCTCCCACACCTGGACCTGTATGACCAGTACACTATGCCAGAGGTGACGGGTTGTCCCTGCCAAGATTAGGTTAAAAAAGGCTCTTCGGCTTCTGTCTTGATTGTTCGCTCACATCCTCTCTCTCTTACCTATCACTTACAGACTCCTTGCTTTGGGAGAAACCACCTGCCATGTCACAGATAGTTCTATTTTACAGAGAGGCTCACATGGCCAGGAAATGAGTAAAGCCTCCTGTCAACGTCCAAGAGAGTGAGCTTGGAAGCACATACACCAGCCCCAGTCGAGCCTTTGGATGACTGTAGCCCTGGCTGACAGCCTGACTGCAGCCTCAGGAGACCCTGGGCCGGAACCACCCAGCTAAGCCACTTGCTGGATTCCTGACTCTCAGAAACTGTGTGGCACAATGCATGCTTGTGGTCTTCAGCTGCTAGATTTTGGGGTACTTTGTTATACAGCAAAGGGTGATGAATCCAGAGAGGTTTCAAAATGTTTACATGAACAGTATGGGGCCGAGTGGGATTAATTGGGCAAAGCACGTAAACTCTGTTGTGGGGAAAAAAGGCTACAGTCTGAAAATATAAATTTAAAACTTTTAAATTTGAAAACAAGATTCTGTTGTTTATAAGGATGAACTTGTGGTGGGGGGGGAGGCAGGGGAGAACTCATCAGCCAGGGGCTGGGGACTTTCTCAGCAGACTTTTCTTACACACATCAGACTTTTTCTTACAGTAGGACAACCTAAGATCTAGTGAGAACAAGACCCTCGCCTAACAGCCAGCAAGAAAACAGAAACCTCGGGCCTATGACTCTAAGAAACTGGCTTCCATGAACAACCTGAATGAATCTGGAAGAAGATACTAAACCAAGCTGTGGCTAACAGCCTGGTGTCAGCCTCATGAGCCCCTAAGCATAGAACCCAACTCCGCTGGATCCAGACTTTGGAGCCCGGGAAGCTGTGTGATCATAAATATATGTTGTTTTGTGTTTGTGGTAGGTGCTATGCAACGATCAAAAACTAGCACAGGGTTAAAATGCAACACTTAACCTTTAAAAGTCAATCAAGGATTATATTAAGGTTCTTTCGATGGACTGACTCCCTTCCCCATTTGAAAGTAGAAATTTCTTTCTACTGAGAAATCTGAGAATCACAAGTTTTATTTTAGTCTTGTGTCCAGCTTCATCCTGAATATTGTTGAGTATCAAGAAGATCCAGAGTCCCTCAGATAAGTAGTTATTAATAGCTCAGTTGGCAAATTCTGGGTGCTCTTTAATTATACAGAGCTGGAAGGAGAACCTTAACTTCAGGCTCTGTCCCCGAGTGATTTTGCCTGTCAGCCCTAGTTAATGATTTGGTGGTCCTGGGTGTATTAAATTTGGTATCGAGCATCTGGAGAGTTGTAGGGATTTAAAAAATATTACTTTTAAAAATAGCTAACACTATGTTTTAAAAATAATTTTAAGTGAAATGTTTGGGAAATCTCTGAAGGACTTCTATCAGATTCAGGGCTCCGGAAGACAGAGGCAAAATCCCCGACTTGGCAATTTCCCCAGGGACTTTCTCGCTGTGTTTTTTATTGATCTGTAATTACTTTAGTTAGAGTATCTTACCTCTTCTTTCACACTACCTCAGAAGGTCATTAGGTTACAAGTATCTCCACACACAGACACACACGTATGTGTGTGTGTGTATATATATATGTATGTATATATATATATGACATTATATATGTATGTAATGTATGTGAAGCATTATGTATGCATATATATGAGGCAGTGTGTGCGTATTTGTGCATGTTTGACATTTACTTATGTGTGTATATTTCTGGAAAGGGAGCCAAGGCCTGAGTAGGGGGTTGGAGCTAAGGACACTGATGGACACGGGCTAATGTGTGCCTATATATAGAATAATTGGGGAATAAATATACAATTATTTGAGAATTTAGTAGCTACTGTATTTAAGTTTACTGTATTCCTCTGCTGACTTTTCATTCTGTATTTCGTGGAGATCATCTCACCAAGGAGGCCAAAGAGGTTTGTTTTCCATTAAGGCTGCCCTGGAAATCTGATTCCAGTTGTGCAAAAATACGCAGTTTGAGAATGGTTTTTCAACTCAGCCATACTGACACTTGGGGTCAGATGATGTCCTGTGCATCGCAGGATCACTGGCCACTACCCACAAGATTCCAGTGGCATCGCCCCAAGCCCACTCCGGGTCACGACAATCAAAACTATCTCCTAGGGGACAGACTGGCCGGTTGCGGACCTCTGCTCTAGAAGGAACCAAGCTTCAGGCATACAGCAGCTGTTTTGGCAAAAACAATTTTTCTTTTCCTTAGGCTTCCGCCACCTGGCTCTCGGGGTGTTTGGGCTCCTCAATCCTTTGCAGCAGGAAAACTTTATAGAGCTCTAGACTATAGGAGATACAATCCAGAAATTATAAATCTTCCAAAATTCCGGTTTCAGAAATGGAGAAATGGAGACCAGAGCAGAGAAAGAGCTTACACCAGGGAGCCGGGAACTGGGGTGTGACCCTGGTTGACAAGCTGCTTTATCTTCTCTGTCTCTCTGTGTCTCTCACTCACATACACCCCTCAGCCTCTGCTCCCACCGAAGCCCTCTGCATGGATTGGGACTAACACAAATTCAAGGCAAGAAAGGAGGCGCTGTTCCACTGACTAATCAAATACACATAAAAGCTCTTTCTGAACTATAATTACGTTTGTTCGCTCCTTGGGTTGATTTATTTTTTATTTTAATTGTCAGCCCTGCTCCACCATGATGCTAATAGAAATGTTATTGCAGCCAATATGCGCTAAAATGATGTCTAAAGATTATTAATGAGAGCAATAAGAAGGTGTCTTCATAATAAGTCAGCATTAACGGAGTAATTCATTTTACCTGATGTAATTGGATTGTAGCGTTTCAATAGCCTGGGACTTCCTCCTAATTGGGATTAGCTACAGCTTCCTCCTTTTAGGAGAACATTTAACTCTTCCTCTTCTACTTTCCAGCTTTTTTTATGAAGTAATTAAATGTGACCCGTTGGGCATTTCTGGAAAGGGAGCCAAGATCTGAATAGATGCTGGGTGGCGAGGGGAAGGGACGGAGCGAGGACACAGAGGGTGGCAGGCTGGGAAAGTCGGTCCTGCCCTCCTGCCTTCCTTCCCTGTCCTCCCTGCAGCCCCTCCTCCCCCCTCCCTCCTCCCCACACTCAGCTTCCCTGCTCCGCCTCTTCCTGCTCATCAACTCCTCTGTTTCTTCAGCCTAGTAGTGAGGCCAGAACCATGCTGTGAGAGACAAGATTTAGCCAGCTGTCCCCTGAAACCTGTGGCCTGCGAGAAGGAAACTCGTGTCCAGGTCCTACTGGGTGCCAGGACTCAGGTCGGGCATCCTGCATTGACTCTCTCCTGTCCCCATGCAACATCTTCAAAGTAGCCTCGTTTTCCTGGTGAGGAAATCAGGGCTCAGGCACCAACCCCATGCCATCCACCGGCCCTCTCCTGCCACCCTGCTCAGGGAGCCAAGCATGTGTGGGCAGATTTCCCCAGATCAGGGAACTCATGGTACGGGAAAGGATTTCAGGGGGTGCGGAGACAAAGAGTTTTTACTGAATAGTTATCTATGACTTTAATGAGAGTTGGGGGGAAAAATGAACACTAGCATCTCAAACCCTTTCGAGGCAAATTTATTTAAGTGAAGAAGTGAGTCAATATAAGGAAGAGCATTACGTAAATATACAATAGATGCTCAAATACTGGCTCTTCCGTGGAGACTTCTGGAATGTGATATAGCCTGGTCTCTTTCCCTAGATCCATCTCTGCTCTCAGGCTGCAGGCAACAGAAACCAATCGTGCCCAATGTAAGGAGAGGAATTATTGGAAGCATATCCCTGACTAGTGACGGGTACTCCTCTGCGCTGAGCACCAAGGTCAGAGATGAGGCCTCAGGGGTCCCCCAGTGACCCCACAATGAGCAGCACGATAACTTTTATCACCTGCTTCATCATCATCCTCATCTCAGCAGCCGCCAACACATATCGAGCTGTTATCCTGCACCAGGCACAAGCATTGGCATGTGTTACCTTGTTGAATCTTTACCATCCTTCCCACACTTTCTTATCATCTTTACTATGTCTGCTGAGGCACGGAGAGCACAAGCAAGTTGCCCAACCTCACACAGCATCGCCAGGCAGCCTGAAGGGAGAAGCTGGGACGATGGCTCAGAGCAGGGAGGCCAGGAGGCAGCCAGGATGTAGCTGGATCGTGCCACAAGCCCAGACCAGGTAGGACACCATTACTAAAACCCAGTCACCAGTGCAGCCCCCATGACCTCCACTGACCTTTGATCAGGATGCCAGATGCCTCTCTACTCCATGCCCTACTTGGGATCACAAGCATCCTCCTCCAAAGGTAGGCAAAGAAATACCTGTTTGGGTGGGCCTCAGTCATATGGTCTCATCCCAGACGCAGGGGCAGCTAGGAAAGTGGGAAAGTGATCGTTTCCACAGTGGGCTATGGTCTCTGCCCCATGAGCTCTGATATGGGGAAGAATCCCCAAACATGGATGTTCTCAAACTTTTTGGTTTCAGGACCCCTTTGCACTTCAAAAATTATTATTGTTGAGGAACCCAAAACTTTTCGTTTAGATAGGTTACCGATATTTACCATGTTAGAAGTTAAAAAAAGAAATTTGTATTCACTGATTTATTTAAAATTAACAATAATGAAGCATGGCACTGTTTTACATTTTTGTAAGTGTAAAATAGTCTCTGGGGAAATTCCCCTGTATACTCATGAGAAAAGGTCAATTAAAAAAGACAAATGATGTTTTAGTATTACTGTGAACATAATGGGTAGGCCCTGGGAGCCCCCAGGGTTTCCTTGACCTCACTTTGAGAACCACTGCCCTAACACACAGAGCAACTTCAGTGATCAGATAAAATCCAATACCTAGGTCATGTCCTCTGCACCCATGACTCTCCTGAGGCTGAGTTCCTCCCACCTCTTTGCCCAAAATGTGGGCGTGGCTTCTCTAGTATATAGCCCCTTGGGAGCTGTCTGCGGAAAGCGCCTGACAAAAGTAGAATTTTCCTGAGCCCTTGTTATCCCATTAAAGCTGGGAAGATGCTCACCTGTCATTCACTGTGGCCCAGCTGTGTGCTGGGCTCAGAACTAGGCTCTGGGGACAGAATAATGGAGATGGCATGGCCCATTCCCTCCAAGCCAACAACTGATCACACCTCCCCGATTAGGTGCTCTAATTAAAGCAAAGCGTGCTGGGGACCCCAAGGAGGGAACAGCTTGTTGTGCTTGGGTCAGGAGCCACAGGCTCCCTCTGCAGGAATACTCTTTTCCGAGGCTCCCTTCCACCTCAGGGCAGATTGAATGTCCCCCCTCAACCCCGGACACCCTCACCCCCTCTGTATTCACCTCTGCACAGGGCAGTCTGCTTAGGGATCACCTGTTACCCCAAGTCTACCAGGTGAGGATAAGCAGGAAGAGCAGGAAACTTCATGGACCAGGGAGCAGCCCTCAACCAATGACAGATGGGGACTTGGTAGCCCAGCCCCTCTTGTCCTTGGGTGGGATAAGTCGGAGGAGCATTCCCCACAGTGTCCCTGAGGTCCTCAGAGGGCCACAGCGTCACCTGCTCAATTACATACTCTTTGCAGGGTCCCTCCCCGCGCCCTGCCTCGCTTCCACACTCTCCTGCTGGTACTTCCCGGGACCATTTTCCAAATAAACTATGTGCACTTAAACCCTTATCTCGGCGTCTGCTTCTGGGGAAAGAGAAGATATGGTTTAATAGATTTTCACATTCTCCACAGAATTCATCTCAGCTTAGCACAGCACATTTGTGTGATCATTTGTTTAATGTCTGTGTTCCCACGAGACGGCAAGTGCCTTGGCGAGAGAACCATGACTCTTTGCTCATTGTTGGATCATTAGTACTGAGCATGGGTTTTGGCACATGGCTGTCCCCTGGGAAAATATTCGTTGACTGACTGAGTGGACAAATGATTGAATGGATGAAATCCTTCACACTATTCTCCAGCTGTCCTAGAAAGTCCAGCCGCCATTGTTACAGAAACGTTGTTTCTAGGGCAGAGGTTGGCAAACATTTTCTGTAAAGGACCAGATAGTAAATATTTCAGGCTCTGGTGCTATGCACTCTCAGTGGCTGTCGTAATTATTCAACACGGCTGTTGTAGCACAAAAAACAGCCCTACACAATGTGTACACAAACGGGCATGTCCGTGTCCTAATAAAACTTTATTGACAAAAAGCACATAGGCTGAATTTGGCTTGAGGGCCACAGTCTGCTGACCTCTAGTCTAGGACAAACATGGTAATTATTCCGTTATTCAAAGATGAGAGAACCCTCCCCAACCCCCTCAGCAACTCCACCTTTCCCCGCCCTCATTGTCCATAGCCTCTTCTGAAGAGTGAGAGCAGATCTCCTCGGGGCCGGTCCTACCTTGGCTATGTTGGTCTCTGGAACCCTGAGTTTCAGCCACATCCTCCATCTTGCCCTGAACGTACACTGCTCACTCTGAGCCCTCCACAGTGAGGTCACCTTGCTGCTTTCTTGGCAGCTTCATGGCAGGTCTGTCTCAATCAGCTTGGGCTGCCTAACAAACACCATTGACAGGGGGCTTAAACACTGGAGGTTTGTTTTTTCACAATTTTGGAGGCTGGAAGTCCAAGATCAAGGTGTTGGCAGGTTTGTGTGTCTCCGGAGGCATCGTTCATTGGTCGGCAGGTGTCCACCTTCTTGCTGTGTCCTCACATGGCTTTGCTCTGCATGTACAGATCCCTCATGTCTGTGTCCCCAGATTTCCTCCCCTTATAAGAATACCTGTCATATTGGATTAGGACCCACCATCAGACATCATTTTAGTTTAATCACCTCTTTAAAGACGCTGTCTCCAAATATAGTCATGTTCTGAGGTACAGGGGCGAGGACCTCAACAGTTGAGTTTTAGGGGTCACAATTCAGCCCACAACAGGGATGGTTGGCCAAGTTCCACATCCCCTGTTGGAAACTTTGGCTCCCGATTGTGCCTGATGGGGAAAAAGGGACTCAGAATGCTAACTCAGGTCTTTCCCCGTCTAACAATATCACCTGTTCATGTTCATTCTACTCCATTACCCACCGTGGAATAGGGAAGGCCTTGTCTCACGTGATCTCTGATTTCCAAATAAGAATTGGAGCATCAACTCTCCCTGTTTCACCTCTCCCCTCAACCCAACACTCTCCCCTCTGGGATTTTGGTCCAGATAGAGGAGTCCAGACATATCCTACTGTCTTCTATTCCAGAATAGCATTGTGGTTAATAGCATCTGGAATTAGTGGCTTCTAATCCAGCAAGGTCTTTAAACTTTCAGTGCTTCTGTTTCTTCATCTGTAAAATGGGATAATAATTGCAACCACCCCGAAGTTTGTTGTAAGAATTAAATTAATAAATAGAAAGTGTGTTGAACTTTAGTATGTATGAATTAGTAGATATAGATACATTTACGTACTGGCGTATAGTTAGCCCTCCACCCATGGGACCACGAAGTATCCTGACTTCTGTCCTTCTGCCACTCACACTGGCCAGGACAGGATGGGCTACCATTACTCCCCTTCTTGTGTGTCAGGGACTCCTCCTCCCCCAAATATGTCCCTTCCCAGAGGGAACACTGGTTCTCTCCACTCCCCTGGGTCCATAATGGTGTGGTGACAGCAGGAGAGCATGTTTAATGGGGTAGGCAGCATATAAAAATATGTTGAGTTAATTTTTTTAAAGATTTATTTATTTATTTGAGAGAGAGAGAGAAAGAGCAAGTGAGCAGGGGGAGGGCAGAGGGAGAGGGAGAGAATCCTCAAGTAGACTCCCTGCTGAGCACAGAGCCTGACGTGGGACTCAATCCCAGGACCCTGAGTTCATGACCTGAGCTGAAATCAAGAGTCAGACGCTCAACTGACTGAGCTACCCAGGCACCCCTGATTTCATATTAAAAAAAAATCATACCCGGGGCGCCTGGGTGGCTCAGTCGGTTAAGTGGCTGCCTTCGGCTCGGGTCATGATCCCGGGGTCCTGGGTCCAACTCCCTGCTCAGTGGGGAGTCTGCTTCTCCCTCTCCCTCTGCCTGCTGCTCCGCCTGCTTATGCTCTCTCTCTCTCTCTGTCAAATAAATAAATAAAAATTCTTTAAAAAAAAATCATACCCATTATATATAAGTAGACTAGGCACTGGATTAGTCATGGGAAGACAGAGACTTTTAACAAAAGGACATAGTTCCTACCCCCTAGAGTGCCTTGTGGAGTGTCTTTCAGAGCTGGAGCATGTCAGATAGAAGAAATTCAAATCCTGGCTCTGACCTTTAATACCTATGTGTCCTCAGCACTTTGCTTTTCCTCTCCGAGCCTTAGTTTACTCATCTGTATATTGGGACACTAGTAGAAGCCGCTATGAGGTTAGGTAAATAAGATAATGCATATAAAATGGGTTCACACATAATAGATATGAAATCATCCTGTAAATAAGTTAAATAGTCAGATGATAAAGCTGTTCCTATAGACAAAGAGGCTGCCGGCGTGCCTGCCCTTCGCAGAAGCCCAGCTCCTGAAATGCTCGTAGAGGTCCACGCAAGCCGGGATCACAAAGCGCTGAATCAGCACTAGCCATGCTGTTGCAAGGGAGAAAATTGGAACAATCCAAATGTCAGATCTAGGCCTGGAAGTGAAGCTACTGTCCCAGGGAGATTAAATTCCTGCCCAGGAACCAGGGGGAGCTGGGACAGCATCCCTCGGTCGCTGAGCACACAGAGACAGAGGCAGCCTGTCTATCGGCCGTGTATTTAGGAAGAAAACCAGGAATTAGTGTTTGGGGCCATCAAGATGCCAAGGAGAACTCGCTGCCAGGCCAAACCTGGGTTCTGTCCAAAAGCCACTTGCAAAGACAGCAGGGAAAATGTGGTGGTCACAAGCCAGGCTGCGGTGACAGAGACTTTGCTTTCCTTCATTTTCCATGGAGCTGGAGTCTGGCTGTTGGGGGGCACCGGGGGCTT
This sequence comes from Halichoerus grypus, assembly GCF_964656455.1. NCBI lineage: Eukaryota > Metazoa > Chordata > Mammalia > Carnivora > Phocidae > Halichoerus > Halichoerus grypus. The sequence continues at coordinate 28,140,309 of NC_135726.1, forward strand.
GGGTCATGGGGAGTGTCCTGGTCTCCATCCCGAGAGGGGTTCCTTGCTGAGGGGCTGCAGGGGCTGGGTTGGGAGCACACAGAAGGAAGTGGTGCTCCCCACCCTGCACTCCCCGCCCCCCCTCACTGCCACAGCTGTGATGCTGAGCCTCAGATTTCCCCACTATTGATCCCCCTCCCATAATGAACTGGAACAACAACTCCATTACTCTGCGCTCGCCCATTGGCTAGGGATAATATAAAATTAGCCAGCGTGCATGGGGCCTCTCAGGATCGATTTTCCTACTCAGATTACTTGTTACGAAAGAATAGAGCTGTCTCCCCCATAATTGAACAAGTTAACTCCTTGTCTCATAAAATGTAAGCCAGTATTGATTGGCTGTTGTGGCGCACAGAGGGGGGCTGGGAGGGGGGTGCGAGCACCAGGGTGTGGGGATGGTCTCCCCCACCACCCTCCCTTCATGAGCCTGCCCCCATTAGCTTCAGAGGTTGGGGCATCAAGCCTGAGGCCGGATCCTTGGTCTGAATGGTTCTGGGGAGTGGGTCTCTGAACCCCAGTTGAATGCCCTTAAACTCCCCCGTTCCCTACCAAGGAAATTTATACCTGTCAGAACACTTGGGGCTTTGGATTCACACAGACCTGGGTTCAAATCCTGACTCTGCCAAATGATAGTTGTGTGACCTTGGACCACGTCCCCAGCCCCTCTGAGCCTCTGCTTTTGGGGATCGTAGCAGTAATCACCTTAGGGCTTTTCGAAGAGGATTAGATGAGTTGACCCATACACGAGGCCAGGCACACAGGGCGAAGGCAACCACAAACGGGCGTGGCTAGTAGTGTTTTTGTGTTTCTTTTCATTTTGTCAGTAAGAGAAACACATCAAGGTAACGCGTGACATTAAGACACACACGTGGTTTTTGTTGGGTGGGTGAGTGGAGCCTTTAAGGAGCGTGGGCAAAAAGTTCAGCTTTAAATACCTCTGCCCATCTTTCATGTGCCGTCGGAAGCCACAGGTGTGGTGATGGGCAGGATTACACCGGCCTGGGTTCCAATAGCATTGATGAATTGTTGCTCTGGGAAGGAAGGGGCTCATAGCATCAGACCACCAGCCCCCCTGACCCCCACTCCTGCCCCAACCATCACTGCTCCTTCATCTCACATAGCCTTGCAAACGTGGCCAAGCCGACTACCTCTTCCCAGGAGAGGGCTCGTGTTCGCTGGCTTTGGGACCGTTCCCCAAGGCCCGCACATCCATTGGCAGTAAGCCGTGTGTGCCCAGGAGAGTCCAGTTTTCAGGGCTATCATCTCGGCTGGGCTGCCAGCAGAGAAAAGGGGGGTGGGAGGCAGTGAAAATAAGACGTGACCAGCAGCCCAGGCCCCAGGTCCAGGCTCTTGATGTACGGTCATGGAAAACCACAGCCGTCAACGCTGGTGTGGACGGAGCGGCTTCGCTGTTAGCCAGGTGTGAGGCATGAAGCTCATCCTACAGCTGGGAAGAACGATAAACTCACTTTGTTTTTTTAAAACTTTATTTAAAAAATAATTTTGGGGGGTGTCTGGGTGACCCAGTTAAGTGTCTGACTCTTGATTTCGCCTTAGGTCACGATCTCGGGGTCAAGAGGTAAGAGTCCTGGGTCCAGTCACTCTTCTGAGGACTATTGTTGTTTATTTTGTGGCCTATTACTCCAGGCTATTTTTCCATTTGGATGAAATACACGTACATACACACACCCGCATTTAACCTAAATGGGAAAATATTATTCATTCTATTTTGAGACCTTCTTTTTTTACTCAGTGTTACACTCTGGACACCTTTCCTTGTCAGTGGGTGTACATTCTAAATCACCTTTTGTAAAATTTACACACAGTGGTGTTTTTCCAACCACAGCTTATGACTCTTGGTAAGAGAATGGGTGGGTAAGAGAATGAATTTAGTGAGTCAAGATCAATATTTAAAATAAATGAGGCAGAAAAGAATAGCACTGGATGGAATAGAAAAATCGTATGTATTGCTTCAGGGAAGATAAGGATCTGTATCAAGATTCTGGGTGGTCAAATATATTGGTGTATATTGGGTTGTAATAGAATATGTATTTCTTATGTGAATTCCATTGTCCCATCCAACCACAAAGGAGCAGGAAGAGCAATCCTACCATATGCTTGAACTGTAAAGAGCCAGAAATACTTGGGCAATGGCATGATAGATAATCTGGTTGTTTGGGCTCTGCCTTCAGACCCACCCTATTTCTCGAGTCCTCCGGTGATCTTCCAAGGAAGAAAACAGTGTTATTCAATCAGGTATGAGAAGACAGTATCAGAACTTCTATATCTACCATTTTAAAAACCCAACAAGGTAGAAGATTACTTCTCTGTCATGCAATAGAAGTACAGAAATAAGTAGTCAGGAACTTGGGTGATGGTCCATGGTGACCAGGATCTAGAGCCCTTCTATCTTCTTGCTCCACTATCATGATTCTCCTCAATGGTCCAAAGAGGCTGCTCAAGCCCCAGCCATTATGTTTACATTCAAGCCAGCAGGAAAGAATATCTATTTAAATTCTTTAACAGTTTTATTGAGATGTAATTCACATGGTATTCAATTCATGCATCTAAGGTATATAATCAGTGGCTTGTAATATATTCACAAGTATGTACCATCTTTTATCAGTCAATTTTAAAACATTTTTGTCACCTCAAAAAATATGTTTTAGCTACTACCCCCTACACCCTCAACCTCCTGCAGCCCTAGGCAACCACAAACCTAGTTTCTGTTTCTACAGATTTCCTCTATTCTGAATATTTCATATGAATGGAATCATAGCATGTGGTCTTTTGTGACTGGTTTCTTTCACTTAGCATCATGTTGTCAATGCATGTTGTAGCAGGTCTCAGGACTTCATTCCTTTATTTGGCCAAAAACATTCCATTATATGGATATACCACATTATGTTTATTTATTCATCAGTTGATGGGTATTTGTTTCCACCTTTTAGCTATTCTGAATAATGCTTCCAAAAACATTCATGTACAAGTTTCTGTGTAAACGTATGTTTTCATTTCTCTTCGGTATATACCTAGGAGTAAAATCGCTAAATCATAAGGTAACTCTGTATATTAATCATGTGAGGAACCATCAGACTGTTTTCCAAAGAAGCTACACCATTGCACACTCCCACCAGCAGGGTATGAAAGTTCCAATTTTCCCACATCCTCACCAACACTTGTTTGTCTGACTTTTTTATTATAGCCTCCTAGTAGGTGAGGAGTAGTATCTCACTGAGGTTTTGATTTGCATTTCCTTGATGACTCATGATGTCCAGCAGCTTTTCATGTACTTATTAGCCATTTGTATAATAGTTTTTGGAGAAACATTTGGTCATCTCTTTTGCCCATTAAAAAAATTGGGTTATTTGTCTTTGTGAATCTTTATATATTTGTCTTTACATATCCTAAATACAAGTCCCTTACCATGTGTAGAGTTTGCAAATATTTTCTCCTACTCTGTGGGTTGTCTTTTCACTTTCTTGATAGTGTTCATTGAAGCACAAGCCTTTAATTTTGCTGAATTTCAATTTATTTATTTTCTCTCTTTTGTTGCTCATGCTTTAGGTGTCATATCTAAGAATTCTTTGCCAAGTGCAAGGTCATGAAGGTTTACTCCTATGTTTTCTTCTATGAGCTTTATGGATTTAGCTCTCACATTTAGGTCTTTGATCCATTTTGAGTTAATTTTTTTAAATCTAGTGAGGTAGGGATCTAATTTTATTCTTTTGCTTGTGGCTAGCAAGTTGTCCCAGCACCAGTTTTGAAAAGACTATTGATGGTCTTGACATCAGATGGTCTTGACATCCTTGCTGAAACTCAGCAAGGTTACAGGATACAAGATCAGTATGCCAAAATCAATTGTATTGGATACCCTTGCAATGAACAATCTGAAAATGAAATTGAGGAAACTATTCAATTTATAATAACAACGAAAAGAATAAAACACTTAGGAATAACTTAAGTGAAATAATTAAATAATAAAATGGATTAAAATGCAGTAATTTAATAAATACTTAAAATAATAATGTAAGTGAAAACTTCACACTATGAAAACTACAAACATTGTCGAAAGAAATTAAATAAAATCTAAATAATTGGAAAAATATCCTATGTGCATAGGTTGTAGGACTTAACATCGTTAAAATGTTTATATTCCCCGAATTGGTCTACAAATTCATCGTAATCCCTGTTAGAATCCCAGCTGACTTCTTTATAGTAATTGACAAGCTGATTTAAAAATTCATAAGGATTTGCAAGAGACCCCAAATAGCCAAAATAATCTGGCAAAAAAGCAAACTAGGAAGACTCATGCTTCCAGATTTTAAAACTTACCACAAGGCAACGGTAATCAAGACAGTGTGGTATTGGCACAAGAGAAACATCGATTGTTGGAATAGGGTCCAGTCCCTAAATAAATCTGTTTTTTTTTTAAATCTAAAACTCAGGAAATAAATGGAACTTTTAACAGTTTTTTTTTTTTTTAAGATTTTATTTATTTATTTGACAGATAGAGACACAGCGAGAGAGGGAACAGAAGCAGGGGGAGAGGGAGAGGGAGAAGCAGGCTCCCCGCTGGGCAAGGAGCCCGATGCGGGACTCGATCCCAGGACGCTGGGATCATGACGAGCCGAAGGCAGATGCTTAACCAACTGAGCCACCTAGGCGTCCCGAAAAGGTAACAGTTTTTAAATTTACAGATTAGCACTGGTTTCCTCACTCTGTCCTATGTCACCAAGGTTGTATGCCCTATGAATTCTACACGGTATCCTCAGGAGAAGAGCGGACGTCGCCCTGAGGAGGGATAGGTATTTTTTTTCTTTCCGTACATTCTGAGGAGTTGTATTTCCCATGTGGCAATTTAATTGGATTTACAGAAGATCTTATCTTATTTAACTAAATCAGCCTTTACAAAGAGGGCAAGTGGCTGAAGAAGATTCCCATAAAGAAACCACAATTAAAGTTGATAATAATAACGCCAGTAGAAGTGAAGAGTATGGTCGGGCTGTCACTCCCTCGCCTCACACAGGACTTTGATCAGCCATAGCATGAGATAAAAATGAGGGTTATCTAATAAGATCTGAAAGAAGTTGTTTAAAAACAATTGAAATTAACAAAAAGATAATTTGAAAAACATCCTTATTGTTGACACAATAATAGGGGATAGTAGGCTATAAGATATTAGCTAATGGTAGTATGACACCCTCACAATTAAAAACATTAAAAATAACTGCTTATTTTATTTTCATCTCATCATTTCAAAAAGTCATTTTTTTTTTGCATATGTGCATTCATAAGCATTCATTCCTTTACTCAGTGAATCACGGATCTAGAGCCCTTGAGGTGTGGTAATAAACAATGCAATTATGTTGTTTTCATGGAGCTGACATTCTCATGGTGAGAGGCTGACAATGAAGAAAAAGCATATAGAATATGTTGTCCATTATACATATTTATACAGATGTGTGTGTATATGTGTGTGTGTGTGTGTCTGTGCATGAGTGCAATTTTTTTCTTTGTGGTTCCTGATCATTAAGATTTGGTAACCACAGGTCTAGATATTTAAACATGCTCCTCTGTCATGAATGATGCATTGAAGGAAAAATTCGAGAGATACTAACATTGAACCTAACTCCAGGATAATGATAGCTCAACATCCCTTCCCCTTCCCGATGATTCCTTCTATCCACCTTCTTTCTCCTGCATTATCTTGAACAAAATAAAATTCAAAAATTCCAGCAATTGATTGTTTTGGTGTAAGCATTAGCTATCTACAAGTGTATAAAAAATTACTACAAACTGAGCAGCTTCAAACAATAGACATCTATCATCTTTCTGTTTCTGTGGGTCAGGAATCCAGGCACAGTTTAGGGAGGTCTTCTGCTTCAGGGTTGAATTAAGGGGTTGGCCAGACTGGGGTTTTATCTGAAGCCTCGACTGGGGAAGGATCCTTTTCCAAGCTCACCTGATCGCTGGCAGAATTCGGTTCCTAGGGGCTGCTGGATTGAGGGTCTTAGTTTCTAACTGGCTGTTGGCCAGAGGCCACGTTCAGTTCTTTGCCACATGGGTCTCTCCAACATGGTGGCTTGCTTCAGCAACACATGCAAGCTTAGAAAACAATAGGGAACGTTCACTAACAAGGCAGAATCCATATTTTTATGTAACCTAACCATGAAGTGACATCCCATCCCCTTTGCCATATTCTTCTTCTTTTTTTCTTTTTTAACTTAAACTTTCAATTCTGCAATCATTGTAGGTCCACACGCAGTTGGAAGAAATATTAAAATAATACAAAGAGATCCTATGTACACTTTACCCAGTTTCCCCCAGAGGCAACATCTTGCAATATCACAATTAGGATATTGACAGGGATGCATTCAAAATACCAAACATTTCCCTAATCATGAGGGTTCCTCATGTTCCCCCAGTACCCACATCTACTTCCTGCCCTTTCCCACCCCCTCTTTAGCCCCTGGCAACCATGAACCTGTTCTCCATTTCCGCAAGTTTGTCACTTGAAGAATGTTACATAAATGTAATCATATAGTATACACATACCTTGTCAAATCTTTTTCCCCCAGACTTTGTCAGGAATCAGAGATAAATTTGTAGATAATATTCCTAAAGGGACGCAAAGACACACTTTCTGTGTCACATTACTCTGATTTTCTTTTTACTATCAAATTACTCATTAAGCAGTCAACATTTTCATTTATAGAAATGTCTTGAAACCCACTGAAGTAGATTGGATTCCCTGGAATCTGACTCTAAGATGGAGGCTTTGTCAGCTGGGGCTTGGTCCCAGCAGACACCCTTTGTGAGGAAGTGAGGAAAGCAGGACTGGGTAGAAGAAGCTGTCCCCCCAGCGTAGTTGCAACTGAGGCCTCAGCTCACCTTACGCAGAGCTCTGAAACAGATGGTCCTTCAGAGTGGTCCCAAATTAAGGCAAGGGGGGGCTGGGCCTATATCTCTCTATTCTGGTTCCTTTGATTCTTCATGTATATTTTAGAATCAGCTTGCATGTTCTTATGAAGAGTCCTGCTGGGGTTTTTGAGTTGTATTTAATCTATAAATCTATTTGGTAGGAACTGACACATTCGAACTATTGAATCTTCCAATCATGAAACATGGCCTATCTATATTTATCTAGGTCTTCTTTGATTTCTTTGATCAGTGTTTTATAGTTTTCAGCATACAGCTCTTTGCCTTTGCCGTAGCCTATTGGTTAGAAGCAAAGTGAAGTTTTCTCCTACACTCCCGGGGAGGGGAGTAGACCGAGGTATGGACACCAGGAGGAGGAGATCATCGTAGACACGCTAAAGTCCGCCTGCTGTCATCTCTGGGTGGTGGTGACCCTCACAACTTCCCGACTAAGAGGGCTCTGGTGTTCATGTGTCCCAGTGCTCTGGGAATCAGATACTTAGAAGTGGTTCAGAAGGAGAAGAGATGATGTGCTTGATGTGGTCCTGACCGGTATCTCTCAGCATTCCTTCACACTGTTTCTGCACCTACTCCATGCTCTCCTGCTCTTGCCCATGCTGAGCCTCCAGCCTGGAACTAGATCACTCCCTTTCTCTGTTTATCAAAACCCTGACAGCCTTCTGAGTCCAGGCCCCAAAACTACCACTTCCAGGAAGGATTCCTCGAGTCCCTGGGAGAATCAAGCTCTCCTCATACGCTGTACGTGACACTTCAGTCTGCCTACTTTTGTAATTATTCTTGTATAAATTAGGTACATTCTTTCTGTTGTGACAGTAGACGGGTTCAAGCCAAAAAGCTACTTTATTGGCTTATAAAATGGAAAAGTCCAGGGGTAGACTGACTTCAGGGGCAGTTGGATTGGAACAGTGAAATCAAGACCCAGTCTCTCCCATCATCTGTTCCATCTCCTCTTTGGGTCCTTTTCCCCAAGCTCCTGAGGCAGCAACGTGCTTCCTATGGTTCTAGACTGAAGACAACGAAGTTTAACTCCAATGAAAAGAGGGAGTGTCCCTTTCTCCCCACAGAGGGTCCTGGCTTGTGGCTCATGGGCTCTGACTGGACCATGTGTCCATCCCCAAACTCATCACGGAGGCCAGGTGACTCGGCATGCGTCAAGGTGAGGCTGGTTTCCCTGAGGAAATCCGGGCCATTGGACCGGGAAGAAGCTGGAAGGTATTGAGTTAGCTGAAGCTCCACCCTGTCCAGGTCTATTTCCCCCACGGCCTGTGAGGTCCCCGAGGGCAGGAATGGTAGCCTTTCCTTTTTTGTATTCCAGCACCTGGCCCAGGACCTAGCATATACTCAGTCAGTGTTTGTTGAATGAATAGATGAGTGTGTGGCTGAACGGAACACCAATCAGCAGACATTGTCTAAAGGGCCAGATAGTCAACATTTCTGGCTTCGCCGCTCTGCTGTTATAGTGGAAAACCACCACAGGCAATACAAACTGATGAATGTGGCTGTGTTCTAATAAAACTTTATGCACACTGAAATCTGAGCGTCATGTAAATTTCACGTGCCAGGAAATACACCCCGCTCAGCCGGTTCCCACAGCGGGCGGCACAAGCTTTAGTTTGCTGCCCCCTGGGCAGAGAGCACTGCAGGTCAGTAGACTGAAAAATCACCCACCCTGAGTGTCACATCCCCCTTCAGTTCCACACCCCGCCAAGCCCACTTTGTGTGAGGCCCATTGTTGTGCCATAAACATGTGAAAAGGTAACATTTAATTTAGGTCGCGCATCTGGAGCACGCGAGGAGCCCTCATCAGGCTGTATTTAAATTTCTGGGTTCCACAGCAGTGCCTCTAAAATTGTTAAACGGTGTCGTCCTTGCAGCTTTATTAAACCTCGCACGATCCAGCCAAGCTTGACAACGCAGGAGTGGAGTTTCCACCGAGTCCAGTAGATTTGCCAGGCGGGATCCTGCTCCCTCCCAGCCGCTCCAGGAAAACCAACGCCGTCCCAGCCGCCGGCCCTTTGTGCAGGCGCCCAGCGCCCACCAATTGTGTCTCTAATCAACTGCCTCTAAGCAGGTGAGCATTTATCTCAGTCAGTTACCCCTTATAATTACTGTATTGAACCTAGTTGTCTATAAAATGAATGGTTTGTTCAGACACTTTACCCAAAGAGTTCATTAGGGGTTAAACAAAATGCAATCCCATTTGCAAAGAGTATAATAAATTGTTTCATCTGTGAATTTAGCTGTTCTCCCTAATGCAGACATGGGTGTTACAGTGGCTTTCCCTTGATAGGGTTATGGGTTAATGAAATGCCTTTTTTGTTGCTTATTTCCCTCTCTTCTGTGCTGAGTGATAAGTAGCTAACCAACGAAGCTTGTAATTACAATCTTACAGAAACCGGGCCGATCTGTATATAAATCTCACCATCCAATTACAAGATGTAATAATTTTGCACTCAAGCTGGTAATGAGGTCTAATACTCGTGCATGCGATAATCCCCTCTGGATGCTGGCTTGATCAGATGTTGGCTTTGTAATTAGACGGGCAGAAAATCATTATTTCATGTTCAGGAAAAAATTAGGTTGGTGGGAAGTTAATTTTCTCACCGCTCTCTGAAGCGTAGACAAGAATTTAATGATTTAATCATGATTGTTAGCTCTTTTGCAATCAATTTGTAATGATTGTGTAGCAACTCTCTTCAAGAGAAGCTGCTTTGGAGAGGAGTTTGCAAACAGCCCCGTCCAGGGGGGCTGGCCTTCGAGGGACACGTGACAGCAAGCCCATTAAAGCTGTCTCCAGCGTGACGGACCTGTGGGGAGCCCCAGCCTTCCAGAAGTGCTCTCCTTCCAGCAGGGTCTGAGCACTTCAGACTTCCAGCGACCCTGACTCCATGCTCAAGGAAGGGGATGCTTAGCTGCCCAAGCCTGGAGAATAATTTTATTGGTGTCATGCCTGCAGATGTCAGTTTACAAACTCAACTGCACAAGATAAAACATATCCCATCACTTTCTTTACATTTACTTACTTCTGACTTGGAGACTCATGCTCCAAGGTTGGTGGGACCTATAACTTCAGATCAGTTGCGTTCTCTGCCCCACCTCCCGAGAGGGGTGAACATCCAGGACCTCACGCAGGGCAAAGCCCCTCCTGTCTCCTCCTGCCCAGTCCCCTCTGGCTGCAAGGCCCACAGCTCCCGTCCCATTCATGAGACCCAAGCACCTTTGGGGAGGCCGGGAACTGTGGAGCTAGGGTCCAGCTCCCAGAGCTCTGCCGGGTTTGTCCATCCGTGGGGAGCAGGTCCTGACTTTGATGAGTTTACACAAACCCTCCCTTGGGGCTCAGGCCAGCTCCCTGCTTCTCACGTTAAGGCTCCTCTTGGGCACCCCCAGCCCGCTCCAGCAGCTGCACACCGTCTCGTCAATGGCTTTCCTCTCCCAAACCATCAGAAGAGCCTTCAACTTCAGGCAGCTTCAGTTTGCAGCCCTGCTAAGACTCCAGAGGCCAAGAATTACAAAGCCCACCTACCTGCTTGAAGGGGAAGATAGAGGGAGAACAGACTCTAATTAATATTTCAATAAATTATCCTCCCGTATTGACTCAGACTTCCTCCTGTGTGTTCACCTGATGATTTACTTTCTGAGTGAACCAAACACATTTTCTCTCCCAATATTGGATAGTGTGATTATCACTTGCAGGTATCTGGTTGTTCATCCAAGTCATTCTAGAACTTTTTATTCCGCTCTAGCTAGATGCAAAAGAATGAGCAAAGGATATCCTGTGTGTACGGGGTGGGGGGAGGGAGATGAAAAACAGTGTTAACATTTATGAGTGCATTTTACTGAATTTCACTGACTCTGTCAATTGTAAAATGCATCATTATTTTATATAATAAGAAAGTGAAAAGTCATTGCCAACCAAAGTATTATAATTCTTCTTTAATCACTTAGAATTTGTATTTCATACGTAATGAGAGCACTCTTTCACACTTACATAAACATAGATTTTTATCAGAGATCATTCATTTGTACACATAAAAAGGAAAACGTAAGTGAAATAAATTGGTGAAGATATTCCTTAATCATATTCAGAGAACAGATTTTCTGAGCTCCGAGTCATTGATGTCTGTGTTTTCTTAAAAGAATCTTGCACTATTGTCTTCAGAATTTTCCTTCTAAGAAATAAGCCCCTTGTGCAAATTTTGACACCCACGTGTAAGGCATACCAGTTACGTCACGACTGTTCCTGTCCAGCATCACTCCCAATTTCAGTGATGTTAGAATGTGAGAAAAAAGGGCGCTTCTGTGGCTTAATTGGTTAAGCGGCTGCCTTTGGCTCAGGTCATGGTCTCAGGGTCCTGGGATCGAACACTGCATTGGGCTCCCTGCTCCCTCTGTCACTCCCCCCCTCAAATAAATCAATAAAGTCTTTGAGAAAAAAGTGCATCTCAAAATTGATGAAGTCCAATAAGTATCTGGCGTTGGACAGAAGGACAGCTTTTCAGCCAGAGCAGGTGGAATGAAGACTGAGAAATCTTGAGTCAGGCTGTGGTGATGGGGAAAGAGGAAGATCAAGTCAGCTAGCGTGCTCTCAGTTACGTGAGAGGTGAGCTGAGCTCCAGGTTCCAGAAACTTGGAGCCCCTCTAAGGTCTCCCTAGGGGATGGGGAAGCTGGCTGGCAGGCCCCTAGAGTTGAGGGCAAGCAAGGCAATTGGGGCACAGAGAGGGCCCCATCAAAATGCTTTGCTAGAGTTTCCACTCTAGGCAGGTGGATTTTTTGGCTACACCATGTTCATTCCCGCTACCAAGCCTCTATAGGTGCTTTTTGTCCCACTTGAACACCCTTACATATCACCTCGTCTTTCTCCAAGTACTGCCAAGGTGCCTTACACCATCATTAGGGAGTAAGTTGGCTAGAGGCATTGCCCCCTATGAAAATACAGCTTCCTTGAGAGGCTTTTCAGCTTGCATGCCCTGGCTCTCACCCTCAGTGCCCGGTTGCCATACACACATCTTGCATTTCCTTGTTCTTATATGTTCCCGCTCACCACAGGGCCTTTGCACATGCTTGTCCTACTGCTAGAAGGTCTCTTTCCCTGCTCATCCTTCAGGTCTTGGCTCAAGCTTCGTCAGGGAGGTTTTCCCCGTAGTCTGAGCAGATTATCCCTTCCACTCATGGGTTCTCCCTATGCCACGTGACTCTTCCTGCACAACACTGGTCACGGTTGCAACTTAGATTCCTTCACCCGATTACCTGACAAATGTCTGTATCTCCCACTAGAGTGTTCGCTCCTACAGGGCAGGGGCTGTGTTTGCTTTGCTTCCCAGACCCACACATGGTTAAGTGCTCTCTCTCACCCTCTATCTTCATGAATGAATGGACCACTTATAGATGAATGAATAAATTAGAACATGGATGATAAACATAAGAGGCAATTCTCGTTGCAGCAGGAAGCAACACCAGCCCCGGCTGAGAGTGCAGTTGCCCTCCCACCAGGCGTGGGTGATTATGAATCTCACAGATGACCCTTGCCGTGGACCACAGAGAGCCTAGTGAACCTGTGGAAAATGACACTGAATGGCACTGATTTGAATTATCCCTCTTCTTTCTTCCATTGCCAGTCTACATTCTAGTCACAGGGCATTTTATCTCTGGAAAAACTGCCTCCCTGAGGCACCTGGGCAGCTCAGTTCATTAAGCGTTCGACTCTTGATTTTGGCTCAGGTCATGATCTCAGGGTTGTGGAATCAGGCCCCATGTTGGGCTCTGTGCTTAGGGGAGTCTGCTTCTCTCTCTCTCTCCCTCTGCCCCTCCCTGTGCTCTCTCTAAAGTAAATAAATAAATCTTTTAATTAATGATATATGATAATATGATATAAATGATCATATTCTGTCTGATTTTATCTCCTGATGACTCCAAGGTCATTGACCTGGACTCTGCAGCTTCACTGAGAGCCCCCAAGCAGGCAGGGTGGGGGGGTCAGACCCTTCTCCTGCAGCCAGCCTGGGACCACACACTGACTAGATGCATATGCCGTCCTTGGGGTGGGGTACCTGCCTCCCAGCAATGCCCTATGTCTTTCCTCTGGGCTTCAGTTTTCTCTCCGATTCTTGATTTAGTTTTTCTTCTTTTGTTTTTGTTTTTGTTTTTTTTTACAACTGTGGTGAAAGCTACATAACATGAAATGTACCATCTTAATCACTTCTAAGTGTATAGTTCCGTGGCATTAAGTACATTCTTACCAGTGAGCATCCATCACCACCTTCCATTCACAGAACATTTTTCCTCTTGCAAAACTGAAGATCTGTCCCCATTAAATAATAACTCCCTGTTCCCTGCTTCCCCAGCCCCTAGCACCCACCTTTCTACCTTCTGTCCCTATGAATTTGACTACTCTAGGAACCTCATATCAGTGGGATTATATGGTATTTGTCTTTTTGTGCTGGCTTGCTTCACTCAGCATAGTGTCCTCGAAGTCCATCCATGTTGTAGCAGGTGTCAGAATTTCCTGTCTTTTTAAGAGGGGGTGAACCTTATTTTCAGAGAAAGCAGATGCCCCCCTGAAGTATGAGGACAACTGTGTCAGCTCTCTTCACCTGTGGAGCTTTGTTCCAGATAAAGAGAGATGGTCTGGGGATATAGACACGTCTTTGCTCCATTGAAATCCAAGTTTATCTCTATTTTGACTTAATTGTGATTGTTTTATGTAGCTTTTACTGGAGACGAGTAGAGAAAAATGACTTTATTTTTAGCTAGAAGTCTGTGCTCATTTAAAATGTCATCATTATTATACCCAATTGTTTTATGATTATAAAACAATTGGGGTGCTTGGGTGGCTCAGTAGGTTGAGTATCTGCCTTCGGCTCAGGTCCCGCACTGGGCTCCCTGCTCGGCGGGAAGCCTGCTTCTCCCTCTCCCGTTCCTCCTGCTTGTGCGCTCTCTCTTTCTCTCTCTCTCTCAAGTAAATAAAACAAACAAACAAACAAAAAACCCAAAAACAATTATGCTCACTTTTCAAAGCTTATAAAACAGAAAAAAAAGTATAAAGAGGAGGTCTATGTTCCTATCACCCAGAGAGAGCCCTGATGATATCTGGGTCATATTTTTCTGGGCCAGGTAGGGTCCTGGGACAGGGCAGTAGGGGGACGGGGTGCACAAGGGGGGTCCTGTTAGTTCCTTGTGGTGAGGGGGAACTGTGTCCTGCTATGCCTTTTCTGTGTAGCAAATAAGAATAATTTAGAGGGTGCCTGGGTGGCTCAGTCGGTTAAGTGTCTGCCTTCTGCTCAGGTCATGATCTCCAGGTCCTGGGATCGAGTCCTACATTGGGATCCCTGCTCAGCGAGGAGTCTGCCTCTTCCTTTCCCTCTGCTCCTCCCCCCACCACTAGTGTGCATGCGCGCGCTCTCTCTCTCAAATAAACAAAATCTTAAAAAAAAGAAAAGAAAAGAAAAGAAAAATCCAAGCAAACAAAACCCTGGGAAATAAGTATTGGCAAGGATGTGGAGAAAGTAGAACCCTTGGACATGGTTGGTGGGCATATAAAATGGTACAGCTGCTGTGGAGAACAATCTAGTGTTTCCTCAAAAAAATTAAACATAGAATTACCATAAGACTCAGCAGTTCCTCTTCTGGGGAGATACACAAAAGAATTGAAAGTAGGGTCTCAATGAGAAATGTGTACATGCACGTTTATTGTAGCTCACAACAGCCAAAAGGTAAAAGCGACCCAAGTGTCCATTGATGGATGAATGGATAAACAAAATTGTGGTATAAAAATAAAAATCAGGTGGAGGGAAAGAAATCCAGGCAAAAGCTGCTGAAGAGCATACACCACGAGGGGAATTACTCAGTGCAACAGAGGGAGAATTGGAGAAATGGGCCTCCATAGACTCAAAGGATTTATATGCAATGGTCTTTCTGCAAAAAGGAAATCAGAGTCTTGATGAAAAAGCAAACTAGCAAAGCTCAGGCAAGAAACGGAGAGAAGGCAGAAGCTTTACAGAGTCCAATACACCACTGAAAACAACCACCACAAAAATGCCCATGAGCAAAAATTCAGCCAGGGAGGTGGTGAGCAAACAGGTCAGAGAACACTATAACACTGAAATGGAAGAGAATACAAAGTATAGATATTAAATGATGGGGGATGATAAACATGGAAGACAAAGGAGGTCAAACATACACATGTCATCATCTGGTGTGGAGGGTATTGGGGGAAGAGGGTCAAGTCCAGGGGGAAAATAGCCAGGTGTGCCTCAAACTTCTCCCTAGCAATTTGCAATTCATAAGGCAATAATGTTTATGATGCTCTCATAGGAAAAAATAAGACCCTCAAATTTATGCCCAGCCAAACTACCACTCAAGTATAAAGACAACACATACTCTTAAGCACGCAAGAACTTAGTTATGTAGGACCTAGGGATTCTTCCTGGAAGAGAGAGAGACAGAGAGACAGAGAGAAGGGAGGGAGGTAGGAAAGGAGGAAAGGAAGGAAGGAAGGAAGGAAGGGAGGAAGGAAGGAAGGGAAGGAAGGAAGGGAAGGAAGGAAAGAAGGAAGGAAAGGAAGGAAGGGAAGGAAGGAAGGAAGGAAAGGAGGGAGGGAGGGTGGAAGGAAGGGAAGAAGGGAGGAAGGAATGCTTAATGGAATCTAGCCAACTTAGGGATGAGTCAAAGTAAAGAAGAATTCTGGAATGAGAAGTAATGGAGAGGACCCAGGTGGGGCCATTTACCCCATTTCAATACATAAGCTCAGACTGAAGAGTTTAGGGATTAGGGTCCAGAAGAGAGTGTGCATGTTGTTGACCTGAACTATAAAGCTAATGATAACTAAGGGAAAAAACATTTAGTGTTATATGAGCGTGCTAGGGCTGCTGTAAAAAGGACCCCGGATGGGGGACTCAAACAACAGAAATGTCTTGTCTCACAGCTCTGAAAGCTGGAAGCTTGTGACCTCGGTGTTGGCGGGGTTGGTGCCCCCCCAAAGGCGTCTAGTGGTTTGCCAGCAGTCCCTGGTGTCCCCGATCTCTGCCTTCATCTTCACAAGGTGTTGTCCCTGTGTGTGCACCTGTCTCTATGCCCAGATTTCCCCTTTTCATAAGGACACCAGTCCTACTGGGTTAGGGCCCACTCTGCTGACTTCACTTTAGCTAGATTTCTTTCGGGAAGACCCTATTTCCAAATAACCTCACATTCTGAGGTACTTGGGCTGAGGGTTTCAACATGTGAGTTTTGGAGGATGTGATTCAAGGCTTAACCAGTATATGGGTGGAGACTTGAGAGGAAGGATGGGCGTGCAGCGGTAAAACTGAAGTGTGTAGCTTACCAAACCGAATAACTCCAAACTCTTCAGCTTTTCGTAATCTGTGTTTCCTTCACTTTAAATAGGTCTTGCCGTAACAAAACATGTAGCTGGAAGCTCAGCAACTCCTTCAGGTTTATTTCCTTTTTTTTTTTTTTTTTCTGTTAAATTCAATTAAAATTGATTTCTTTTCGTGAAAAACATTAATTTAAAAAAATTGTTTTAAATTCAAAGCAAAGAAGCAGATCCACAAGAGATCATTCCAGCACGGTCTGAGAGGTGTCACATGAGAGCAGGGGTCGTCTAACCCGGGTTGGGACTGGGGGCCGCCATGCAGCAATGTCTGGAAACATTTCTGACTGTCGAGACTTGGGGAATGGGTGCTCCTGGCATCTAGTTGGTAGAGAGGACGGATGCTGAAAACATCTTAAAATGCAACTTGGAAGCTTCTCCCCTCTTCCCACCAAGCATTATCCAGTCCAAAAATGTCAATAGAGCCAAGGTCAAAAATTCCTGCACTGGCAGGGTGGATATCAAGCTGTGGGAAAGGAGGGAAATTGCAGCTTAGCCTGAACACCTCCCAGGATTCATTCATATGTGACATCTTGGCTGTGCCATGTCTCTCAAAGGAGTTTGTACATGAAAAAACCTGCCCAAATAGGGTGCTGCTTCTCCTAAAGGAATCATTTTTAATGGGGGACATTGTAGGTACCATAGCAAGTAAATGGGGGAGAACACTTGGGGCAGGGAGAATTTTCTGGGTGGCTCCAAGCATGACCAGTGGGCAGACCACAGTCTTAGAGTTCTGATGCACGCTTGGGGGCAACCTTGACCAAGAACCCCTGCTCTCATGGGTTGCCCCCTGTTTTGCCAGACCCCAGGTCCCCCAAACTCGTGCAGCCTCTGTGCCACCCCATGAGTTCCTCAAGCCTCCCGCTTGCTCACCTCATCCTAGGAAGTCCCCCGCCCCCCCTCCTTGGGACTTGGCTCCAAGTCCCCTCGCCTGGAACTGCCCCCACTTGGCCATCTTTCCTGAGTGCCTTTGAAGATTTCCGGCTTCTCCAGTCCGGAAGCCGCACACGAGGTCAGGCATTTGAGCCCGCTAATCACTCTGTTCTGCCAGGGCCCGAGTGCCACGAAGCCTCTTTTCATGCCTATTTAAAGCCTCCGAGGGGCTTTCAAGTGCTCTTTGATAAATCATAGTAAGTGTTATTCCGGCCACTCCAGCGCCGTACCTGCTCGAGCCCCCACCGGCGTCCGGCAGCTGTTCCCCATCACTGCATCTCGCTGGCCACGGTAATTCATCCCACTCGAGCTGACGAGCTTCGTTCCCATTTATTTGCACATTATGAGCTGTGTCACTCCACTTACCCTCTCGACAGTAAATGGTTTGAAAAAATGCAACTGTAACAAATATTCGGGAGAGGAGAGAGAGGGGAAAGGAGGGAAATCAAACCTCTGAGTTCAGAGTCCAAAAAACCTCCAGATAATGAATAAATAACGCTCCTGAATTATCTCAATCAGTGACAGCATCAGGGATGCCACAGATCCTTTCAAGTTTTCCTGGAAAATAAATCTCCTTCTCTCTCTGCTCTCAGGTCTGTATTGTCTGAAAGTGGGTCTACATCAAGTTTCATTCTCAGGTCAGGAAAATAATTAGGCTGCGGTGTCTGCTTTTACCTTTGAAATCAGAGAGGTCTGGGTGTTGTTTTCTCCCTTGCCTGTTGAAGGCCAGGGGCCCCACTCTTTGGCCCCCCCTCCTGTTGTGATGATTGGAATGACCTTCAAAGATACTGAGGCAGCTCAGAAGGGTAATGCCTCTTTTCCTAGGTCTCAAAGCTTATACAAACCGAGACTTGCAACGGAGTCTTCTAAAACCATGGGGTGACTCGGTTCATGCTAGCTTATATAGCACCTTCGTGAGTAGTATAGAAAGTTGTCCCCTCCCCCATAGCTAGGATATAGCTTGGCTTACTGATGGTGCCTTGTGTGAAGAGAAGATGCCTCTTCCTCTGAACAGATACAGCCCCATGCTAGGTCACATGGTTTGGTGTGCAGTGTGTGGGCTGAGTTTAGCTTTGCTCATGCCCCCAGCTGGAAGCCTTTGTGCAGTGCACATCCTGCACAACCATACATGACAGCTTGCCATGATAATCTGGGAAAGTCTACTTCCTGTGGGATGTGGGGAGTTGGCACCAGAATAGTCAAGGCTGTATCTAGGCTGTATCTAGCAAGCTGGCAGCATATGCCAAAACCAAAAGCTGAAGCAGGATGAGATAGAAGCAATAGAATGGTAGGGCTTGGCCCCAGAGGGTTGTCTGCACCCAGGCCACAGTGGAAGGAACAGATCCAGGTGAGGGATTCAGGGCTGAGGGTGTGCAGGCAGAGTGTGCCTGGCGCTGGGGTTAGACCAGGCCACCTAGAGGAGATTTGTGGGGCTGGAAGCAGGGCCCATCTCTGGGGCCATGGCAACTGCCGGAAGGCTAGGATTTGGCAGCAGATGTGGGGTGATGTCATGACTACAATCACTGTTTGAACCCTATCACTCTATCATACTCATGCTACCATGGAAACCCTGATCTAGTCTAAGGCCCAAGTCTACCCTTAATCCCCAGTGCTGAGTCTGAGTCAGCGCTCAGTATTGTGTCCCTCCAAAGGGAGCAGGAAGGGCGGCTGCAGCTGGGAGACCTCGGAACCCCAGGGGCTCAGGTCTTGGAAACAGCAGGGAGGCTTGGGGGAGATTTGGATGACTCCAGGGACAGCCTGACTGTGGGGTCAGCTGAAGCTAAAGACCACTGGCCCTACCTGGTCTCTCCTCATGCCAGGTTTCTGAGACCCACTCATCAGTGGACTAATCGTGGCTTTGTCTCTCACTAGCTATGTGCCCTTGGCAACTTAAGCCCTGTGAGACTCAGGCTCCTCATCTATAAAATGGGCTAATACCATTCCCATCATAGGTCACTGTAATGTTTAAATGAGAAAATGTGCTTTGTAAAGTGCCCAACAGAGGACATAGTAGATGCCGACAAACAGTAATTATTAATATCATCATCATCATCACCCCAGCAGGAGCATTCTGAAGCTTGTCTCATCCCCTCCTAAATCTCTGAGTCTCATCATCCTGCCTCTCCCTCTCTCATTTGCTGGTTATCCATTCTCCCCTGGGACTCCTGTTTGGCTTTCAGAAACACAAATGATTGTTGGGTAGGCAGAGAAAATACCTTTCTCCATTTTCCATAGGTTACTTTAATTTCTATTTCAAGCACCATTCCAATGGGCAGGTGTGGGAGCTGATCTTGGTCATGTTGAAATCCTGTTCTTTGCCTTCTTATGGCCACGTCAGTCTTTCTGGGAGCCAAGGCATTGAACTGGGGGCGGGGGCAGGACTCAGCAGTTGCCAGAGCTCCCTGCTGAGACCTTGGGGCAGACTCTGGGGGTTCCTTGCTCTATAGTGTCCCCCCTTTACCTTTCTTCAACTTACCATTATCAAAAGTGAAAAAGTTGAATACATACTTACATCTAAATGCCTCCTGGGAGGCTTTTAGGAAAGGTTTTTTTTCTCATCTTACTAAAAGAGCATCCCAACAATTACCTCTCTCACATTCTCTCACTCCCTGCAAGTTGCTTTGGATACTGTAGTGTGAAGATGTGATGGCTGGAGCTGCCCCAGCCGACTTGCAGCTATGAGGAAAAGACCAAGAGAATCTCATAGAAGCTGGCCTATGGCCCAGACACCACTGAACTGCCAAACCAGTACCCCAAAGTAGGCACAAGTCAAGAGAGATGAGTTCAGTCCATTGGGCAAGCATGTATTGATGGGTGCTGGGTGCCAACGACTATGTTAGGCCCAGAGATAAGACAGAAAGACCATCACAATTACTTCCTCCATCACAACATCTGTGCAGCTAAAAGACATCTTGCACTTGCAAACTTCTCTGCAGCGGGTTTTCTGGGGTCGACAAGCACGTATTGATGGGTGCTGGGTGCCAACGACTATGTTAGGCCCAGAGATAAGACAGAAAGACCACCACAATTACTTCCTCCATCACAACATCTGTGCAGCTGAAAGACATCTTGCACTTGCAAACTTCTCTCCAGCGGGTTTTCCCAGGGCTGGGTTCCAAGCTCGAAATCTCGTGGTTTGTCCCGGGGCAGCTTGTTAAAGTCATTCTGACCTCAGTTTCCACTCACGGGAAATGAAAATAGTTGTACCCTCTCATAGGGCTCCTCTCTGATGATGACTGTAAGAGCTGAACACACGTTAACAGTTCGTTTCTGAGATGTTTATGACTTGACTACTGCAATTACGAATAAATATCACTGCCCTGGAGTCAAGAGGGTGTTGCTGGAATCCTCTTAATAGTCACGCCTAGTGTCCCTGGACTGGGCCCACATCTGGGCATCCAGGGTCTCAATACCCACGTGGACCTGTCTGAAGGGCAGGGTGGCCTCGCACCGGGACTCCACGTGCTTGCAATGGAGACCCCGAAGAGAAATTAATTCTCTCCATTCGGGGCCCTCCTCTTTATTACCTATTCATCAAAAATTGCCCAGCGTTTGTGCATTTTTCATTACAAGAGTCAACATTTGCCACGTTAATAAAGCAAGGGGCTGCTTTTCTCCTCTCAGAAATAGAATATGTAACGACACGGCCCCTTTGATGTTTCTCAGCCAATACAATATGTATCTGAATGAGGATGAAAGCCATCCTGTTAGGGCTGGGCGGCGGAGGCAGGCGCGGTGGTGGAACGGGGCCTGGGCTGGGGGGGGGGGCGGGGTGCAGCGGGTGTCTCTGGAAGAGGCACAGCGAGGCAGGAAGTCGTGACATCCAGAGGCTAAGAGGGGTACCTGGGGTGCCCGAGCAGGGTACCGAAGCCCGTGTCCTGGACCAAGGGGGGCAGGGGAGGTTCGCTGCAGGGTCAGCTCAGGGCATCTGGAAGGAGGATGGTCAGGTTTGCGTGCGTTACCCGGGACCACGGCCGCGCATCCGCTTTGCGGCCCAGACGCCCGTCGGTGAGACCGAATGGTTTCTGGCGTCAAAAGTAGCCGCATGGGGCGCCTGGGTGGCTCAGTCGTTGGGCGTCTGCCTTCGGCTCAGGTCATGATCCCAGGGTCCTGGGATTGAGCCCCACATCGGGCTCCCTGCTCCGCGGGAAGCCTGCTTCTCCCTCTCCCACTCCCCCTGCTTGTGTTCTCTCTCTCGCTGTGTCTCTCTCTGTCAAATAAATAAAATCTTAAAAAAAAAAAAAAAAAAATATATATATATATATATATATATAATAAAAAAAGTAGCCGCATGTCCCGAACAGCTGTGCCGCCCGCGCTGTGGGAGGCGCTTGGAGAGATGAACTGCGGGACTGCCGGGTTCTCGCCCCTGCGGAGCTGACAGCCCGGCTGGGGAGAGGCGCCCACCGCAGCCCTGGCCGATCCAGGCTTCTGCTATAAAGCGGGGTGGGCCTGGGAGCCGGGCCCCGGGGCAGGGCGGACAGAAGCGGGCCTGGATCTGGCTCCTGGTGGCTCCCGCCTTGCTCTCAACAGCGTCGTTGTCAAGGCTCCTCATCCTCTCTCTAGAAGGTCGCTGATGCCAATAAGGACCGTGGACAGTCAGGGTGGAAGGCAGACCCTTGAAGGGTCAGGGAGCCCGCGGGCAAGTGAGAGGAGATGGAGTCCTGGTCTGACTGAGCTCAGGCCCCTTGAGGGAAGTGTCTTCACCATGTCAAGCCTCAGTTGTCTCATCTGTAAGATGGGGCTCCTGTTACCACTGACCCTTACTACTGACGCACAAGGGCCACTCGAGGTGATGTGAGTGCCGGAGGCCGGGGGAGTGCTTGAGCGAGGACACTGGTGCTAGGGATGCTTCTCTGCAGCTGAGCTTGGTTCCAGTTGCTGGGCGGTGACATGTGGTGGCAGCGGCGCCTTCCCGACACGGTTGCTGCGAGGAGTTCGAGAGCATCTCTACATACACTCCCCAGAACCCTTCCAGGCCCTAGGTCCAACCCTGCTCTCAGGGGGCTCCCTCTGTGTGGGGGAGAAAGACAAAGAACAGATATATATATAAAGGGGTGCCGTGCATCGAGCGATCACATGTCCCCCGATTACATCTACTGTCCCAGCACAATGACTAAAGCACCCCCTTTTTACATTCAAAGGCATCTGGTTTGGAAGACTAATTCTATACTCACCTTCACTCTGGAGAAAATTAAAGACAGCAGTGAGTAAAAGAGTGACCGGAGGGAGCATCATTAATGTACCAGAAAGGCCACCCAGAGGATACGATGTTTTCATGAAGACCTGAGCCAGGGGAAGGAGTCAGTCATGTGACAATCAGGTGAATGAGCATCAGGTGAACAGCAAGGGCAAAGGTCCTGAGGCAGCACCAAGCATTGGGTATTGGAAGAACAGGAGGGCTAATCATGTAACTGAGCAGAGGAGAGAATGGTATCAAAGGAGGGTCCAGGGTAGGCAGGGCCAGATCACAGAAGGCCTGGTGGGCTTAGGAAAGAAAATTTAAATTTTGGTCTCTAGGTCAGAGGTCAGCAAGCTTTTTTCTGTCAAAGGCCATATAGTAAAT
Source organism: Halichoerus grypus (assembly GCF_964656455.1). NCBI lineage: Eukaryota > Metazoa > Chordata > Mammalia > Carnivora > Phocidae > Halichoerus > Halichoerus grypus. Next base: position 28,163,154 of record NC_135726.1, read on the forward strand.
AATTTAGACCCTGCAGGCTATGAGCTCTCTGTTGTGCATACTTGACTACAGTTATACTTACTCGACTACAAAAGTAGCCATAGCCCATATGCAAACAAATGGAGGAGGCCGTATTCCAATAAAACTTTATTGACAAGAACAGGGAGCAGGGCCGGATTTGACCCCAGGCCATAAATTGCCGACACTACACTGGGTAATGGGAGGCCATGGGTGGATTTTAAGCAATGGCCTGACCATGGTATGACCTGATCTGATTTGCATTGCTAAAAAAATCTCTCCAGTTGCTATGGGGACAATGGATGGCAGTGGGTCAGGAAGGATATCTGCGTAAAAAACAAATGCAGATGTCCCGGTAATTGCTGGTGGGGTCTCGGAGCTAGCAGAGGATATGGAGAGAAGTGACAGACTCGGGAGCTGTTTGGAAGGGAAGCATCCCAGAAGGGTTCCCATTGAGCTCTAGAACTGTGAAACGTGGGCCAAACACAAGGTGTGATCATGAGCTCTGTTGTCTGTGTCTTTTTGCTCGTCAAAGGGCTGGTTAGCCTGGCTGTCACCAAGACCATGCAATCAGCTTTGCAGAAATCACCTCCTCGGTTCAAATCCCTTACAAAAGCCCAGGCTGCAATTATAAAGCTTCATAGCTGTGCAGCATCCATAAAAGAGGTAATTTTAATATTTGGTTCAACTTCAAAGCAGTAACTTAGAATTATATATACCCCATTAAAATATAATGTTTTCCCCCAAAACTAATCAAATGGCTAAATCAATTGTTGGTGGATTGCCAGTGGCCTGAGGATCAATGGGAATGGAAAATGTATTCTATATTTTCCTTGTTACATAGAGTTAGAGTGCATATTTTATTAATGCTCATCCTTTAGAGACCAGATTTGTGCATTCGCTAAAATAAACACCACAATCTTGAGGGCTTGGTTGGATGCAGTGAGCAGAAGTGTAAGGGCAGAGAATGTTTCACAAGGAGGCAGCCACTCCAGAGCCCTCGTGGGGTGATGGGAAGTGCTGGGGGCTGGGATCCAGGGAACGTAGGTCTTGCATCTACTGCTCCTGTGTTCAATGACTTTGGAATATGTCCTTTCTCTTAGTCTCTCCATTTGTCGAATGAGGAGTTTGGGCACCGTCAATGAAGGTAAATAGGTTTTGTGCTAATTTAACTCAATCAGTAGGCACTTCATGGAGCCCTGCATGGGGAAGGATTCTGAAACTACAGCAGGGCTCAGAGGGAGGGAGTGCTGCAATCGATTAGTAATGTCTGCCATGAGCATGGGTTAAGCATCCTGACAGCTAGGCATTTATGATTCTGGACTAAATGCATTCTAAGGTCCCTTCTATTTTTCACAGGTTGAGTAAAGGTTTAGTAGTGTGAGCAGATAGTCTCCTTTCTGATCTGTAGGATCTTCTCAGGCTTTCCATAAACGGTTTCTCACCCTTCCCTATGGCTAGCTTTGGCTGGACCGGGACTTCCCAGAGATAAGATATTCCATGCTCCGTGTCCCATATGTCAATTGCCAAATATCAATAATGCTACTTTGCACCAGGAACTGTGGATTCAAACGTTCATAGGCGATGGGAACAGCTTCACATGAGCAGGGACATGCAGAAGGACATTCTACTTAAGGGACAGACAACTAACATAAAGCACGAAGGCAACCTGTGTCTCCTTGAGTTTTCCATCCACACCAGGGAGAAGCTAATCAGGAGGGTAGGACACTCCCCTTATCTCCTGAGTCTCTCTCTTTCCTTGGTGAGCTCTCACCTCCCCCTCAGCTGCTGCACTGTGGGGTCACAAGCAACGGTGACAGACCAAGGCAACAAAGAAATTTATTAGAAAGCTGGAGGGAAGGGCTCCCTGGGTTGAGGGGGGCGGGGCGGAAGAAGTGGTTCAGAAAAAGGGGCGCTAGAGCTCAGCATGCTGAGATGGAACAGTCTTGTGGGGGCACTGCCCTAATGATGTTTTCCACTCAAGTTTCTGGGTCCTGGGAGACAGAGGGTCTACTTGAACAGCCCTGGGCTACATGCTCTCTTCTTGGAGGGGGGGACCACAGAGGACTTGATTTACAGACCCACACCATGGAGGAGAAAGAATATCCCAAAGGAGGACAGAAGGAGGGAAAAATGGATGTTGGGCGGTCGAGACCAGAATGCATCTGGAGTCAGAGCCTTGCAAATGCAGCCAATAGGAGGCTCCTCCGGCCTGGACTAGGGGCCGGTGTAGGCTCCCGGTTCTGCTCCTTCTTGAAGGCAGAAGTTCGGTGTCCAGCCCCACCTGCCGTGCCAGTTTTCTGTGGCTGCTGGGACACGTTACCATGAGCGGATGGCTTGAAACAATGGCAATGTACCTTCTCCCTGTTCTGGAGGCCAGAGGTCCAAATTGAAGGCGCACTTGCTCTGGAGGCACCAGGGGAGAGTCCATTCTTTGTCCTTCTGGTGACATTTCTTGACTTGTGGATGCATCACCTCCGCGATCATGCTGCCTTGTCCTCTTTGGTCTGTCTTCTCCTCTCCTGTTTGTGTCAAGGCTCACTCTGCCTTTCTCGGATACAGACACTGGTTGTCGGCATCAGAGCCCAGCCAGGTTATCCAGGAGGACCCCTTTCTCTCAAGATTCTTCACTTCATTACATCTACAAAGACCCTTTTCCAAATAGGGTCACATTCTCAGGTTCTAGAGACTAGGATGTGGACATAACTCTTGGGGGGCCACCATTCAGCCCACCACACATACACCAACATCATTCTTTCCTGTGATCTGTCTCCTTCTTCCAGGATGCCGGGGGGGAGGGCATTCTTTCCTTTTCCTAAAATTCCTTTTATGCATTTTCTTTTTTAAGGTTCACATGTTTTTCTGGAGTTTACAAATGTCCAGAGTTCCTATTATGGGCTGGGCATTTTTACATGCTGGATTGACTTTGATCCTTGTTGCAAGTCTTCAGGGAAGAGAATGGCTCTTGAAGTGGGATGGAACTGGGATTTGGACCCAGGCCATTTTGGCTGGCAAGGCTGTATGCTTTCCACTGTCACCAACTTCTGTTTGACTTAACCCTTTTGCCCATGTCTCTAAGAAACTTGAAGGAAATCCCTGAAGACTGGGTAAGGGGATCTTATGAGTGGCACTCCTTGATGTCATACCTGAGATTGTCCCTTCCTGCCAAAAAAAGGCCCGCCTTTGCAGGTTGAACCAGACATTGTGGAGTCTCTCCCTCTCGCAGTGAGTTCAAGGGTATTATTCCAGGGCTGCCTGCCCTTCCGACAGGTCATCCCAAGTTCCCCTGGGAGGTCCTTGGGACCAACAAATGCATTTCTTGGTCATCCCCCATAGTTTATCTGGAAAAGTGGGAACCTGGCACCTCTATTGAAGGCTGGCCTTCCTCCCACTCCTGAGGGGCTGACCATCAACTCTTCAGTGCCAAAGAACTAAATTGGATGTCTCAGTTTCCCCCTCAGCGCTGCAACCAGGACCCCTGATTAAACTCTGTGCATGGATTTATGGCCCTGGGCTGTGCGTTCACCCTATAAGCAGAGCTGTCTTACTAGTTATTGCACTTGGAGGCTTTTGGGGTACTGTGGGTCTGTGAGCCCCATCGATGGTGGAAGCAGAAAACATTGAGTGTGCAAAGCTGAAAGATATTTCCAGAATTGGAATTTGGCCAACACCAAGTCGGTGGCTTCCCTTAGAGTTTGGAACTCTCATGTTTGCTAATAGAGTTAAACCCTTTTGTATTCCAGATAGGGAAACTGAGGCCCAGGGAAGGGCAGAGACCTTCCTAAAACCCCACAGAACTCACACCTCCTGGCTCCCTTCTTGCGTGCTTCCCCGACACCCAAGTGGGCTGCGTCGAGTGGTGGATGGGCCAGGTGGGCAGGAGCCTGCGCAGACAGCCGGGGAAAGGAACCCACCAGTTAGTCTGGGAAAGTGACAAGCACATGAAAAATGACCCAGAAAAGAAACCTAGACATTTCACAAGGAAAATTACACTCCTCGCAGCCTCAAAATGTTCCCCATAAAGTATCCTGGCCAGATATCTTTGAGAACACACGACATGTCGGGATTCCTTCACAGGCTAGATTTAAGTGTTTTCACCTGGGGAAAGGGTTTGTTTTTTCCACTTGAAAAATAAGAAAGATCAGCCTAATGGCGCAAAGGAAATGCCTCCTTAGAAGTAGGGCAGGTGTGTTCACAGAGAAGCGTTCACTCCATCGTTCATTCTCTCAGTCATTCATTTAAAGATTTTATTTTATTTATTTATTTATTTGAGAGAGAGAATGAGATAGAGAGAAAGAGCATGAGACGGGGGAGGGTCAGAGGGAGAAGCAGACTCCCTGCCGATCAGGGAGCCCAATGTGGGACTCGATCCTGGGACTCCAGGATCATGACCTGAGCCGAAGGCAGTCACTTAACCAACCTCTCAGTCATTCATTTAATAAGCATTTCCTGGGCGCCTGGGTGGCTCAGTTGGTTAAGCGACTGCCTTCGGCTCAGGTCATGATCCTGGAGTCCCGGGATCGAGTCCCGCATCAGGCTCCCTGCTCGGCAGGGAGTCTGCTTCTCCCTCTGACCCTCCTCCCTCTCATGCTCTCTGTCTCTCATTCTCTCTCTCTCAAATAAATAAATAAAATCTTTAAAAAAAAAGATAAGCATTTCCTGAGTCTTATTTTGTGCTAAGCACTAAAGAGAAAACAGTGAACAAGAAGGACATCGTCCCCAGGCTAAGGATGGTGATGAACACAGTGATGAGGGTGATGATGATGATGGCCACAGTATTCAATTTGGGTTAAAAGCGCTCCACCCTCGCCATGCTCCTTCACTGATGATCTCGCTGTATCTGCAACAAGCCCGCGAGACAGGAGCACGTATTAGCCCCTCTTACGGATAAGCACGCGCAGGCAGAGAGGTGTTAAGGAATGCTTCAATGATACTCATTTAGAACTGATGGAACCGGGTCTTGACTCAGCCACTCTGATCCGATGAGGAAGACAGACGATAAACAACTTGCCTCCGAAAATAAATACATTATTACTGTGATGTAATGTATGTGATGGCTTCTCCAAAAGACCAGGACAACTATTTTGAGAGAATGTAAAGTGAGGACCTCTTTGGGTAGGATTTTTTGGAAAGCTTGAAGGGCAAGTGGGAGTTAGTTGAGCAGAGAGGATGGGGAGAGGGTAATTTGTGTGTGTGTGTGTGTGGTTTGTTTTTTGTTTTTAAAGAATGCTGAAATCCTTTCTTTCTAGGGGAGTTCCACACAACACTCCATATAATAATATAGGACAGGAGCAGAGCCTGCATGGGGGAGCTTCGAGGCCCCTCTAGTCTTCTACTCTCCCACCCCTCCGGTCCTGGATACGCGTTGAATCCCTTCTCGTGGACTGTTGGGCTCTGCTGGGCGGGGTCTTATCTGAAATGCCTGCCCCTCTGGTGCGGGCTATGCCCGGTGCGGCCAATACCCCTTCTCTGGACGATCTGCTCTTACCCCAGCCAACTTTCTAAAATCAGATGTCTGTACTCCCCCAGGATGACTGGCTTTTGTCCCAAGCATGGCCTGGTCATAGACTGCTTATTGGTCTCCGGCACCTGGAAACAGCCATGAGGAAGGAGGGCCAGAACTCCACCTGTGAACACTAAGGAAGGGAGACTCAGGGCCAGAGTCGCCATCAGGAGGGGACACCGCAGCATGAGACTAGGAGGGCACTGGGCTGGGGAGCCTGAGAGGAAGGAGAAGGCGGGTGAAGCTTCCCTCCAGACCCGCCCCTGGCTGTTCCCACCATAGGGCCACTCTCAGGTTATTAAGTAAAGCCCTCTGCCCGGAGCGGCCACAGGCCACTTCCCTTTCACTCACCACCATATTGCTGAGAAAGGTCCTTGGGGTCAGAAAGGGGCTTGTTTAGGAAATTGCACCGGTTAACACTGAACATGTGCTGGGCACCCTTCTACAAGTCCATTCTGGAACAGTCTGTGAGGCAGATGCCATCAGTCTCCCCCATTTCATAGGTGAGGAAACTGAGGCACAGAGTGTCATGTGACTTGCCATAGATGGCAAGGAAAATGAGTGATGACTCAGGATTCAACCCTGAGTAGTCAGTCTCCAGGGAGCCGAACTGAACCACCACTCAGTTATCCTATCAGGTAACTGAAATCAGCCAGAAAAAGCAATGAACAAGAGAAACAAAGAGTCCGTTCATAAGAGACTCAAAAATAGTAAACGACCCACCAAGAAATGGGCAGGAGCTTCATGAAGAATACGAGACTTTTCCAAGACACAAAAGGCTTGATTGATGCTCACGTGATGCTCCTGGATGGAAAGATTTAGTACTTGTCCATCTTGCCTATCGTGATTTAGAAATTTAAAACAACTTAAGTCCCAAAGGTATTTTTTGAGGAACCTGATCATATGATCCTAAGGCGCACCTGGAAAATGCCATGGGAGAAAAGAACCAGGACGTTTTTGAGAAAAGGAGCATTGTTAAGCGGGAATTTGCTCCTTACCACGTTTAGGGGCATATAACAAAGCCGTGGTAATTAAAACAGTGTGACACCGGCTTTTGAATCACAGAAACAGAAGATATATACAATTAAATATTTGCTACATGATAAAGGAGGTGTTTCATATAAGTGAAGAAAAATATATCACACCAAAATTAATTCCAAATGGATTTAATATTTCCACGTAGAAAATGCAACTGATCGCCTCTCAAAAATGCAACTGATCGCCTCTCAAAAATGCATAACCTGAATTTAATCGAAGGGGAACATCAAACAAATCCGAATGAGGGCGCTTCTACAACATGATTGGCCTGCAATCTTCTATCTGTCACCAGCCAAACAGGCAGGGGGAGAAGGATGAGCTCTCAGAACTGGGGAAAGGGACCCAGAGGTGTGGGCAGAGCCACCAAAGCGTCCGAGGCAAAGGGAGGGATGGGTGTTTCGGGAGATGATGATGCCCCATGAGAGAAGTGGGCCCTGAAAGGAAAGTTCTGGAAATATGGCTTGTGCCACCGACAAGAGGCCCTGCCCTTTGTCTCCCTTGGTTTTCTGAACTCTTCTTAAGTGATTGCTGATACATTCATTAATTGCACATTGTGTAAGCTCAGAAAAACCTATTTGTGAAGAACTTCTAATCCTGTCAGAAAATACTTTAAATCGAATGTCAAGAAGAAGCACTGTCTAGTGTTTACTATGTGCCAAGTACTCTTCTAAGTTCCTTTAGAGGTTTTCCTCACACCTACCTTATGTGGGAGGTACTACTGTTGTCCCTGCTTAAATCGGAGGAAACTGAGGCAGGATACAGGAAGTAAAGTGACCCCACTAAAGTCACATGCTTATATATGCAAGGTCTGGGATTTCACGATAGGGAGTTAAACCCCAAAAACTGCACTCTTTGTCGCCAGGCTCTCCGGCCTCTGTATAAAACCAAGAACATGACCAGTAACAAGACGGAAAGGATGCTCAGAAGGTAAGATTACAGGTATTTGTTTTCCAGGTGTATTTGTTCTTTGCTGGGCTTTTAGAATATTCAACAGTAAGTCAGCATTATTTTTGCTATTGGAAAAAAATAATAATTAAATGAAAAAATTTTCCCCACCTTTCTAGTTCATTCTATGGGAACCAGTTCTTGGCCACTTCCAGACCACGCTGACCTCAGTCCTCTCTGCAACCCCACACCACAGGTCCTCCCCTGTATTGCTGAGGACTTCATCATTGGCTAAGGGGTTGGTGGGCTAGATCCATCTCGAGGACATTGCAAGCTCCTCAAGAGAGTGCACACTTGAACAAGTTCAGAGGAATTAAGCGACTTGCCAAAGGGCGTGCAGCAGAACTGGGTTTCAAGCCCGGGTCTTCTGACACCCAGGCAAGGGCTCCCATCTCTACGTTTAGCTGCCTTTCCTTACTTGAAGTCGTTCACATTCACGGACAGTTCCCAATATCCGTGGCTTTTATGTTTTCTTCTTTGGAATCAGTGCTTGCCTGCCAGGAGACCCAGAAAACACCGCATGCCGCTCTCGGGATCTCAGTAGTCAGGTGAGTATCCACATGCATGCAATCCACCTGGTGCAGACAGAAGATCTCCATGCTGGGACTCAGGACCCACTGATGTTTCTGACATGGGCTTGCCATGTGACCGTGAAGTAGCCACCCCACCCTAAGCCTCCACGTCCTCATTACACAATGGAGAAGTGAAAAATCCTCCAAGTGTTTTTCTGGCTCTAAAGCTCTCTCAATGATGGTACTTCCTTCCTTCCCTAAGGCTTAGTTCACAGAGATGGGAGTATCTGGAAAATTCAAGAATCGCACAGTGGCTAAGAGTATAGGCTTTGGAGGCCAACAATTCAAGGGCTCAAATCCGAGCCCCTACTTGTAGGACTCGGGGGAACTTTCTTAAGCTCTCTTCATCTCAGTTTCCTTATATCTCAAAAGGGTATAATAAGAACACCTCACTTGCATTGCTGTGAATATAAAACAATTATTAATTAAAGTAATACCTGGCGCCAAGAAGTGCTTAATAAATATTAGCTCTGTGCCAGGAGCCACTGTTATTATAAAAGCCTCTGTTGTTGAAGAATTTCTAAACTCGTGGGGAGACAAGAAGTGTTCTAAAGTACAGTCTGGGGACAATAGGATTGTATGGCATTCAGCATGAATTTGAGAGTGTGGCACGCAGGCTGTTAGAGCTGTAGGAAGCAGAGAAGGGTGCCCTGGAAGGGTTGAAAGGGCTTCTCTAAGGAGGATGTTGATGGGGATGATTTGGCTGGGAAAGAGTGAGTTCTGATGGCAGGGTGTTTGAGGAGAGCCCTATCCCAGGTGAGAGAAGGAACAGACCATGTATTGCTGCACTTGGTCATTCTGATCCTTCGTAATCTTTCCTTTGATGTGTCAGACTCTGTGTTCAATACCAAGGACACAGATAAATCAGGCAAATCAGTATTGTAGCTAAGACCGTGGGCACTGAGTCAGACATACTGGGGTGAGGGTCAAGCTGTGTGATCCTGGTGAAGCTATGTAACCTCTCTGAGGTTTACTTTTCCATTCTGTAAAATGGGGATAACAATGGCACCTCATCATGGGGCCATTGTGAGGATTAAATCAACTGCTGATAAAAGAAGTCAGTCCATGGTGAGTGCTGTCTTTAGTATGTTATGTCTTTAGCGTTGGAAAGTTGTGGGGAACATGGTCTAGATGAGAACTACAGCTCTGTCAGGGAATTGTGCATAACCCAAAGGAAAAATGATCTATGCTGCATCCAGACTTCCCAAACCATTGGATGGTCCTACACGTCAATAAAAAGGATCCCAGAACAACATTACTCAAAGAATGGTCCACACTCCCACACCAGCTCACAAACTCTTTGCCAGAGATCTGTGATGAGACAACTATACAGGCGAAAGTGAGTTTTGGAATTTTTATAGCAATTTTACATTGCTCTAATGTCCAGATGCATGCTTGGTAGACTTGTCTCGTTGAGCAGGGTGTAGATCAGTTCCATTATTGCTGCATTTGCATGGTAAACTGTGTGTGGATCTAGCTGCATACCAGTTATGTGTCCATCCATGATGGATTGAAAATATTTAAAAACGGTCCTTTGCAACAGATAGTTTGCAAAACACTGTTTTATAGGCAGGCAGAGAACTTTAATTTTGAGTGGGCAGATGCCCTACATGGTTCAAACAGAGAGAATTTAATAGAGGGGATTGATTACACAGACCAAGGGAAGATCTGAGAAGCCACACAAGGCATGATGATACAACTCAGACTTTGGCTACATCAGGAAGCTGCTACCACTCCTGGGGCTGAACAGAAAACAAGATGATATGTTGCAACCTAAAACAAGATTCAGGTTGTCCAGAGGGAGCTAGACCCATCGCTGGGCTTCCTGCCAGGAATCAGAGCCACAGAAGGGGCACTGCCATAGATACCACAGGAGAAACGGGAGAGAGAAAGAGATCGACCCTGACTTTCCACCTCCTTCCACCCCCCATTACTCTGCCAGAGCCTTCCGTTGGTTGAACCCAGAAGCCGGTTGGCAAGGGAGCTTGGGAATACAGAGAAGGGGAATGACAGTGAATGGATCTTAAAGCAAATAAGCCAATGACTGTCTAGGGACAAGAAACTAGCGAGACAGACATGACCTCCAACTGACTTCTGACCAAGCCAGTGGTGGTTGTGGATTAGGGCTCCTCGCTGGCCTTCTGTCTCTGGGCATTGAGAAGACCAAGTAAGATGATGCTCACTCAAGACTTTTGGAGTTCGGAAGTGTGGGGGAGAAGATAGAATTTCCACACCACTAGCCCCAAGGGCAGGATTAAGAAGCACGATTAAAATCTGGCTCTCCAGACTATTTTCCCTCCAACCTCCCTCTTGTAACTTCCAAGTGGGGGGGAAAAAAAACCCAAGAAGTCTGTGATGTCCTTCATTTTTTAAACGGAGCTGTTAAAGCCAAAAGATGTGCACATTATGGAGATTTAGAAGAAAATGGAGAAAGAATTCTAAGAAAAAGTTTAAACAAAACAAGAAACAAGAGGTTGGGAGACTAGAACACTTGTAAAAAGAACCTGCCAGGCTGGGACGCGGGGAGAAAATTGATATTAATGAAACATCATGAGCGAATTAAGACAGCCAAAGTATTCTCAGATGTCTGTAGGGACTGCTCCTCTCACTGGCTTTTGGAAAAAGTTAACATGTAAAACTTCCTCATAAACAAAACTATTTTAAGAATTTCAAGTTGGAGACATTCCTGGCTAACATCGCTCATGCAGTTGGGAATACCTTTGATTAATTCCGGCTGGTAATTAGGTTGGAGACTGTTTGTGCCAAGAGCTGCATGAAGGGCGAGGAGGGAAGTCAGGGCACCAGGGGAGAGCCCTCACCTCCTGCCTTCCTGCCCTGAAGTGAGCTGAATGGTTGGTGAGACCAGTAAACTCTGAGACTAGCTCAAGTCATCTGTAAGACTGTCACTGAAACCACCCTGTGTGTGACTACAGACGACACCAACTGGAATGTCTCTCCGTGTCTCCTTCCTCTGACAACAGCCGCTCCCTCCCCGGCAGCCATAATTCAGTCACGAGATCCCAGCCCTGGATGTAGCTGATTGGCCAGGCGTGGTCACCTGACTAACACTGAGCCAATCAGATTCTCTCCGCCCAGCGTTCGGAACTAGCATTTGCAGATGCTAGTCTGTTTCTTTGTGTTACTTAAACTGTGGAAGCGTAAACTTAGGGTGTGTTGGTTGGCTGCGTTTTACAGAGAAGCCAGTTTACAGAGAAAGATGAGGAAGATCCAGAGAAAATAAATGATTCAAGGCAATGAAACTTGAGAGAGACCCTGGTTATGGGGCCCTGGATTCCTGTCCTCCATGAGGCAGAGTTTCATAGTCTCTCCTTGGGTGTTGAGAGATGCCTCCCCGAATAGTCGACTTTTTTTATTGCTCGTGCAAGTTTAGGTTTCTGCTTTTTGCCACCGAGACACCAACAGTTTGAGAAAATGATGTTCATTGTGTCATGGCCGAAAATGGCCCCAGTGTCTGCAGGTGAGGCTAATCAATAATACTTTCTTATTACTCACTTCAATTTAGGAAACATCTGTGCAATGCCTCTTAATTCTCTCTCCTCTTGGGGGCTGGCAATAGAGAAGTGGGTGAAGACTCTGTGATTTGATGGCTCCCCCGAAGCTGCCCTGACCCAGAACAGCCCCTGCCCACCTGCCTTGGGTCCCACCATTAGAGTCCTTTCACTCTGCAGATCAACATAGGAGCTGTGGTCCCCAGAGGAATAGTCAACTGGGGAAATGATTGTCAATGCTTCCCAATACTGACTGCAACTTAGCATTACTGAGAAAGTTTTTTGGAAAAAAAAGAAAAAGAAAAAGAAATCTGATGCTTGGGCCATATTCCAGACCAACTAAATCATAGGCTCTGGGTTTGGGACTTGGACATCTTTAGTTTTCAAAAGTTCCCAAGATGATTCTAAGATGCAGTCAAGGTTGAGAGCTACTGAGCTGAGTGAATTGTGGAAAAAAGGAAAGATTAATTGAACTGGATCTTCACTGTAGAACACTGAGTTTGAACCCCTTGGAGTGCCTTGCCTAGGATGAGTGGGAGAAAGGAGGAAGAAGAGGGTGGACTGGGACAGAATGGAGTTTAGATACTTCCTATCATCACTGAGGTCAAACCAACTTGGACTACCTGAAGTTCATCAGTCATTATACTTCATTAATTTGGACTCAAGGTGAGAATTTATGAATGTTCTCAAACCATGAGGAAATGGCTTTGTTCAACAGAGGAAAGATGTAAATAAGACAGGCAGCCCTTTGGCTTGCTTAAGGGAACCAGCCCTAAACACACACACCCACATCCCCACACACCCACACACACAGACACACCCACACACACACACACACACATGCAGACCCCCCCCCCCCACACACAGACAATGGTGGGTTTGCTAATAATACATTGGATTTTAGTTAGTCATTAAAGTAGGTCCTTGGGGACCACTATTTGCCAAACACTGTTCCTGGCATATGGTAGAGACTCAATAAATATTTGTTGAATTAATGAATAAATGAACATATTGTCACTGTAGAAGTCACCACATGCTCTTGGGATTATAGAAGGTTTTGAAAGAAATGTAATATTTGGAGGTCCAAACAAAGATTAGCTGACCTGTCGCTATCTGGAAACTGGGGGTTCATAGGCCAGAGATTCCAGATTGGGGCCAGGCAATTTCCATTGGTTTGGCTTTCGAGTTTCCCAAGCTCTAAACTATCCCCTCTGTATACTCCAAGGCTGGCTCCAGCCTGGCTCAATTTTGGCCAAGAATAAAGGGGAGTGTGGTGTGGCACGTCTCACATATGTCCTGCACAGGGGGGCTACTGTCGTCTCTACTTGGCTCCTCCTCTGGGCGTCACCCCTGGGAGGAGACACACTGAGAGTCCAGGATGTCTCAGACATGCCAACCAAAACACAAACAAGGGCAGAGAAGTGTGAGCTCATAATCTGCACAGTTGAGGGGCGCTCCCCGAGGCCACCAAGGTCAGCAGGGCTGCTAGGAACTAAATTGTTTCCCCCAAATCCTTTTGTGGAAGCCCGAACCCCCGATGTGACTGTGTTTGGAGATAGGGCCTCTAAGGCTGTAAAGTTAAATGAGGTCATAAGGATGGTGCCCCGATATTTTAGGATTTGTGTTCTTATAAGAAGAGACATAGAGAGCTCCCTCACACTCAGAGGAAAGGCCATGTAAGGATAAAGCTAGAAGGGGGTACCAGGGCCGTCTTTGAAGTTTCTTGAACTATTTAAAAAAAATTTTATTCTGATGTAATTTACTTGATAATACAGTCTTTGTTTTACTATTAAAAATAGTTGTTATTTAACATTTTTCCTGGGGCGCCTGGGTGGCTCAGTGGGTTAAGTGTCTGTCTTCGGCTCAGGTCATGATCCCAAGGTCCTGGGATCGAGTCTTGAATCAGGCTCCCTGCTCAGTGGGGGGTTCTGCTTCTCCCTCTTCCTCTCCCCCTCCCCATGCTTGTGATATCTCTCTCTCGCAAACAAAATCTTTAAAAAAAATTAAAAACTAATAAAATAACATTTTTCCTGAAGTTCCACCCAGTCTTAACCTTATCTTCCATGATCTTTTCAGATACATGGGCCCCATTTGAAAAGTACATGATGAGCAGAGTTGAGAAGAAGCTTAAGGAATTGTGACCGGAACAGGGAGGGAGGGATCAAACCAAGGTCTTCAGTCTTGAGAAACACCTCATCTCCTTTCAGTAGATCTAAAAATCTTGTACATCCTGGGGACTCTCGTACCTGGCCCTGAGAGGGCACACGTGGCTCTGCCCTCTGGGCGTCCCATCAGCCAGGCGTCCCCAAGCTCTTACTGGTCTCGTGGAAAATAGGATTTATTTTTCAGTTTTTGGTTTTAAGTACCGTAACTTGAATTGTGGTGTTTTCAAACCATATACATCCTTGACACCGTGTCCATCCTGGAACTGCTGCTAGCCCCACCCAGCCTGCTTCCTTACTGCCTCCCTGAGTTTTGCTGTTGTAAGTATATAGCTCCACAAAGCAGAATTCAGCCAATGGGGATGAGTTACGGGGAGGGAGATTTCAGCATAGAGAGGAACACATTCTAAAGGTTAGGGTCATCCGAGCCGTGGAATGAAATGATGTGGAAGATAGTGAGTTCCCCGTGGCTGGGGGTGTGTAAGGAGAGGTGGAGTGACTACTCATGACCAGATGGAGAAGGAGACAGTGGTCTACATGGTTGCCATGTGGAAAGGCCACAGGAAGTTCTCTTTGTCATTTAGGCCTATCAGGAGGTCTCAGTGCCCTACCAGGAAAAATGAGACTGACCGACTGTCACCCCCACCACGTACCTCCTGAAAAGGGCCGGTTCATCCCTCCCTGCAGCCTTGCTTTCCTGCCCTAGGCCAGGGGTTGTCCACAGGCTAGTCTCGAGGCATTTGGTTTGACCAGGAAGCTGCTGCTATTTTTATCTTTCGATCCCTCCACTACCAAACAAAACCGGGCATTTCACGTGAGAAATGCGGATTTTCAGTTTCTTTGTCAAACTTGGACCTCCCAGCAGGGCACCGTCCGCCTCCCATGCTGACATCCACTCTGGTCACCCGCTCTCCCCTGGTCTTAGATTGGCTTCCCCCCAAAGCAGATCATGACACCAGGATCTGAGAGCAAGCAGTTTACTTGGGAGGTGAGCCTAGGACACAGGTGCCGTGGGTAGGACGGGGGACAGGGTGGGGATGAAAACCGATGAAGTTCGTGTTGTGGGCAGCTAACGTTTAATCCGGCTGGGGGTCACTGTGAGAGTCAGCACAGAAAGTGCCTCAGTTTCCCTCCTGAGCGGAGAGGAAGTGGGGTATTTGTCCAGTCCTGGGTGCAGGCTGTTTGAGCAGCGAGCAATCTGGGGGCCAGAGAAAGTCCCGAGGCAGAGAGAGGCCGATCCTAGCAGTGGGAAGGGCGGAGTGCACCCAAAGGGTAAGCCCTGTGTCTGGCTTTGCCACCTCCACTCTAAGCCATTTTGTCCAGCCCTGACACAAAAGGAAATGGCCTTCCGTCCCCATCTTAGTCTGACTCAATGACTTCTTGGTGCTGGGTTGGCAGGATAACACACGTGGTGGCTTGGGGAGCCCATGGATCCAGGCAAGTTGCTCACCGTTCTCAGGAAAGCCACCCACCTTGTCCTTCCTTGTTCTCTCCCAAATCCCGCATGGGGCCGACCTTCTTGATGGGGCCAAGGATACCACCGGCGCTCTGGATCCACACTTTCTCTTCCTCCCCAACCAGCCAGTCTCGCTTTTTCCTTCCAGAACATTTAGCTTCTTCAAGTCCTCTGCTCTTTTGTCCATTCTGAGATGAACCAGCTAACTGGTTTCAGTTGTGAGGTGCAGGGGGATTAATTAGAGGGGAGGGATTGACAATGTTTTGCTAAGTCAAATCTCCAGATCTGGGTCATTAAAAATGATGGCTTTTTAAGTACTTCCATTTTTGCTGGCATCCCTTTGCTGACCAGAGGAAGAAGAACAGACACCAGGCAATGGGCCTCAATCTGCCTCCGTGGCCCTGCTTCCTGGAACCAAAGGGCTGGCGACAGATACAGACTGAGAGGGGCAAGTTCTCTGCCAGGCCCTCCTCCCGAAGGGAGTTAATCTTCACCATAAACCTGTTGTGTTCTGAGAATCTGTCTTGTAAACCCTGTGTTGATGGCTTTTGTTTTCAGATTAGAGAGCCTGTTGACAATCTCTCTTCCAAAAGATCTCTGGTTTGGGGCTTTTAAACATTGACAACCATGCCCCCAGCCCCTTGGGGATTCATCTTGCCAGAGGTGCCAGCCAAGGGTTTGTTTTCCCCCTAGTCTTTGCACACCAGGGCCTGGGCTCAGAACTGACAGCAGCCTCTTCTCGGTCAAGTAAACTTTTTCTGACCCTTTCTCAGCTTGTTCCCCTTTCTCAGATGCTGTAAACTGAAGGTGGGTGAGGCTAGCCCATGAGATGTGGCCAAGGGTTCCTGCCTTCTGGGGTGTAGTCACACTGAGTTGCGATGCATGGTGGGAACGGGGCAGGGACACAAAGACAAGAAGCCAAATGCGTGGGCCTTGAGCCATATAGCTTAGAGCACAAGGCTCCTGTGTACCAGCAGCTTCACTCTGTCCCTGTTTCCTCATCTGTGAAATAGAAATAATGTTAGAACCTACTTCATGGAGCTCTTATGAAGGTAGGATATATAGGAAAAGCTCCTTGCCTGGCACATTAGTAAGAGCTTGATAAATGAGAGCTGTTTTTGTCTTTTGTCACCATCATCACCATCACCATCATCTGGTCGTTGTCATCAGGGCTTCCAGAAATACTAACTCGGAGCAACGGAACTTCATAAGAACTGGGACCCATCCATTGAGAAGAAGCAAAGGTAACTTCTTAAATAATGATTTGGACATGGGCCTTGAAGAATGGGAAGAAGTTGGACAAGTGGCAAAGTTGTTGGGGGGCGATGGCAGGTCAGGGAAGAGGAAAGGTGGAGGGGGCCAAGGGAGGTGTGGAAGGAGAGATGCCCACATGTGTTTAGAGGTTAGCAAGTACTGAATTGGCTGGAGTGGGTATAAGAGATGCAGAGATGGGGAAATGAGACAGAAGAGGTGGGCTGGGCCTGGCTGAAATGGCAGCGTCAAAGGTTGGGGGCGGGGCATGTATGGTTGTAAACCAGGATAACTCTCTGATCAGAGCAGGGAATGTGAACACTCAGGAAAAGCAAGTCTGCTTTCCAAGAGAGGCCAAACTTCTCAGATAAGGGAATTCTCCCTTGGTCTTAACAAAATGGCCAACATGACCACATGCCTGGATCTTCCACTTGTCAAATTACATCCTTTGCTTCGACAGCAAAGCTGAGGCCCAGTGTGAGGTGCCCAGAGTGGGAGAAGTGGGACAATTTATTGGACACTATTAAATTTGTCTAGACCCCTGGAATTCCCCTGGAAGGGGCCATGGATACAGGGTTAATTTACCCTCCGACCCGAAGCCACAAAGTTGATAATCAGCTGCCACAGTCTACGGGAGAGATGAACTCCATTGCAGAGCTGTTCAATAAATCTGCTATTAGCAGGGAAAGTGCTTACATGCACTTAAAAAAACTTAAACAACAAAATAAGAGCCGTTGATTGACAAGGCATCAATAAAGCCGGGCCTGTGCACTGCTGACCTCCCCCCACCCCCAGCTGCCAATCTGTGTTTATTAGAAATCTGCTCTATAAATAGCTTGTGGCAGAGAAAACAGTGAGCTGCTAACTATTTAATACTTGGTTCTCGGTTTGCTTTAGTCGATGGCTTCCTACAGCTGAACTATGGGACATCAGTAGTGAGAGGGGCTGTTGTCAGGAGGTGGTTAATAATTTTTGACCCTCCACCTCCGAAGCAGAATTGCTGGTTCCCCACTCCAGATCTGTCCTTCCTTTCTGCTGCCCACCTGAACCCCAATTTGTGTTCAGGGCTGCAGTGCGCTTTGCTAGGAAAAAAAATGGCTTTCCTATCCTTCTCTGAAGCTAGGGCTGGCCACACGGTTCTGGCCAATGAGACATAGCTCAGGGCTTCTGGGAAAATTTTTGCTGACCCAATCCATGCGCGACCTCTTTCTCTTTCTTCCTTCCATTTTCCTCTTGCCTGGAATGTGGCTGGAAGTCTGGAGGACCAGCAGCCACATTGTGACTATGAGGTTACAAGATTGAAGATGAAGGTCATGGTGATAAGGATGGTGGAGCAAAAAGATGGATACAGTTACAGTCCCTGATGTTGCCGATGAGTCACTTATAGTTCTAGGATGCCTGTTCATAGCCATTTTGTTGGGTGATAAAAGTAAACTCTTACCTGTTTAAGCTACTATAGAAGGATTATTTGTTAATTGCAGCTGAACGTGTCCCTAGCTGCTAGCCATAGTTTTAATAACCTTACATAGATTAATTCATTTACCCCTTGCTACAATCCTCTTAAGTAGGAAACATTATGATTCCCATTTTGCAGATAAGAAAACTGAGGCCTGAGAAGAGCTGTGAAGGGGAAGAATCAGGACTGGATTACTGGAATCCTGCACTCCGGCCTCCTCATCGGGGCACTCTCTGTCCCTCTACTCAGAGAGGAGGCATCACCCCACTACAGGGTCAGCTGAGGATCTGTTCCAGGGTTCCCCGGGTTTCTCATCTCGCCCTCCGGGTGTAAGAGGGTACCAGGAATGCTTGACAGAAACAAATCACAACAAAACTAAACATCCTAGTCTCATAGCATGCATTGTGCAAAAATGGGGAGGAAAGATTGATTACAGAATGTCGGATCTCAGCTCCAATCGATATTTCATCAGCTTAAGAAATGAAGGCCCCCCAGGAGCCCTCCCTCGCATGAGGCAGAGAACACGGTAGGAAGGAAGTTTGAGCCTCATACTTTATCTCTCCCTCCCCTCACAGACATTTTTCCCTCCTCTCTGGAGACATGGCCCAGGCTCAGATACACATCTCTTTGCTCTTTCTCCTCAGGATCTGACTAGAGAATCGTGCCATGTCAAGGCTACAAGGGACTTTAGGGGTCATCTAGCCCACTCCCGATTCAGAAATGCTAATAACAGTGGGTTCAGGGTCTGACTCATGATTTTGGTTCAGGTCATAAGCTCAGGGTGTTGAGTTTAAGCCCTGTGTCTGGCTCCATGCTCAGCGGGGAGTCTGCTTGAGATTCTCTCTCTCCCTCTCCCTCTGCCCCTCCCCCCACTTGTGTGCATGTGCTCTCTCTCTCTAATAAATAAATCTTTAAAAAAAAGAAATGGTGGGGCGCCTGGGTGGCTCAGTCGTTAAGCGTCTGCCTTCGGCTCAGGTCATGGTCCCAGAGTCCTGGGATCGAGCCCCACATCGGGCTCCCTGCTCGGCGGGAAGCCTGCTTCTCCCTCTCCCACTCCCCCTGCTTGTGTTCCCTCTCTCGCTGTGTCTCTCTCTGTCAAATAAATAAAATATTAAAAAAAAAAAAAAGAAATGGTAATAATTGTAATGAGATTAGTTGGCATATAATAAGCACTTACTATGTAATGGGTACTCTGCTGATCGCCTTATGTATGTATTTCTCTTGACCATCCTAGGAGGTTGGTACTACAGATATCTCCAACTTCAGAGGAGAAAATGAGGTACAGAGAGTTTAAGTAACTTGCTTACCAGTATATAGAAATTAAGTGTATTCATCAGCATTGCACCAGGTGTGTAACAAATAATCCCCCAAATGTTAGTGCTTAGCATAATAGAAATTTACCTGTAGACCCCTCAACACTCCAGTGCTGGTGTCTCTGGTTACTGAGTGGTTTCCTCTACATGGTGCTTTGGGGACCCAGGCTCCTTCCATCTTGTAGCTCTGCTATCCCCTGGGGCCTCATCTCTGTCAACCACACCCATCCAGTGAAGGGAGAGAGAGAGAGAGAGCACACAGAGAAGGCACACTCCCTTCCTTGGAATCTTGGTCCACCAGGGATGTGCAGTGCCACCTTTCATATCCCACTGATGAGAATTAGGGATGTAGCCAAAACCAGATGGAGACAAAGGTAGACACTTCTCGGGGACACTTCCGTAGTGTGGAATGAAAGGGATGGATTTGGATACAACTCGTCGCCTGTCATGGTAAGTCCTCCCTGAAGGTAGGAGGAAGGGGGAAGGAGAAGAAGTGGGCCCTGCAATGTCATCTGTCTCCTTTACCAAGAATGCAAAAGCTTTTGCAGGGCCCCCCCACCCCCTCCAGCAGACTACTACTTAGGTCTCCTTGGCCAGAACTGGCTCATCGGTCCATCCCTAGCTGCAAAGGAAGCTGGGAGAACAATAGGATTGTCATGATTAGCTTACATGCGTCATGTCCCATCACCTGGGACTGAGTACATTGCCTTCTGGAACTAAAGCAGTATTCAATTAGCAAGGAACAAGGAGAGGAGATGGCTATTGAGTTACCAGATACTTGAGTCAATCACAGACTCATTTATTCAAAATCTATTCCACAAATGTTGACTGAGCACCTGCTCTGTGCCAGGCACTGTTCTAGTTTTGAGGGGGGGCATCTTTTCTATTGTCCAAGGCCATCCTGCCTCCCACCCAACACCACATGAAACTGCCCTCAACAAGGTTATCAGGAACCTCCACGGGGACAAATCCCAAAGACACGTTCCGTGGATCTTCCCGGACCTCATGGGCCCGTAGAGGCTTTTGCCAAGTCAAGATCATCGCCCTTCTTTGGGGTGGCTGGGAAGTAATCCCCGGGCCCCAGGGCCAGACGTGGAAATAGCCTGCCCACCTGTGGAGGTGTTTCCCCAGCGACTCCATCAGCAGGAGGGACAACGGAGAGCCAGGAGGCTTACCCACCAGGCACCCCTCTGCCCGGCTCCCTGGAGGGGAGCTGGGAGGGCCCTTTTCCATCATTTCTGATGACTGAACCAAGTTCATGTTCAGAATGTATATAAAGTTATTTGGGCCAAATTTCCATGTTAACTGTTCAGATCAGAAATGCTCAATGTCAGTTCAATTTGGTTAGATTACAAGACCGCGCAGTCAAGATCAAGAACATGTGGCCTGATTTGATTTAACCCAGAGAAGAAATGCCTTTTCCCTTCTGCTCAGCTATAACATTATACATATAAAGATACGTACGTGCTTGCTCTCTGCTAGCAATGTCAACTGCTTTTGATCTCTCCCTTTAGATATTAAAGTTTCCCCTGCTCACCCCTCTGCTTGGCGGGCCCCTTAAGGGCTTTCAAACCAATAAACAAGCCTGGAGCTGTTGAGAGGGTGGAAGCTGTTTGCCTTTTGAGCCGGAGCCCCGTGGCCCAAAGGTCGTGTTTAATCAGCCTCAAGGTTTTGGTTAACACTGACTTGGAGTTTAAAATAGCATTTCAATAACCTCAGCCTCCTCCTGCTCCCCCATCAGCCCGGGGAGGAGGGAGACAGAGGCCCCTGGCTTTCGGGGTTTGTGTGTTTGTTGTGAAGGTTTTGAAGCAAATGAGCTGTGCTTGGCCGGTGGCCACGGTGGAGAGCTGTCCTCCTCGGCCGCCTCGGGGAGGGGCCTGGCCGGGACCCAGTGCTGAGTGTCCCCCCGCCTCCCCGTCATTGGACTGATCATGTAGCGGAACGCCGGCTGGAGATTGCATTTCCTTCTCGTCTCCTGCTCCGACTGTAAAGATGGATAATGCTCTTAAAAGAGACCATGGGGGCCCCCCTTGCGTCGATTCTCAGTTCGGCCCTCGATCCTGAGCAAAGAGTGAAAGTGGAGGCGTTGCAGTCTTACCTATAAGCTGTTTACAAACTCACCCGAGACTGAAGAGGGTCTAAAGCCCCCACGGTTCTTCCTTCCCTGGGAAAGGAAATCCACAAAGCCTCCTACGATGGGAGTTGGGCTGCTTCTGCACTGTCTGGTTTTCCTCCCTACCTCTTAACCTTCCCTCTGTAGGATCCTGGTCCTCCCATAGTGGTATCATCTATCGCTCCTCCCTGGGAACCTGGGAGCGGACAGGCTCCATCGAAGACAAATAGCTTTGGCTCCTCTTAATGGAGTCTGCCTATTAAAGCGTTCGTTCGATGCTTCATTAGACTTAAGAAATTGCGTCCCGATCTCATGGGCCGATCGCCAGCATGGCATCCAACAGCTCAGCCAGCCTGTAGTGATCAGGATGGGTTGGGTCATGCCGCAGTAACAAGGTGACGTCGTCTGAACCCAACAGGAGCTCGTTTGTCACCCATGAAAAGTCCTCTGCAGATGAAGGGGCTCTCGGGGGTGGAGGGAGGCTCCTGGTCCCTGTGCACTGACTTCGTGATCCCAACAGCTTGCACTGTCTCAACACACATGGCTCTGTGATCACGGAGGAAACAACTAGAAGGTTGAGAATCAGCTTTCAAAAACGCTAACGCTCACCACTTCGGCTCATTGCCCAGCACTAATCACATGGCCCTACTCACTGCAAGGGGTCTGGGAAATAGGAGGCAACATGTGGATGTTAGGGGAGCAGGAAGTCCTCCATCACCATCCAGCCCACCTCCTGTGTCTCAGAACCCTGGCGATCCCTGAGAGGACACATGGACTCTTCTCTGGGTATGGGGAACTCCCTTCTGAGCCTGTTGTTAGGGCCGGACCGGGAGATGACAGAATCTTGAAGCAGAGGATGGAAGAATCATCTCTATCATCATCATCATCATCATCATCATATTTATTCAATGCCAGGCATGTGCTTAAATTTTTCATGCATTGTCTCATTTCCTCCTGTCAGTGGCCCTCTGAGGAAGTTATTATTATGAATTCCTTGTTTATTGCCACATTAGCTGAGGCTCGGAGAAATTAAATGATTTGCCTGAGTCTCTCCGTCCATAGCTGGCAGAGCTCAGGCCATCAGACCCCCAAGTCCACTCTGCTACATGCAGGTCACTGGTCCCCCAAGCCCTGGGCTGTGCAGGAGTCAACTCAGAGGGGTCATTGTGCATCAAAGTGGGGATCCTTCTCTTGCTGAAGCTGCTGGTGGCCAGCCCCGGGGAACCCCAGACTGCTGCTCACCTGAAGACCCTGTTCCTCAGGAGACCTGGGGCCTCATCAGTCATGCCCCCTCAGTGGGCCCAGCATCTCCAGAGTTAGATGCTTATTGACTGGATGCTCCAATCTGCCCCAATATCTGGAGGATTTGGCCGAGGATGTCACTGGGGCCCGTGGACCTCAGGCGAACAGTCCTGGTGTCCAAGCAGTAGCTGTGGGCCAACCCACGAGGCCCATCTCCCAACAGTGGACAGTGGGTTCCCCGACCTGGGGAGATGAGCCATCTCCCAAGGGCTCTCCCCTGTGACAGCCACCCCTGCAAATTGATGGAAGGTTGTTTTTGTTCTCCATGAGGCTAGACAAGCGGGGACTTATTAGAATCTGGCGCACTGCTAAGTAATCCGGGGAGTGGGGTGTTGCATGGCCAAATCCTGACCCAGGCCCCAGGAACTGGGTATGCATCTTGGGGCGGGGGGATGCTAATCGGGTGGGGCAAGGGTCCTTTAGTCAGGCAGCTACTGGTGGTGCTAGGCACTGTCCAGCCCAGAAAGAGGGATGAAACAAGCCCTCTTGCACTTGAGGAACTTCCAACCTCCTGTAGGTAGACAGACAAATCATTCCAAGAGAGGGGGAAACTGCTGTAGTCGAAGGAGGTACAAAATATGATGGGACCCAGGTGGCAGTCACAGCCCAGGTGGTATTTGACTTGGGCCGTCCTGGAGGTTGAATAAATGTGGAGATTTGGAAATGAAGGCTTATCCTGGGCCTGTGAAGAGGGGCAGAGCCTGCGTGAGGGAGAAAGAGGGGCTCCAGGTAGCGTGTATTATTTCCCATTGTTGTGTAACCAATTACCCCAAACATAGCAGATTGAAGAGCATGCATTTATTAGCTGAGAGGTCTTTGAGTCAAGAGTCTGGGCCTGGCGTGTCTGAGCTCTCTGCTCAGAGTCTCACCAGCTGGAATGGAGGTATCTGGGGCTACCATTCTTGCCTGGGGTCTGTGGTTCTCTTTCAAGCTCTCCAGGTGTTGGCAGAACTTATTTCCTTGTGGCTGTTGGACCCAGGTCACTGGATCCCTGATAGCTATGGGTCGGGGGCTGCTTTGGGCTCCGGTAGGTGCCCCTCCCCGTGGGCAGTTCCCAGCAAGGATGCTTGCTTTCTCCCAGGCCAGTGTTCTGGAAGTCTCTGGCTTCCCCTTTAGCAGCCAGTGGGAGAAAACTCTGCTTTTTAAAGGGCTCCTGTGGTTAGGTCAGCCTCATCCCGATAATCTCTATTTTAACTGCAACTGATTTGGGAATTTAATCCTATCGGCAAAATCCTGACATAGTGACTCACAGGTCCTAAGGACAGGAGGCACAGCATACCACGTAGGGCCACATGGGAAAGACACCAGGGTGGCCAGGAGGCAGAAGACAGGAGGGGCTTCTGGAGGGAAAAGCAAAGCAGGGCAAGGTGAGCAGCCAAGAGTGGCTAGTTTGAATCATTTCTGTGGGCTTTGGGCTGTAGGGATGGTCTCTGGTTGCCAGGTACCTGGCCCCGGGCTGATCAAGGCAGAGGAATATTGCCTCCTGAGTGCAGGGACGGAAAGAGGAGGTACAGAGCCAGATTGGTTAGTTTGCATATCAAAGACATGCTCCAGCTTGGCCCTGTGCTACCTCTAAGAATTGGCTGGCCCAGGGAGAGGCCGTCTCTCCCAGGCAGAAAGGTTTTTTAAGTAGTCAAAACATCAGGGGTGCTGGGTGGCTCAGTTGTTAAGCGTCTGCCTTCTGCTCAGGTCATGATCCCGGGGTCCTGGGATCAAGCCCCGCATCGGGCTCCCTGCTCAGCGGGAAGTCTGCCTCTCCCTCTCCCACTCCCCCTGCTTGTGCTTTCTCTCTCTGTCAAATAAGTAAAATCTTTAAAAAAAAAAGTTGTCGAAACATCATAATATACAGAAAATTAAAAAAAAACAATATACAGTATACAATAACAAAAACAATATGCAATATATAGGCTCTACTTAAAAGTGGGTAGTGAAAGCTTAGGACAGTTCAGACACATGGTTGGGGCATCCCCATTTTCCACAGAGGGGGGAAGTGAGGCCCAGACACACTAAGGTTTGTGTAGGCTCAGAGTTGCTAAGGAACAGAGGGAAACTTGACCTGTGATTTTGTACTTGTTCCCCCAGGCCCCAATACCTCTCTCATCTCAGGTGTCTGTCTCTCGTCCTGTGTATCCTTCCAGAAAAGAGACTCAAGTCTTCTTGTCCAGAAAAAAGACCCCAAACTCCCTCCCAGTGTATACCTGGGGACTGGATATACAACTCTGTCTGACAAGGAAGGAATGGGGCAGTTTTTTTTTTTTTTTTTAAGATTTTATTTATTTATTTTAGAGAAAGAGCGCATGAGTGGGGAGGAAGGGCAGAGGGAGAGAGAGAATCCCAAGCAGTTTCCACACCTAGCATGGAACACGATGCGGGGCTTGATCTCATGACTCTGAGATCATGACCTGAGCTGAAATCAAGAGTTGAGGCTTAACCGACTGAGCCACCCAGGCACCCCAGAATGGGGCAATTCTTAACCCAAAAGACAGGCCGGTGCTTAACTCCAAGAAGTGACCTGCCAAGCAGTTGGTTGAAGGCCAAGAGGGAAGGGGAGAACTTTCAGAGGAGGAGGGAACCTTACCAGCACTCCTGAACCATAGCTCACCTCCTTGGGGCTCCCCTAAACCCCCACCTAAACTGAGGCCCTGACGTGTTCCCTTTGTTTCTGAACCTGCTTTCTTTCCCTACTCCCAGTCAGCTCCATTTTCCAGGAATATTTCAGTGAGTCCACAGGACATGAGGGAAAAGTCTCTGGTGGTTAGTGTTCTGACTGCGCTATTGTTTGAGGCCACACCTTGGGCTCCTCAAAGGGCCTAGGTCGGGGGGATTCACCAGAAAGCACCCCGTGGACACAGCCCGGAAAAGGAAGCCCCCACCCCCGGCCCTCACCAGCTGAGCGAGCCCCATCGGTAGAGGCAGGCGTGAGCTTCCGCGCCCGGGCAGAAGGGAGCTGGCGATATTCCCTCTGAGCACGTGGAAACAGATGCTTCTGAAAGCCTGCGGATTACTTGCCTGGCACGTGCGACCTGCTAATTAAGTTTTACTATTTACCTCTGGAAAGAGAAGGGGTTTCCTGGGCTCTGGAGAGGGCCTGAACCCTCCCCTCTCTTCTTTCTGTCCCCCACTCCCTTCAGGCCTGGAAACCTTCTGGCACTGAGAGGGCGGGTGGGTAAATCGTTGGGGTCTGGAGAAGGGGAAACATTACATAAGCCCAGCCCGCAGGTGCCTCTAGGGGTAGGGGCCAAGAGAAGGAAGTCGTTCAGCCCTGGCTAATTCTTCTAGCTACTTGACCTTGGTCTCTCGGAAGGTCATTTCCCTCACTTGTAAAGTGGGGGAATTAATCACATTTCCCTCTGAGGGTCTCTGGGAGGATTAGCGGAGAGGGTGTTTGTGTGGGAGGGTCTGCTAAATACCCACCCAATGTCCATTTTCCCCTTCCTTGTTACCTACAGGCTCAACATTCTTTATGTGGCCAACAAAGTGCCCAGATAAAAGATCATTTTTCCTGGCCTCCCTTGCAGCTAGGACTGACCCAGGAAATGTAAGTGGAAGTTGCTGGTCATGGTGGTGGAGTTCCCAGGAGCATTACAGGGGTCTGCCTCAACAGAGCCTTTTGTTCTTTCCTCCCTGCTTCATTCTCCCTCTTGCCTGGAAGGCAAACATGATGGCTGGAGCTCCAGCCACCATCTTGGAGTATGAAGTGATTTCGAGAATGGATCCATGTACTGAAGATGGCGGAACCAAGAGGTGGAGATATCTCACTGGCTCTGGACTGTCTATTTTTGGATTTATGCTAAGGGCTAGAGACTTGACCTCTATATTTGCTGACGTCAGCTGTTCTCAAACTTCTAGCATGCATTAGAATTACCTGGAGGGCTGGTTAAAACAAAGATAGCTGGGCTGCAGTGCCAAGAGTTTCTGATTTGGTAGGCCTGGGGTGAGGTCTCAGAATTTTGTTCCAAACGTGGTCCCAGGTGATGATGATGGTGTGGGTATGGGTACTGCTCCTTGAGAACCACTGGTTCAAGCCATCATCCATCTGGGTTTTATTTTATGAAGCAGAGCCCAATCTTAACTTACATAGCAAGGTAAGGGCTTCACACTCAAGAAATATGATTACTATTTTTGTACAGGAGTGGACTGTAAGTAAGGGGGCTACCTATTGCCCTCCTGGCACCCGGGAGATCAAGGGGCTGGAAGGGAGGGCAAAGCCATGATGGCCAGCCCGCCCATCCCCACTGAAGGCAGCCTTGACCTCAAGAACCCCAAAAGAGACTGGGTGGTCCCAATGCCTTTCTGTGGGAAGAGGTGGAGGCCCCACTTTGCATAGGCCCATCATATAGCATCTCCTGTGCCAGAAACTTAACATGGAATCAAGGTTTGAACGGTAAACATCATACTCCAAACAGCTATGTGAGGCTGGAGATCCCCCCTGCCCCCCGCCCTGGCATTGGGCTATGTTAAACTGTATTCTCAGGGACAAGAAAGCAAGAGGGCTGTGGGGTAGCTTTGGGAGGGGGTGGAGGGAGTCTGCCATCTCTGTGTCCACGGCCCCTCCACGAGGGCCGAACACTGAGCCCTGTAGAGTTTGAGCAGAGGCTGCCCCTTGTCCAGGAAGATGGGCTGTGTTTATGGATCAGAAGCCATACTTCTCCCGAGGTCAGTGGCCCAGCACTGCCTGCTCTTCTAATAAAATATGAAGTTCAGAAACTCCAGGCAATCCTCTCTCTCCATTGAGTGATGACCTTGTAATTGGCTCACAAGTTAGCTTGATTTATCAACTCCAACCTGGGCAGCCAGAGAAGGATGAATTAGCTTCAGAGGCTTGCAGCTGAGAGCTGGGTCCCTGGGAGCGGTGATGCCATGGGCGTGGGGGCCATTTGTCACCCCCAGGCTTTGCTTAATTGTGGGAAGATAAAGCGAGGAGGTGTCAGATGGCACTGTGTAAATCATGGTCTTTGGTAGAACAACCTGGGGCTTCGGCAGCCAGGGGGACGTGCCTGTTTGGAGGGGAGCTTGGACATAGACCTGCTCCTCGGCCCCCCACTGCTTCCAGAGAGGGGCAGCTTGGTTGTGGGCCTCAAAGAGGGTCCTTTGGGGAGGGACTGGGAAGCTAAGTGGGGCAACAGGCCCAGGGGACATGGTGCACTCTGCAGTCAGAGCATCCTGGGTTCTAATCTTGGATCTGCCACTTCCCAGCTGAGGGACTACGGCCAAGTCACATAACCTCTCCCCGCTGAGCATCATGGTTAAGAGCACTGCCTCAGGATTTGAATCTGGGCTCTACCTTTTACTAGCTGTGTGACCTTGGGCAAGTTACTCAATCGTTCTGTGCCTCATTTTCCTTGTCTATAAAATGGGGACAATAGAAATACTTAACTTAGAGAGCTGTGCTAGCTTTCTAGGCTGTCATGGCAAATTAGCATGATTGGGGTGGTTTCAAACAAAAGAAAAGTATTCTCTCACAGCTCTGGAGGCCAGAAGTTTGAAACCAAGCTGTTGGCAGGGCCGTGCTGCCTCTGAAGGCTTTCGAGGAGGATCCTTGTTTGCCTCTTTCTCCTTCGGGTGGCTCCCGAGTTCATTGGCTTGTGGCCGGACCACTCCAGTCTCTGCCTTTGTCTTCTTACGGCCTCCCCCTCCTCTCTGTTCCCAATACGGACCCTTGTCATTGGATTTAGGGTCCACTCAGATAATAATCCAGGATGATCTCATCTTAAATTCTTTGACTTAATTACATTTGTCAAGACCCTTTTTCCAAATGGGGTCACATTCCTGGATTCTGGAGGTTGGGACTTGGGCATATCTTTTTGGGGCCACCATTCAATCTACTACAAGGGTTGCTGTGAGAACTAATGAATTAATATTTGTAAAGTTCTTAGACAAGGGGCTGGCACATCGTAAGGGCTATACATAAATATTCGATACATGAATGTACGTGTGTACCTGTATATTATATAATTACTATATAATAGGTTTATTATATATTATGTAATAAATTTAGATACAAATATATCTAAATATAATATATTTAATATAAATTTATATCTAATATATATCTAATATATTTAGATATAAGCATATCTAAATATAATATATCTAATATACATATTTTATATAAATAAAATTATTCATACATTTAATATATGCGATATCATACATTAATATATATGACATTAATTTATATATATATTTTTAAAGATTTATTAATTTATTTGAGAGAGAGAGAGAGCACAGGCATGGGGAGTGGCAGGCAGAAGGAGAGGGAGAAGCAGGCTTCCCGCTGAGCAGGGAGCCTGATGCGGAACTCGATTCCAGGACCCTGGGATCATGACCTGAGCCGTAGGCAGATGCTTAACCAACTGAGCCACCCAGGTGCCCCAACATTAATTTATATATTAACATATATGCATTAACACATATAGCATAATTAATCTACATGTATATATGTGTAGGAAAGAATGGTACACGTTTTGTAGCCAAGCAAGCTGTTGTAAGGAATAGAGATGATGCTGTCACTGTGGTCAAGGCGCAGTAGATATTCAGTAAGTGGCAGCTTTTGTTACTATGATATTGTACAGGCTCAGGGATGGGATAGGTCAATCCTTCAACTATTCCCCAGATATTTATTGAGCATCTGTTTTGTGCCAGGGGCTCACTAGGCACTGGGGATACAAAGGCATGAAAAAGTTCCCTTGCCTCCTAAAACCTACATGGTAGTGGGGAGAACAGAAAAAGAAGCAAAGAAATATATAAGATTATGTCAGCCAGTGATAAGGAGAAAGGAAGGGCAAATAAGAAGAGCAAGTGTGACTCCAGATCAAATTGTATCCTGGGAGAGGGTGGACCCGTTGGGGAGGCAGGCGTGTAAACCGATGATCCCAGCCTACCATTTTAGGCTTGACAAGTGGGGAAGGTGGGTGGGGATGGCAGGGGCATCAGGAAACTTTCAGGTGGAGGGGAAGAGGTGCATCCTGAGGCGTGAGGAGGGGTCCACCAGCCAGAGGAAAGCGGGGAAAAGCATTCAGCAGGTGGAGCAGCAGGAGCAAAAGTGGGCTGGCACAGGTGGGCTTGATGCCCGTGGCTGATGCTCCGAGCAACTTGGTCAGGCCGGGGTGTGGGCAGCTGCGGGGTGTGGGCCAGCCACGCTGCCAAGGGCACTGGGGACTGACCTGTGGAGGCTCTGGTCCCTTCTTGCTGCCAGCAGGGTGCCCAGTTGCTGTGGTGTGACTAGAAACACTCACAAACCTTTGCACTCTGCTTGCAACTGGAGTTCTGGGGAGATGGGGACAAGCAGAGGAGGGGCAAGGAGCATTAGGAGAGAGGCAGAGTATTGAACCATCAGGGATGAAATAAACACCATGCCTCACATTTATTTCCTACTAACCGTGGGCCAGAACCATGCTTAGAATTGTATCTGGGTGGTCCGATTTAGCCTCACATCTGTAAGGAAACAAGGCTCAGAGGGGTGCATTCCTTTGCCTGAGGTCACACAGCCAGTAAGTTATTTCCCTGGGAAAACACTTCTCACTGTGGCCTGCAAGGCCCTAGATGAAGCTGTCACCTCCTTGGGAAGTGGTCTGAGCCACGACCACTCAGGCTACCTAGGATTTTGACTACAGCTGTGGGTAATGGACAATTCGGGAGCAAATGGGCAGCATCTTATGCCAAGAGCCACTCACCACTCAGTGTTTCTGTCTCTGGCTTTTCCCCAAGTCTTGGCAGCTTGTCTACCCATGTATATTGTGGTGGGGTGTGTGGAGTGTGGAGTGGAGGTGGAGATCAGGGGAGTTAATGCCCCCTTCAATTGACGAGGGGCACACGGAAATTGGTAGATAAATGCCACACCCCCATGGTCTTCAGAGGGACAACTCTTAGATGTGTCTTGCTCAGTATCTCAGAGGGTCCCCAGGGGGATTGGGCCCAGTGATTCACAGAGGTAACCCACTCGCTGAAACACCTTTATTTGCTTTTTTCCATTCCCTCTATCTTGCTCCCTCACTGCTTCTTGAAATCAGCTCCTTGATAACCTACCTGCACCCAAATCCTTGTCTCAAGCTCTGCTTTTAGGGAAACTGGAACTAAGACATGAACCTTCCTGTCCTGTTATTGTCTGATTCACTCAAATCACTTGCCATAACCTAGAATCATTTAGTTTGTCTTGGTAGATAGCCTCCAAGAGGGCTCCCAGGGTTCTTCACCTCCTATAATGCACACTCCTACGTAGCCTGCCTCTCCTACATTGTGTCAGGGTTGCTTGGCATGATCCATAGAATCCAGTGGAAGCAATGGTCTATGACATCTGAGGCTAGGTCAGAAGACATCACACTTCCACTCTGAGTACTTGAAGCATTCATTCGGGAAGCTAGCCACCATGTTGGAAGGACACACAAGCAGCCCTATAGAGAGGTCCATGCGGGAGGAGCCAAGGCCCACCTGACCCCCACTGGCATTTCCTTTCCCCTACACCATGTTGCCTTACCGGATGCTCCAAAGTGGGGACAGCCCTGGAGCTGCCAGCATCTCTGCACCCCACTCAGTCTCCAGTCCAGCCAGCCAGGAGGCCCCTGGAGGTGGCTGGACAGTCCCACTCCCCCCTCTCCAGCAGCGACATGGTGCTCACAAGGTCAAGTCCCTGGCATCAGAGGTCTGCTCCTAGCCTTGTTCCCTCTTGTTGAGCTGTGGTCATCCCTCTTCTCTCTCTGGCCTTGGCCCCAAAGAGATACTCAGGAGCCCCTGTTGTGAGTGGGGGAGGGTTGGCATGCAGGGCTCTGAGCGCCCCCTACTCTGTCTCCTGGCTTTACCCGTGGCGACTCTACTTTCCTGTTCTATAGATTGGGGTTTCCAGTAAGATATCACTTGACACAACCTATAGAATCGTGGGGAAAAGGAACAATATCAATTGCTGGTAAAGGTGCTGAGCAACGGGAACTGTCCATCATTGCTGGTGGGAAGGCAAAGTACTACAAACACCTTGGAAAATTTTGCAGTTTCTTAGAAATTTAAATATATAGAGGCGTCTGGGTGGCTCAGTCCATTGAGTGTCTGACTCTTGGTTTCGGCTCAGGTCATGATCTCATGGGTGGTGGGATCGAGCCCCGCATCTGGCTCCGCGCTCAGCGGGGAGTCTGCTTGAGATTTTCTCCCTCTGCCCCTCGCCCTTCCCACTCATGCACTCTCTCTCTCTCTTTAAAATAAATAAATAAATCTTTAAAAAAAAAAAGGAAAGTTAAATATATACTTACCACATGACCCAGCAATACCCACCATAGGTATTTACCAAGGTGGGAAAAAAACAAAACAAAAACATTTACATAAAAATCTGTACGCACATGTTCACAGAGCTTTATTTGGAATAGCCAGAAAGTAGAAACAGCCTAGGTGCCCCTCATGTGGAGAATAGACAAATAAACCGTGCTTCCTCCGTAGAATGAAATACTACTCAGCAATGAAAAGGAACAGACAACTGATGTACCCCGTGCCAGGGGTAAATCCTAGCGCATGGTTACCTACGTTGTTAAATGAATTGGCTAGATCATGCAGGATCGCATTTATATAATATTCTGGAAATGGCAAAACTCTATGGCAAGGAAACAGCCCAGTGGTCTCCAGGGGTGAGAGCCTCGAGGGACTTTGGCGGGGCCGAGGGGACTCTTCCACACCTCGACCCTGGTCGTAGTGACACGACTGTGTGTGTTAAACTAGCAGGACTGCGCACTCTAAGGGTGGGTTTTATGGAATGTAAATTACACCTTAATTTAGAACTTAAAAAAAATCATCCCAAGAGAAGGTTCTGTTGTTCCAAAACAAAAGCTGGAAAATGCCCAAACTGGGGGCAATCGGAAGGTCCTCCCCGCCCCCACCCCACCAGCGTGGGCTCCCAGGCAGAGTCCACTGCCACCCTTCCCTGCTCTGTAATGCGGCCGCGGGCTTGGCGCATGGACATGACACCCTGTGTCTGCACCTCTGCTGGGGGACACCGGGCCTCCCCCACACCCCTGCATGGCCTCTGCTGAACAAACACTGACCCCTGCTGTCTCCTGCTGTTCCTCTTTCCCCCTAGCTTGCATCTCAGGGCCAGAAAACTCAGGTCCATGCCTAGGTCTGGGGGAGCCTGGGGTGGGTGTGGAGTGGGGGCGCCGACAAAGAAACAAGAGCGGGCAGCCAGGCCTTCAGCAGGGGCAGTTTGTGGCGGAGCTGCTAACCCTGTCTGGGCCCTGGGGCCGGGGCAGGGCAGAGCCCAGACGGGGCTCCAGGGACACCCCGCTGCCTACCTGCCTTGTCCAGGTCTCCCTGCCCAGACCTGAGTGTGAGGAGGAGAAGAAGGAAGGCATCAGGGGGTTCCGCAGGTGGGGGCAACACTGGGGGACAGAGGCCACAGGCCAAGCCGGCCTGGCTGTGCTGAAGATAGCCGGCTAAGTGCTGCCCTTCTCTGGGCCTCAGTCTTCCTAGCTGTTAAGTGGGAATGCCAATCCGGGCTCTTCTACTTTGCTCATTCATTTATTTGTGCACCAAGCACAGGCACTGTAGTGGGCTCTGGGCACGAAGGGATGCACATGGCCGCCAGGGTCCCTGGTGCCACAGAGCTCAGAGACCCACAGCGACTGGGAGGTTCACAGCAAATGGGGTACCACTGAGCTGTGGACATGCTCAGGCCCAGTCTACTGGAAAGGCTTGGAATTGGTCTGCTGTTTCCTCCCTCCTGGGGATG
This sequence comes from Halichoerus grypus, assembly GCF_964656455.1. Taxonomy (NCBI): domain Eukaryota; kingdom Metazoa; phylum Chordata; class Mammalia; order Carnivora; family Phocidae; genus Halichoerus; species Halichoerus grypus. The sequence continues at coordinate 28,196,476 of NC_135726.1, forward strand.
AGCCAGCGAGCGCAGTGAGGTTAGGCTGGCTGGGAGCTGGGAGAATGGGGTAGGGAACAAGAGAGATTCTGGAATTCTCTGTAGCTTCTCCCTGACCCTCTATCCCGGGGGCCCCTGAACCTACCCTTGGATGCTCATTCAGATGAGCTGACACCAGCCCTGGCCCCAGCTACCTCTGGGCTGATCGTGCCCAGGGAAAGAGGAGGTCCACAGAGCCGGGGACAGTGTGACGGAGACTGTGTGCTTGTGTGTGTGTGCTTGCACACGCGGATGTTTGCATGTGTGTACCTGTGCGTGTGGGCGGGCAAACGTGTAAGCGCTCGCAGATGCGTGCTGTGGGCTTGCCTCCCGTGTCTGCACGTCTGTAAGGATGCGTGAACACAGTCGTGTGGATCTCCGTGTGCCCACACCGCGACAGATGTATGCGGGTGTGTGCGTGACATCGCGACCCGTGTGTGCTTCTGTGCTGTGTGTGTGCGTGGCCTTATGTCCTTGTTTCTGGACCTGCCCGTACATGCTAGGTGTCTGTGGATCCGTGAGGGGACGTGTGCGGTGTGTGTTGGGAAGTCCACGCGTGTGCACGTGGGGGCAGAGCTACCCGGGTCCACATCCCCTCTCAAAGCCCCAGCGCCCTTGTCTGAGGAGGGGGCTGCTTCCCCAGCTGCCACGGGCCGAGATCCCAGGCGAGCACATGGGTGCCTGCTTCGGGGGGCAAAGCCAGAGCCTCCCCAGGTGACACAGCCGCCCCGGGGCAGGGCAGGGCCAGGCCGGGCCCTGTCGGCCAGGCACTGATGAGCTCCCTTCATGTGGTAGCTTGGGCCTATTTCTGTCTTGTTTGGCTCATCCTGGCCGGGTGTTCCCGTCCAATGATGCCCTGTTTCTCCACCCGCCTATTTCAGCTAAGGAATGTGCTGTTTGTGTCTCAAGCAGAAAACCGAAAACCCCCATTATGGTTAGCCGTCCTGCGGCTTCGAGCAGCCACTCATTTACTCAGCTTTCTCCTACTCTATATTTGTCGACGGATGACATGTTGAATTTGGAAGGCATGGGTTGGGGGGACCAGAGCCTCTTTGGGGAGGCTAGGGCATCATCCCAGGCCTCCCCTCTGTCCAGGACAGCATTTGGCTTCTTTGCTAGGGGGAGCTGCCCTTTCTGTCCACCCCCACCCCCCAGCCCTGGCCTGGCTCCCCCAGACCCTTCGGTCTCAGTGTGTTGTCCGGGCCAGCCCTCCCCTGTCCCTGCTGGCCTCAGCTGCAAGCCCCTGGAACCCTGCTCCACACACCCAGTTTCTGGAATCCCGCTCCACACAGTGGAGTTTCTGGAACCCCGCTCCACACACCCAGAGCAGTGTGGGGGCAGTTAGGGTGCGGGATCTCGAACAAAACTATCCGGTCTAAACCTTGGCTCAGCCATCAACTGGCTGGGTTACTCGAGCGAGTTATTTATTTTCTTTGTTTTGCCACCCCTTTATCCACGAAGCGGGAGTCATTCTCCATTTCTCTGGTTTTAAGACACACATTTTCACACTCTGACATTGGTCTTATAATCAATAGTGTGACATTGTTCCCTTGGTTACTTTTTTCTCTGACTTAATGAAACATGAACTAATGGTGTGGTTGCTAATCGAAGGTGTTTAGGATTCTCTGGAATCGGCTCGTAGTACTCTAACTGATGGCACATTCAAATTAAGATAATTTGAGGAGGTTTTAATAAAGGGACACAAAGGTGTGAGCAGGATGTAAGGAAACCACAGGCCATAGTGAGATACCTGGGACTAGTAAGAGAAACACGTTTATGACTCCAGACCTCAAAAAGGAGATGGGTGGGGGGGTTTACCAGAAGCTTCAGGAGAGAGTTGGTTCTGAGGACCCTTGTTGGCAGTGACTTTCAGGGGTAGTTGGGGGAGGGGTGCACAGCCATCCCAAGGTACGCTACTGGCTCCACCGTTTATTAACTGTGATTTGGAGCAAGTTCTTTAATTTATCTGTGCCTCAGTTTGCTCATCTGCAAAATGGGCATAATGATGGTTCCTACCTCGGAGGATTGTTGTCAGACTTAAGTAAAAATACATCAAGGGTCTAGAACACATCTGTAAAAACTGCCTATTATGATCATCGTCTTTTCAGTAATAGTACCTGGAGTATTTCTTTCTGCCTTGGGCCCCATCCTAACTCCAAAACTGACACTCCACTGTCCTGTCTGTTCTGTGAACTACCGGGTCTCTGTTGTTTGCTGCTTGCCACCAGAAAACCCTAACTCTCTGGTGACAGCAGTGAAACAGGATCAGGTCAGGGTCACCTCCCAGCAGGTACTAGTCATAAACAGTCACCACTTCCTGCTGAATGTCAGCCCCGCACCCCATCCCACCCTACCCAGCCCCCGCAGGACTAAGAGCTCAGATGGCAAGCTACCACGGAGAGTCTCTAACTGACGGGGAGGTAGAGGTCAAGAGCCTTGTTCCTTCCACTTTCCCCTTCCTCCACATGCCAGCACTAGTACTGAGAGTTCTAGAATCTTCTAGAACAGTAGTTCCCCGACAGTTGCGTCCACAGCCCACTTTGGCCAGACCAAAGCCCCTAGACCATCTATCTCATCCTATCCCACTGCGGGAGGGAAAGAGAGGGAGGCGATTAACACGAGGAGCCCCGTGGGAGCACTTGAGGGAGTCCGCACACCCATCTGCTACAGAAATAAGGGCACAGGGGTGATTCATAACCAAACTGCAACACCTACATGTTTCAGAGTCTAGTAGTTATTGGAAAATGATAGGCCCCACACTCTGCTGGTGCAAATATGCATCCCTACATGCTGTAGGGTTAACCAACAGCCCACCACAAGCTGCGCTGATGACGAGGGAACCAAACCAACAGCGATTCGTAATTAAAACATAACAGCAGCAACTACAAACCAGGAGCAGCCCGAGGCAGCCCCGATGGTGCCCGGACCTCTCGCGGAGGACATCGCGGCCTGTGGCAACATGTGGTAGCATTTTGCGATGCTGCCAAGTGCTGCATGGCCGCCCGACTTCTTAGCCAAATGCTGAATCAAGTCTTCGAGAAACTTCTAACGTGCTAATTTTCGTGTATAAAGACCAAATTTTAGCAGCCCTCGGTGACTCACTGGATCTATTAGTGAGTGGCTATTTGTTTATAGAATTGTGTGTCATTTGCTGAAGAAAGACTGTTTGCTTTGAGAAAAAAAAGTCACTGTTTCTGGAATCTTGCATTTTAGGGAAAATAGCCGTCACGTGAAAGTCAAAGGACCTGGATTCGAGACCTAGTGATGTACAGTCTGAGCCTCAACGTCTCCGGAAATCATTGTGGGCTGTTGTATGGGCTGTAACAAGCTGGTTTCGCTGCGCTGAGCAGAGAGGTGACGTACCTGGCTCACGAGGAGCTTGGCATCGCCCTGCAGTGGGGATCTCACGGTGGGGGGTGGGGGGAGAACCACAGGACCGGGGGATTCAACGGCTCAGTGATGTTTTTGAGAACCCCATGCTCTGTGTCTCTCTGCTCTGTCTTCCTTGGCATGGCTGCCTCCTCTGCGTGTTATTCCGAGAAGCAAATGTACAAGGATGTTATCAGGGAACTGCCTTAGAGAGAAGCTGAAGACACAGCTGGGCAAGGCTGATCCAAGTTTCGCCCTGGAGTGCCTGCAGGTCAAAGGAAGGGTCAACCAGGCTGTGGGGGAATCCTAGGGCCAAGGTCACCAAGTTCGCCTAGATGCAGCCCGCCTTGGTGTCCCTGCTACCCCCATTCATTGGCCGGAAAGGCAGAGAAGGGAGGCGTGGTCTCAGTGCAAAGGTAAAGAAGGGAGGCGTGGTCTCTGCAAAGGTGGAGACAAAGGAGGCGTGGTCTCAGTGCAAAGGCAGAGAAGGGAGGCGTGGTCTCAGTGCAAAAGCCGAGAAGGGAGGCGTGGTCTCAATGCAAAGGCGGAGACAAGAGAGGTGTGGTCTCAGTGAAAAGGCAGAGAAGGGAGGCGTGGTCTCAGTGCAAAGGTAAAGAAGGGAGGCGTGGTCTCTGCAAAGGTGGAGACAAAGGAGGCGTGGTCTCAGTGCAAAGGCAGAGAAGGGAGGCGTGGTCTCAGTGCAAAGGCAGAGGAGGGAGGCGTGGTCTCAGTGCAAAGGTAGAGAAGGGAGGCGTGGTCTTAGTGCAAACGCAAAGACAAGGGAGGTGTGGTCTCAGTGCAAAGGCAGAGAAGGGAGGCGTGGTCTCAGGGCAAAGGTAGAAACAAGGGAGGCGCGGTCTCAGTGCAAAGGCGGACACGGATTTCCGAATGCAGCAGCTGTAGCCCTTGGACAGTGAAGGTCCCTGTGGTCACAGGTCTGCAGGGGAGACCTGCCACCGAGCTTTTCAGCATGCTGCTTCACACTCTCCAGTGCATACCTGATGGCCTTGGGGGATGGTGTGCCCATCCGAGCCCCTCACGGAACAGAATCCTCAGGCGGGTCTTCTGGCCTCCATAGATCCATTTCAGCATGCCCGCTCCCCCCAATTTCCATTCCTCCTTCTGCCACCTGCCAGGGCCCCTCGAGCATTGCCGCTTTGCTGGGAGTCAGACTGGGTGTTTTCTAATCACTGAGCTGCTGAGCCCCTCCCCTCCATCAGCCTGAGGCAACGTGGGCCTTCCCCCTACTTATCGGGTCCCAATAGAAGCACTCATTGCCTTGTGAGGGAGAGGTTGCTATGGTATTGCCCAGCACAGAGGAAGCACCAAGGGGAAGGGCAAGCCCCGAGGGCCCAAGGAATCCAGCCATCCAGATGTCCCCATTCCACCTTTCAGGATCCTGGGTTTCCCCAACTAGGGCCTTGGCCTTTGCATAATAGAACAGCCCTGGTGTTGCATTCAGACATATCTGGAGTGTTCCAGGGCAGGTGATAAGGGCCTCTTTGTGAGCTGCCCCCAAGGCCCTCTGAGCCTCACACTTGCTATTAACCGCCCGCAAGTAGCCCTCAGTCTCTCATTATCCATCTACAGGCCGCAGGGGTCAACACAACTTAGCATGAACCAGCTGGCTCCACTGTCTTTGTGGGCATTGCTCACCTTGCATTTTTCCAATGCCTGCACCATTGTACTTGCCACAGCATCCCCCCCACCAGGACATTTCCCCAGGTCATCCCTGGGGAAATCCTGAGCCACTGAGCCACCTCTTTGCATCAGGGATTATCGGGTTCCACCCACGGACCGGGACAGCATCCACTTCTCCGACCAGGGGCTGGGCGAGCCAGTCCCAAATCCACATCTCACCACAGCTTTTCTCCGGCTGCTCCTGGTACTGCAGGAGTCAGTCTCTGAGCAGCAGGTGCCCAAGGGAATGAGAGAGCAAAGGAACGTTGGGGAAACATCCAGCACTGCCACGCAAAGTGCACATGGTTTGACAAGGTCATCACAGAGAGCTTAGCAGATCGCGCCTGAGCTGTTGCCCCGGCCACACATGGTCATTGGCTGGGAGCAGCTGGTGACTTTGGCACAAAGGTGGTGATGGGTTTTAGAGCAGACAGGACATACACTCATCTCTAGAGCAGCGAGAATCCTGCAGAATGCCATGTGCTGACCAGCTCCGTGAAGCCAAAGTCTTGCCCTGGACCGGGGAATGGGAGGGAGGGGTCCTGAACAGTATCTGTGCTGTCATCGTGCTGGGAAAGGTGCTTAGGAAGAACATAACCTCTTCTTACAGACAGGGGTATGGGGGTCTAGGGTGAAGGTAGGAGAGCCGTGCCCAGGGTGAACTAAGGCAGAGACAGGACTGGGACCCCGGCAGACTCTTCCAGAGCAGGTTACACACATCCTGTCCCAGGAAACCTGCCATGCCCAGGGCTGGGCCAAGCCAGGGAACTGGGCCCTGCTCCGACTGAGCTGGCCTGGTGCAAGCCCTTCCTTTTCAGAATTCTGGGCAGGATTGGCCATTTGGGTTTCCAGCGCTCCACCCGGGCTCCGGCTACTTCTCCCTGGAACCGTGGATCAGCACCTAGGAGTGAACTCACAGCCAACCCTGGTGAGATATTTTTAGAGCAATTAAACATAGCAATAACTCCTCACCTCCTCTTAAGGCTCATTTCCTATTTCTCTATTAAAAGGAATAAAAACCCATCCTGGAAGGCTGCCCGACACCCTTTTTGGGGAAGGAGGTAGGACCGGACGCCGGGCAGTGCTGGCCAAGGTCAGATGGAGTTTGCCTGTGAATACTTCACGCCTCTCGTCTGATGGATCAGCTCCGCGGCACCCCCCCACCCCCCAACCTCAGCTGGCTCTCTAGAAGCGACTGAGTTCCTGCTGCTGTGACCTGGGCATTATGTCCATGTCATACAGACCTCCTAAATCACCTCTACCTTCCTATAGCCCCGCCAATAAGTCTACCCCTGGGCATTTTCTCTCCTTGGCTAAGCAGGGGTTTAATTCCACATTCCCACATTGATTCTCGTGGGTTGTCTTTCTGCAAGCCACCTGCTTTAAAACAGAAATACCCGTAGAAAGAAGACCCAAGGTCAGAGCGACTAGGTTGGGACAGAGTGTTGAACCTGGGTGTAGACTCTTGTATCTGCCATTTATAAACTGAGTCATCAAGCAAATCATTTCCCCTTTATGATCAGTTGTGTTTATAGGATCTCTCTCCTGGAGCTCTTACGAAGATCCGATTAAACATGGTTTGGAAAAACTGCTTTAGAAGCTGTGAGGTTGTATGAGTCAGATTAGGTTAGGTTGTACCCTAGTAACAAACCCTGAAATTTCAGTGGCTTAACACGGAATTATTTCTCTCTCATGCTGGGTTCCACCTTTTGGCTTCACGATCTCAAATCATGGCTTCCCAAGCCAGAGGTGTAAGGTCTGGAGAGTCCACACCAACCTTTAGATGCTTTGAACCTGGAATGACACTGGTCACTTCCACACACAGCCCACTGGTCAGAATGAGGACGTGGCTCTGCAAAGAGGCTGGGGAGGGGAGGATATTTGGTAAGCTGTCGGCGGGCGTCTCTGCCACAAAAAGACTCCTACAATTAAGAGGGCTTGTTATTATTATTTGCCAGAGCAACTTCCTGTGTCTCTAGCCCGTTTTTATTGGGAGCAGGAGCATGGATGGTGGGGCCGTGAAGTTGCCTATGGGACAGGATGAAGGTCATGCATGCTCAAGGCAACAGGGAAGGAGCCAAAGAAAAAGTTGGGTGTGTAGACAGGGCGTGAGGGACAGCGGCCCACCTGGATTGCGTTCTCTGCAAGATTGAAGCTGGTCCTGGACCGAGGGGCATAGCTGCCTCCTGCCCAGCAGCAGGTCACCACCGTCCATTGGCTCCTGCCCAGGGTCTCACTGACACTCCCTGGGTCCCTGCCGAGGCCAGCCAGGATCCCTTAATCCTCAAATTATCTGTGGCTAGAGGTCAGCTGTGTTTCTAATCCCTGACCTGGGGTGGACTTCTATAAGAGATGATAAAAGGGAATGACTAGAGAAGTTGCCCAATCCAGAAATTAATCTAGAAAACAACAACAAGAGCCCTGCCTGAAATACTCTAGAAAAGAACCCAGTAAACATAAAATCGCTTGGAAGATATTCTAGAAGAAAAAAAAAAAAAAGCTAGGGCCCTTGGGTGCCTCAGTCGGTGAAGCATCCAACTCTTGATTTTGGCTCAGGTCATGATCTCAAGGTCGTGAGATTGAGCCCCATGTCATGCTCTGTGCTCAGCAGGGAGCCTGCTTAAGACTTTCTCTCCCTCTGCTCCTCCCCCAGCTAAAACAAATAAATAAAATCTTTTTTAAAAAAAAAAGAAAGAAAAATCTAAATAAAATCAGACAGAAAATAATCTAGAGACTACAGAAATGAATTTGTGGTGCACATCTGCAAACCACAATACAAAAGGACGACTAAGAAAACGAAACGGAGAGCATCGCAACTTGCCGGAATCCTGCCGGAGGAGACAATTCCATGGATCGAGCACCCTGATACCGTGGCGGGGTCCCATTGTTCTGGAAGTTAAGCGCTCCTCTGGATTTCTGTACTCACCTCGTGGTGAACCAGGTACAGAGGTCTGAGGCTCGGCTCTGGGCCCTGCACACACTGCCCTGCTTAGCTGGCTTGCTTTTCCCTCACAAGAAATATGTGGGAGATACAGGACCCCAGAGAAGCTGGGCTGATGGATAATGGAGCCCTCTGGCCGTGGCCAGGGAACGTGCCCAAGAAAATCTCTCCAAGCCATGACCTCGCATCGGACCCTTGCCCCTGGAGGGGTATGCTTTGAGTGTGCTTCTGTCTGGAGATTCCGTGGGTCTCCCTCTGCCACCCCACACCCACACTCCAGAGCCACTCACATGCATTTATGGCTTTGCCTACTCAAGTCTATATTAATTAAAGAGCCGACTCAAGATAGGCGAGCCAAGTGTCTTATTTCATAAAGTAGATAATGTTCGAGATTTTAATTTACAAGGAGAGCAGAGACTGGGGTCTGTTCGCAGCAGAAAGAGTCGTGAAAAGCTTCTTAGTTTCTGAATCTGATATCTCAAGACTCTCTGAGTTGCCATAAATTCTGATAAAGTGTCTTCCCAGAGGCAAAAGATAATTTTTATAAGCTTTTGGGAGGGACTAATAAAGCAGTAATCTACCATCTTCCATTATTTAAAGACCTGGCTCAAGGGATGTGATTTGTAAGGGTTTTTATATATAAATATAGAGACGTATATTAATTATATGTCTCAATCCATCACCCTTTCTGCAAAGGATTCATGGCAGGGCTTTGGCTTCCCCAGATCTGGCCTCTTGCCTCTGCCGGAGTTGGAAAGATCTGTCTCTGAGTCCTACCCTCGCGGATCTCCGTGCCTCCAGGAGAAGTGATCAGAGGTGATAGTGCAAACACTCTTCATCTATCCCCTGGCCCTGTGTGATAACCTTAGGGTTCCAATTTCGGTCTGACATACACAATTCTGCAGTGACAAGGCCTGGTGGCAATGAGGCTTAGTCATCATCTGACAACAGACACATGTTGGGGATTTTCCCATCTGCCCCTCGCCCTGAGTATTCGAGCTCTGGGGTTATCACCCAGACACCAGTCTGAACATCCAATAACAATGAGCTTAAACTCAGAGCCAGGGAAGGCAGCTCACGCCAGGAGCCCGGGACCCATGCTGGATGAGGCAGAGCAGATTTCCGAGGCTGCGGGATTTGTGTGGCTTATTATATAAGAGCACTTCACGCCCCCATGAAGCATTTGAGATACTACTGGGCAAGCAGATTGTCCAAGTTCCTGCTCATCAGCCTTCGGCCTCGCTCGAGCCAAGAGGCCTTTGGACGATGGCCAAGAGCTGGGTGACGATGCTCCTTAAAAGGGACAGAGGTTGTCTGCTCTGTAATTGCCACGTATCCCGCGTCCCCTCACACTCTGAGCACACAAGGGGACCCAACACGGCAAGATGCCAGTGAGAAGTGGTAGCGTTTCATCCACCACGTCACCATCCTTTGAATGTGCTCTGTGACCCCCAGTGAGGTAGAGGAAGCAAGTTGGGATTAGTGAGATCCAAAGTCAGAGCCACGATTCAAATCCAGGGCTGGCTGACCCCAGAGGCTTGTGCAGTTTCAACTACAAATATTGACTTACAGACAGAGGGGATAAAGAAGAGAAAGGAGGGGCGCCTGGGTGGCTCAGTCGGTTAAGCGTCTGCCTTCGGCTCAGGTCATGATCTCGGGGTCCTGGGATCGAGCCCCGAGTCGGGCTCCCTGCTCCACAGGGAGCCTGCTTCTCCCTCTGCCCCTCCCCCTGCTTGTGCATTCTCTCTCTTTCTTTCTCTCAAATAAATAAATAAAATCTTAAAAAAAATAAAAATAAAAGAAGAGAAAGGAGGCAGGAAGAGAAGGAGGTTGGCACCCCTGGAATCAGCCACCTTGATGAGCTGCAGCTTGCTATGCGGGAGGGGGAGAGACTTTGTAGGGGAAACACACAGCCCACGGAAGTGGAGGGTGGCAGCAGAAGGCCCTCTGAAGACTCAGTGAAAACTGAGCAAGATGCCAAAGCAAGAGGTCTCCTCAGCTCTGTAGGAGAGAATCACCCTCCAAAGCCGGCTTCAGGCTTCCTCCCAGCCAAGACTGGACCAAGAAGGTGCCGTGACCCTGGTTCAGGCTGTCTGGCTGGACCGGGAGCCTGGTGCCGTAGCTGTAGCCACTGCTTAAGGAGTTGCTTTAAAGCTTTAGGACTCAGGGGCGCCTGAGTGGTTCAGTCTGTTAAGCGTCTGACTCTTGATTTCAGCTCAGGTCATGATCTCAGGTCATGAGATAGAGCCCCGAGTCGAGCTCCATGCTGAGCATGGAGCCTGCTTAGAATTCTGTCCCTCCCTCCCCACTCATGCACTCTCTCTCTCTCTCCCTCCCTCTCTCTCTCTCTCAAAATCAAATAAAAATCAAATAAAATAAAGCTTCGGGTCTCAGGTATAGGCATTACGATCCACTGAGTAAGAGGAGCAAGGGGAGGGAAAAGTCTCCCAGTCGTGAACCAGCAGTGACTGGCTTCCCGTGATTTCCAGGCTTCCTCCAGAAAAGTGCACACGCGGGGGCCACATGCAGCTGAGTTCACTGGGAGCAGCTTCCTCCCCGTCCGTGAACTTCCAGAGTTCCTGAAAGTCGCCAGCAGCCTTCCCAACCCCTTCCCACCACCTTCCCAACCCCTCCTCCCTACCGCCTTTCAAGAATTGCACAATTTCCCCATTTCCTGAAATGAAATCCTCCTACTGGACATACCCTGAGCGGTTCCTGGCTGCCTGGCTGAACCCTGAGTGAGACAAGCTGCCTGAGAGTAGGGCCTCCACCCAAAAGAATGGAGGCTCGGTTGTTTTTGGAAAACTAAGATCGCCCTCTTTGCACACCTGAATATAGAGACCGAGAGTCATACCTGTTACATATTTTTGAGAAAGCTGGGGTCGTCGGGGGCTGTCAGCACTCCCCACCTAATCGCCGGCATCTTTCCTGGCCACTGCCGATCCCACCAGAAAGCCCCGAGAAGTGGATACGATCCCCATTCAGTGGATTGGAGACATTCGTCCCCAGGACATGAGCAAATGGAACTAAGTGCTCAGCCCCTGGCGTCTGTCTACTCGGGCTGCCGTAGCAAAATACAACGGAAATCTCATTTCCCATGGTTCTGCAGACTGCAAGTCCCAGATCAGGGTCCGGCATGGTTGTTTCTGGCGAGGGCTTTCTACCTGGCTTACGGATGGTGTCTTCCCTCTGCGTCCTCCCAGGGCCCCGGTCTCTGGGTGCCCTGCACACAGTGAGAATAAGCGATGCTAATCCCATAGGTCAGGGCCCCACCCATAGGACCTCATTTTACCTTAATTACTCCCATAGAGGCTCCATCCCCAAACACAACCCCACATGGAGGGTAGGGCTTCAGCATATGCATTTGGGGAAAACACAAACACTCAGTCCGTGACAGACCTCCAGCCTGGTGCTCATTCTAGCCTACTTGCAAACTGAATGCCGTAGCAAGAGGCATCTGAGGAGGGAAAAAAGAGAAGAAAAAGGACAGGGACCCAGGTCTGCGCCTAATTTCAGCCAAAGTCAAAAAGACACTACTTTCCAAGCCTTGAAGCAGACACCCCTCTGACATCCCGAATCTGCCGAGGCTTTTTCTTGGCCTGCGTAGTGTCTTTTAGAAACCTGAATGTGTCGCCAATTTTTAAAGAGTGGAAGACTTCCCGTAAAAACCTGGGTTTCTGGCTTCTCTTGAAAAACCAGAAGGTCTCTTGTCTCAGGGGGGCAACATATCCACCTGGCAACCATCGTCCGAGTTTGGAAGTGGCCCGTTCTGATGGGGCAACTGACTGTTCACCCCAGCCCCTGCCATTGGCCCTGACCTCCCCGGCTCCCTCCGGGCACACATTGGCCGCACGGGCCTGAGGAAGACGGGGCGCCTCGGAGCAACCCAGCCTCCATGAGCTTCTTTGTGGAGACCACAGCACAGCATGGGCCCTCTTTCATTCCAGAGTGCCCATCCAACATCCAGCTGCTCTTTTCCCCCACGACAATATTGCATAATTCACATGAAAGCGGATTAATCTACGGGCAGGAAATTCAGACACCCGATATGACTTCTAAGGGCCTCTTTATTTGTATGAAAAAAAAAGGATCATCCCCAAATATTCACTTCTCCTCCCCTCTGGGGTTTGAAGATGGTCCCCCAAGACCCTGTCCCACCGACCATCTGGAGGATAACCAGAGGATCCTGTGGACCGAAGGCAGGTTGCTTCCTGGGTACCCCATGCTGGCTGGAGGCACCCCAAGGTCTCCATATGAAGGGCCCGATCTTGGCGTTTATTTATTATTAAAAACTCAATCTCTAGCTCTGAATCCTTTGCTGTTTTTTTGGCTCTTTCCTGAAGCCTCTCCCACAACCCAGCTCCTCTGATCATTTGTGTCAGAAAGTTTCCTCTGCTGGCCCAGGAGGAAGCGGGCCCGTTACCCCACAGTGCTGCTCAGTCGGGGAAAAAAAATAGCCAGCAGAGGAACTGGTCATGGATTCTGTGTCCACCCACGTGGCTCCCTGCCCCTCAGCTGTGTGACCTTGGGCAAAGCTCTTTACCTCTCTGGGCTTTGGACTGTTCTTCTGCCAAGTGGGCTGGGCTGGTTGGGGGGGGCGGTGGGTTGCCACATCTCAGAGAAAATATATTGTAATAATGGATGAGGAAAAGTCTTTGACAAATATATAACGATACATAACACTTCATTAACAACAGTAAATTAGTCAAGGCTTCCAAAGGAAACAGACAATACCAGACAAAGAGGGTAACAGAAGGGGAGATTAATAAAGGCCCATTGACCAAAGCAGGCAGGTTTGGGGATGCAAGGGATGGGATAGCACCCCAGGTTGTATCTGTGGGGGTATAAGCAAAGGAGTAACTTACAGAAGGCAGAAGCACGGCTGCGTAAAGAGGGCTGCTGGAACAGACGAGAGCAGAAACAGACCCACAGAGCACAGAGAACAAGCCAGAAGGCTGGGGGCGGGGGGATAGGCAAAATGGGTGAAGGGGAGTCGGGGGGTGCAGGCTTCCAGTTATGGAATGAACAAGTCACGGGGACGAAAGGCGCAGCCTCGGGAATATAGTCAGTGACATTGTAAAGTCATTCCATGGTGACAGCTGGTGGCTACACTTGGGGTGTGCACAGCGGAATGTATAGAGAGGTCGGATCACTGTGTTGCGCACCTGAAACTAATGTAATATTGTGTGTCAAGTATAGTTCAATGAAAAAATAGAGAAAAAATAAAATTAAAATTAAAAATGGAAAAAAAAAGAGGGTCTCCTTCAGTAGGGCGTACAGCCAGCCCATGGTGACCCGATGAGGCAGGAGAGAAGCTGGAGGAATAAATATCCCAACATGCTCTCCTCTCACCCTCCTCCGTCCTGCTGGGGTCTTCCATTGGCCAAACCCAACCAGAAGCAAGAGGGCAAGGACACTCTTGCCGCCGTCCGCAGATACCCATCTCTCAAGCCTCAGGGCAGGGTGTAGGAGAGTGGATCTAGGGTCCGGAGGGGGAGGGAAATGATTTGGAATCACCCAGAACACACAGGTACCAGTCGCTATGTTTGTCAAGTGTACCGGACGCCCTGGCAATCCCACGTATCACCTCACCAGCCCTAGGAGATAGGGACTCCATTATCCCCAGTTTACAGATGAGCAAACTGGGGCTTCAGCAGGCAAACTGACATGCCCATGGTCCCCCAGCCAGTCACTGGTGGAGGCAGGAATTGAACCTGGGAACCCAGATGCCTTGAACACGCTGCTGTATGGGCTCTAGGGTGGAGAGAGAAGGCTTTTCCTGGCTTCACCGTTCTGGATCCCGGCATCATATTGATGCCTTCTGCATTGTTCCATATTCAAGTGTCGGGTCCCTCCACTTCCGTCAACATGAGGCTCCAAGCCTCAGAGGTAATGAGGTCTGGGGAGAGAGGACACAGCCTGCTCTAGATGACCCTGGGGCATCCCTGGGGCTCGGAGCCTCTTGTTGATGGAAGTGGAGGGAGCAAAGGGTGTGGATGAGAAGTTCTTTCTGAGGTTCCTGTAGAACATGCAACTGGATGTGTCCAGCTGGCCCCTGGGGTCTGTTGACTTTGAGCAAGTTATTTAACTTCTATTTTCCAGGAACCGAAGAAATAGGGCTGCCTTCCCTTTTTTTTCTTTTTTTCTTTTGGTCATCAATGGATTAATATAGAGGACAGCGGGGTCCTAGAGAGAGTGAAGCATAAATATAAAAAGATCTCAAGTTCCTCATCACCAAGTGTAAACAGTCTCATGGACCAGGCACTCCTGCCTTATACTAATAATGTGAATGAAAGAGAAAGTTCTATGGTGTCAAGCCACTGACCTTTTAGGGTTTGTTGGTTGCAACAGAGAAGAGTTAACTCGCCAGTACTTGGAGCTTTAGTGTGGATCAAGTCCTGCAGGATGGTAAGCTCAGACTGCTCCAGAGGGACCCTTGGCTCCTAAGAGTGGCTCCACCAGGCAAGACAGAAGCCCATCTTCCCCCCAGGAGCTGGCTTTCGGCAGGGTGAGGAGAGCCCAGGCTTAGAAGGGGCACCATATCCGGGCAGGGTTGGCTCACCCGGGTGATGGGCTTCTCTGAGGGGATCTGGACAGTTGGGTCCCCCGTTCTCCAGAGACCCAGAGTCTGGTGCTCCACGCGTAGCTACTCTGGCTCAGACTGTGGGCTTCCGCAGGCAACGAGAGCCTGTAGAACTCAGTTGGCAGGAAATTTATGTCCGATTCCCACACTTTCTTGTTGCATATTGATTGAAGCAGCTCTCATTCCGCTCAAAGTCTCCAATGGCTGGGGGTTGGGGGGGGGGTTGTTTTGTTTTGTTTTCTATTTTTTTGTTTTGTTTTGTTTTTTTGGTTTTTACTTGTTTTCCCAAATGGAGCCATTTCTCGTTGAGTCATGGCGACCCATCGCGCTTTCTCCCCCTCCAGTGCTGGCCCCACCACCGCTCTCCCAGGACGAAGCCCCAGAAGAACCAGTGGGGCGGCAGCCAGGGCTTCCCAAACCATGGCCTAATTCGGCGCTATTTGATATTCCTGCAAACCCAGGACCCACACGATGTGCTGGGACAGTGTTTGTTTGGAGAACACATTTCCACCCCCTTGTGCTGCAAGCCCAGGACCAAAGGACATGCGCGTCTTTTCTGCAAATTTGGACTTTGCAAGTGCTGGAGGGCAGACAGCTCGAAACCAGGCAGACACACTCCGGTTTCCGTATCCATGATATGGGCGTGCTGCTACAAGGCCCGGCCGCCTCAAAGGTGGTTACGAAACAGCGTGGAAAATGTCTCTGTCAGTTCGGAATGCCAGCTTCAAGGAACAGAAAAGTCTACTACTGTGGTCCAAATTAATAGGGGTTTCTTTTTCTCCCATGACAAGCCATTGGGAGACCGGAGCGTGGCAGTGTGGAGCATCAGTTCAGTGACTCAATGATGTGAACAAGGTCTGAGGTTTGTTTCATCTTTCCATTCCAACATCCTTGGGATGTTGACTTTGGACCTCATGCATTTGTTTCCTGATCCCAAAATGGCTGGTGGCTCTCTAGACCTCACATGTGCATCAAAGGCAGAGGGAAGGGGGTCAAGGCAAAGATTTTCTTCTAATGAGGCTTTGCCTTTGTATTTGATACAGTAAGCCACATCCTGAAGATTGCCCTGTCACCTTGCATTGGCTGGGAGGATGAGCAAAAGGGGAGGGGGCGTGAGTGATGGTGTTGAGTAGGCGATGGGTGGCATCTGCCACAGAACCACAGACTAAGAGGCAAGATGAGCTGGGTGGTAGCCCTGGCTCTGCATTGAAAGGGCACTGTGTGGCTTTGCCTTCTCTGTGCCTCAGTTTACCTTCTGTCCCAGGAGAGAGTTGAACTCTGAGACCTCAAGGACCCTTTCTATCTCTATAGATGGCTCTGTGGCTGTAACCTGGACATGGTGACCAAACTGGGGCACCTTCAGCAGAGGAGGCCCCTCGTGTCTCAGTGGGGAAGGCCAGGCACACCCTTCTGCTGGTGCCTGTTACTACACTGCGTTGGCAGATTCGTCTGCCCCAGGATTCTGCCCCAAGATCAAATTAATCTGCACCGATCTGAGAGTTAAGCCCAAGAGTGGGCAGGGGCTGCCTGGGTCAGAGGGGACAGAGGGGGCAGCACATGCTTGGGCCCCGGGAGTGCTGGATTCTAGTCCCAGGGATGCCTCTGACTTGCTGGGCGACCTGGAAATCAAATGCTGGCTGTGCCTCAGTGTCCCATTTATTCAGGAACACAGCTAGACAAGATGGTCTGTGGAGGTCCGTATGGCTCTAAACTGCATCTGTGGGGCCAAAGAGGAAGATGGAAGGGAAAGCTGAGGTCTGCATTCCCGGGTCTGTAAGAAGCCCAGCAGGTGGGGAGGGGTAACCAGGACTGCCGTAGGAGAAGCAGGAGACCCTCCTGAATGAAGGGGTCTGCACTTCCTCTGAGCTAACATCACAGTTCCAGCTGAGAGGTGACACTGATGACTCTCTGAGCCTCAGGCAAGGGGTGGATCCTCTGGCTCAGTTCATGTTTCCTAGATGTCTCAAAGCGTGGTCTGGAGATGATTCTGTTCTCCAAAACTTACGGTTGAAGGATCCATTCTAAGAGTACTCGGCAATGACCCATCTCTTTATATTTCTACTATCCCTTCTGCCTCCCTCCTTCCAGAAACATTTAATGAGCAACTACTATGTTAACAATTTAACAGTGAACAAGGCGGACATGGTCTCTGCCTTTGTGCGATAGACACTGAAGGGGACACGGGCATTGAATGAGTGTTTACCATCTGATGGGGGTCAAAGCTATGAGAGCATAGATAAGAACCAAGCAACAGAGCCAAAGAGAGATGGAACAGGGAGAGCTTCCTGGAGGAGGTGGCTTTCACGTGGAAACCTGAAGGATAAGGAGGGGTTAGCCAGAGCAGTCGGCGTAGATGCATCCACTCTGGCCACTCTAAGTGGGGGTCAAGTGGCCCACTACTGCCCCTCTCCAGAGAAATTTCGAGAATCTTCGACCAGGTGAGCCACTTCACCTGGAGATACCTAAGAGATTCCATGTTCCCCTCATCACCCCAATGAGGAAGCAGACTTCAGTCAATGACTGATGTAGGGCCACAAACCTGGTCCCCTTGCCTTAAGGTGGGACAACTCTGGGTCCACCCACTCCCCAGAGCTACTCACAGCATTAGGCTGAGGATGGACTCTTGTGGGACCCACGGCTTTGCTCATCTTCTCCCCCTGTCCTTTCTTCCTTCCCCCACTTCTTTACAGGTTTCTCCTGGAACGGCTCCTCAAAAAGCTGCTGGGATAAGAACCCCCAACATCAACCTGTTTCTGAGGAACTTACCCTAAGACATCAGGTGATCCACCGCTCCAAGAGAAAGGATAGCTTCTATAAAGCCCCTTGGAGACAAGAAAGCATAGGAGAAGTTTACAAACCACGATTCAGGGGTGGCTGGACCATGGAATCTGAGGGCAGCATGGTGAGCCCCGAAGCTGCCAACCCACCCCCCAAAACCCAGAGTCTCTGCCCCAGCTATTGTCCTGACACAGGCCTGGTGACGGACTGGTTGGAACATGCCTGCTCCCTCTGCCCTATCTTGGTTTCCAGAGGTACAAGCCAGCCCAGGCTTGAGACAGGAAGATAAAGAAAAAAACATCCAGAGGAAGCCAGAGGTATGCCTGGCTGACAATGATGCACCATGTGTTTTGCAAGCCCTGTGGATCGATAGCAATGCATAATTGAGAGGCTCAGCACTCGCTGGTTGCTCATCCATGAGCCTGAGAGATGAAGCCCCTTGCCGGCCCCAGAGTCCTTTTGAGGCTTGCTGCCCAGCTCCAGGCATCTCTCTCAGCCTCCAGCCCTCTCCTCACTCAGGGACAATGGCCTCCGTCTCATGGAGGGGAAGTATACCTCAGACAAGGGCAGTGTGAAGTGGCAGTGAAGAGCACACAGGCTCTGGAGACAGACTGTATTGGTTAGTTATTGCCACAGTAATGCTGTGTAACAAAACAAAACCAAAAGGCGGGGGGGGGGTAAGCTCTCAGTGGCTTGTAACAATAAGAATTAGTTTAGCTAATGCCTCTGTTGGGGGGTGGGGCTGAAACAGCTTCTCTGACCTTCAGCTGGGCTTGCTGATGTATTTGTGGTTCCTCTGTGAATCAGCCAATCTGAGCTGTGGGGCTGGGGTGGCTCTGCTTTACCTGGAGATCTGTGTGAAGTCTGTTCCTAGCCAGAGAACGTTCTTGCAAGTAAAGAAAATGGAAGCATAAAGCCTCTTAAGGGTGAGACTCGAAACTGGCACACTGTCAGCTTCTGTCTCATGACCTTGGCCAAAGGAAGTCACATGAGTGCACCCAAAGGCAAGGATGGGGGTACCTTTCAGTGAAAGGGTACTGTAAAGCCCACATGACCAAGGGGGAACCCTCTGGGCCCATAGTATAATCTGTCCCAGACTGCTTCTTTGGAATTCTGGCTCTGCCATTTGCTGGTTGTGTGACTTTGAGCAAGTCACTTAACCTCTCTGAGCCTCACTTTTTTCTCATTTACAAAAGAGAAATACTAGTAGTATCTTCCTTTTGAGTGGTTGTAAGGATTCAATTAAAGCGGGGGAGGTAGGTGAGTCATTGTTCTATATTATCTTAGCACCAAGCCATGAAGAAAGTATCCTTGGGGCAAGAGCTAACTCTGGGGTAGCAGAGAGAAGAGGAGATGGAATCTAATCCTTAAAATCATTGAACTGCCTGATCGAGTGACCAGAATCTCCCAAACACTAGATTTCTGTAAACGTATAAATTCTCTTACTGTTTAGGCGAGTGTGGGCTACTTTTTCATTCCTTGGAGCCAAGAGCTTCCCTTCTGAGATAGATGGCTTGACCCATTTGGGCTGCTATAATGGAATACCGTTGAGTGGGTGGTTTATAAGCAACAAAAATTTATTCTCAAAGTTCTGGAGGCTGGAAGTCCAGGATCAAGGAGCCAGCCTGATCAGGTTCTGGTGAGGAGCCTCTTTTGGGTTACTGACGCTGACTTCTCACTGTGTCCTCACACGACAGAGAGAGGCTTTCCAGGATCTCTCTTTATAAGGGCACTAATCCTATTCCTGAGAGTTTGGCCCTCATGACCTCATCACCTCCTTAAAGCCCAGCTCCTAATACCATCACCTTGGGAGTTAGGTCTCAATATGTGAATTTGGGGGGACACATTCAGATCATAGCACTGGACTAGCCTTTTCATGTTTTTACAGTCTTTTTTTACTTAAACCTTGATTCTTTTAGGAAAGAATATCTCTTGAAATATTCAACAATATTTTAATTTCACAATTTTATTTCTCTTCCATTGAATTCAAGTTAAACATATTCCATAGCTTTTCTTTAAAGTAATGTATATAGTTTCTTTAATGTACATTAGGAGCCCATTTCAATAACTTGTTTCCATTTCAATCCATTTGTCCATCTTTCTATCGATCTACTTAACGTTCCATGAGCGGATATGTGAATGGAACAGCGGGAGTAATAGGCACTCATGTGAACAACGGTTATTTCTTAGCAGTAGAATTTAGAATGATTTTCCTTTTTATTTCCATTTTTCCCATTTTAAATGAGCAGGCACCTTTTTATTTTGGCAAAAAATAAAGTGATTACCTGTTTTCTTCACAAAACCCAACCCGCTGATAAAATAAAGACAATGGCTGACATTAACTGAGTGCCCACTACATTCTGGGTGAGTGTCTCTCAAAGTACACTACAGGTTTTGTGTGGCTCCAGCCTCATTCCTCTTCCTCCTCCCTCCCTTTGAGTTAAGTTTATCTCTTCAAAGTTCATTCATCTTCTTTATCTTACGGCCTCAAGACACACCTGTGATATAGCAAGTCAGAACTGTAACTGGTAGCCCTGTTCAACAGAAGGGCAAGCTGAATCCAAAGAACCTAACTGGCTTGGCTGAAGTCCCCTGGTCAGAACCCAGGTCTCCAGATTCCCAGTCCGGAGCCTCCTGGGTTAAGGTTATGGGAAGCTTTGGGTGCAAAGCCAAGGATTCCATCTTCTCCGTTCAGGACTTAGCACATCAGCTCTCTGTCTTTTGCTAGAATCCCCCTTGAGTTCAACCTGATCTCCAAGACTCCCAACCTGAGGTTCAGAGAACCTTTTATGAATAACAATCAGCATGGGGGACATTTTTAAAAAAGTTAGTAATATTAATTTTACAGAAATAAAGTCTAATTGAATTCCTCCTGGCTTTCCCCATTAACTTAATATTACGGACTTTTAACAGATGTTTTAATTAGATGTACCTTGTAATGGGAATATGGCTCAATTTTCAAATGAGGGCCTAAGCTGCCAATAGTCCCATTTGGACTTCTAATTCAGGTGAGAAAATATGAACCAATCACACTGGGCTTTTGCCTGGGCTCTTTGTAGGTTGGTGAGGTCACAATACACCAGGCACTCAAGGACTTAGAGGGGAAAGTGGGGGCTAGGAATTGGGGTTGGGATGGTGGGAACAGGCAAGTCAGGACCCCTGCCATTTGAAGGGGATCCTGTACTAGTCTGTTTTTCTAGGTGAAGATGTGGATCTGGAAGCTGCTTCCAAATACTTACCTGCATTTCTCTTTGACTTTCTTGGGTTTGTGGAATATTCAGTTAGCAGGTATATTAATTTGCTTTTGCTGTGTAACAAAACCTCCCCCAAATTTAGTGACTTTTATAAACAACTTTCTATTATTTTACAATTCTGAATGACAGCTATTTGGCCGAGCTTAGCTGGGAATTCCTTCTAGTCTGGGCCAGATTTGGTTCATCTTGCCTGAACTCGTCTATGCATGTGTTGTCAACCAGTGGACTAGCGGCTGGCTGGTTGATGATGCACCCAGCTGGGATATTTGGGATAACCGGGGCTTCCCTCCATGTAGTCAGTCATCCTCCAGCAGCCTAGCCCAGGGTACAGGGTTTCAAGAGCTGCAAGAAGGCAAGCCCCTATGTTTAAACGCTTTTCAAGTCTCTGCTTACATCAGAGACTTCTGCCACTGTCCCATTGGCCAAAGCAAGTCGTGTGAAGGGTTCTACCAAAGGATGAAGATAAAAGAGGCATGAACAACTTTGGGACATTCCTGTAATTAACCCCCCACAGCAGGTTAGGTGAAAAGCAGGTAAAGCCTGCTTCATTAAATCAGAGGTCCCAAATATAAATGCCTGCACTGCATAGCACAGAAATGAATGAAGCCAGCCTGGCGGTAGGCACTGAGGACCACAGGTGTCCCACACCATGACTAAAGAGTCTCTTTACAGCTCGGCCCCAGCCAGTCTTTACCATGCAGGGACACCAGCCTAGGGGGGCCAGAGATTTTATTTTTTCTATTGTAACCAGATGTCTGCATGTTAGTGTACTGTCTCTCAATTTTTAAAGGTTGGAACCAAAATAAATTTTTATTTTTATTTATTTATTTATTTTATTTTTTTACAAAATAAATTTTTAAAATGTTGTACAGCCCATACAAAAATGGGAGAAAAGTGTGAACAGGCACTTCACACAAAAGGAAATCCAGACAGCCAATAAAGATAGGAAGTGGTGCTTGACCTCATTAGTCATCAGAGAGATACAGATTAATCCCAAGATGAGGTACAGTTCACACCACAGTCTCAGACACTGATAGTGGGAGGGAAAGCTGGGGCAAAAATTATCTAGAAAAGTGAAAGATATGTATAGACCCTATACAGAAATGCCATTCTGCAACACATACCAAGAAACGTGAGCCCATATTCACCAGGTGACACAGTCAAGAATGAAGATGTTGGCATTGTACCCAAAAGCCCAACATTGGAAACGACTCAAATGCCCATCAACAATAGAACTGCTACATGCATTGTTGTGTGCCAATCCAAGGGAATTCTACTCAGCAATGAACATGACCAAAATACTGATACATGGGTGAGTGGGTGTGACATTAGTGAATCTCACAGACATGGCGCCAAGCAAAAGAAACAAGACACAAAAGAATGCACACTGTATAATTCTCTTTATAGAAAGTTCAAGAAGCAGTAGAATTGAACTCTATACTTAAATTTGGGTGCATAAATGATAAATAATTTTTAAAAGAGATGAAAACAGTATGAGAAAGCCAAGATGGTGGCTATCTGTGAGGATAGAGAAGACATGGTGATTGGTTGGGAGCACACCAGGGGCTCCAGGTTGCTGTCAATATTCTCTTTCTTGACCTGGGAGATGGTGACCTGAGTTGGGAATCTGAGCGGGACTCTGCTAGACAATTCTTTTGCTGTAAGTGGTATTGCCTGGGGTCACTTGGTGGTATTTAGTGGGTGACTGGGCTAGTTTGGAGGTTCCAAGATGCCTGAACTCACATTCGTGGGACGGCTGGGCTCATCTGGACTCCTGTCCCTCTCCTTGTGGTCTCTCCAGCAGAGTAGGTGGATTCTTACACGGGGCTCAGGGTGCCAAGAGTAAGTGTTCCCAGAGACAGGAAGTAGAAGCTGCTGTCTCTAAAGGCCCCAGTCTGGGAACAAGCAAACCGTCCTTTTACCATAGTGTATTCATCAAAGCAGTAACAGAGCACCCGGGTTCAAGAAAAAGAACCAGGTACCTCACCACACCATAGGAGGATGTCAAAGAATCGATGGCGATCTTTAATCTGCCAAAATACTATTATTACTACTATTACTCTATTAGTGTTTATTATTCCTCCAGGGTTAGAAATACGAAGAGAGAGTACTGGTACGAAGACCCTCCCATTGCTCTTGCTGAAGGAGCAAGCCCCTGAAAATCAGCTTCTTCCTTCATCTGGGTGGCGGTCCTGGCTCCTGCCCTGCCCTCTGTGATTGGTCTGATGAATGGTGATGAGCAAGTTTTTGGCCGACGTGTCCCCCCAAGGACATATCCTTTTTCTCCCTAGCCTCCTAGTGCCCACAATTCCAGAGACATCTCCCCCCCATAGCCCCATGTGTATGGGGCTCCTACCATGCCCCACCCTCTGCTCCTGGGGCAAGGGCAAGTGAGTCCGATGGCCAGTGAGTCGGCTGAAAGCTTGTGTGACTCAGTGTCACATCCACTCCCTGTTCCCACCCCCAAGAAATGTACCTTTTCCTGTCTTATTTGTCAAGTTGCTCTACACTGAGTGGCAGATTGATACGGATGTGACATGTCTGCACTTTGGAGCTGGGCAATCAGGGGTCAAATTTCAGGTCTGTCTCCTGCTGACTGTGTGGCCTTGAGCAGGTTATTAATGCCTCAGTCTCCTTGTCCGTGCAATGGGGATAATATTAAAACACCGCTAGTGGGGTTGTTAAGAGGATGAAGTCCTATAAAGCACCAAGAACAGTACTTGCTCATAGCCAGTGAAGATGATGTGAGTGTCTGCCCTTATTTTTATGATTGCTAAGTGAAAATGCACCGAGTAAGAAGTGTGCAGAAGAGCGTACAGTGGAAAGTCAGTCTTCGAACAATTGTATCTTCTGCCTTTCTCCCCAGAGACGACCTCTGCTAGTAATTTCTTGGATATGCTGCCAGAAATATTCATCCAAGCGTGCGTGCGTGTGTGTGTGTGTGATTTTTAAAAATCATACAGACAGACACACACACACACACACACACACACACACACATGTTGTAGAATACCAAATACTTCTATAGACACTTGCCTATACCCTGCTTTCTTCCCTTAACTCATTATCAAGGAGATTTTTACCGGCACATCTGGACTCGAGGACTAGAGCTCTAACAGTAGAAGTTCAAGATATTCAGACCCTTAGGGAAGAGATTCATGGAAGAAAAAAATCCATTAGGAGGTACTCCTCAAATTCTACCATGTAGATAGTTCCTGACCCTGCTTGTGGATTTTGAAGGTTTTGTCTCCAGTCCACTCTGTAACCTTGGAAAGTCCCTTTTCTCTGGCCTCAGTTTTCCCATCTGTTAAATGGGTGTTGGACAAGGCTCTCTCTAAGCCCTTCTGAAACAGGACATTCTAGGGCTTCTAAGGATACCAGAAGATTCCAGCCTCGGCCAGGACCCGGGGACTTCAGGGTCTCGGACTTCGTCAGCCTAGGAGTTGCCAGGCCCCATTTCACACAGCTTCCCTAAAGGGGCTGGGGGAAGTATGTCACTGAGGCATGGAGAGTCGGGTAACAAGGCCAAAGCAGGAATGAGGCAAATGTCCTGGGACCGCCTGAACCGAACCCGGGGCATTTGGAGACGCCAGGCGGGCGGCCTCGGTTTGTGTTGGATGCCTCACAGCCCGCCCGTGGTAACCAAACCGGCTTTTGTTTGTTTGTCTAAATAGGAAGACAGAGGCTCATAGCTGCCTGGGAAGGCTCCACAAACAGCCCCGCGGCCAGAGTAGGTGGCCAGGGGCTCAGCTGGGCCGCCAGAGGCTTGGGGGACTGAGGAGGCGGGGGCCCCGGAGGCCAGGCTATGGGAGCCTGTGAGGGGATTGGCACAGGCAGGCGGGCCTGGGGGGGTGGGGACTGGAAGGGAGAAGCTGGACCGGCCCGGAGCAGAGCCTACAGTAGGCCTCCTCCCTCTGCCCTGGCCCTGCAGCCTCTGACCTCATCCCGGGGGACGCGGGCCTGAGGCCCAACCCCGGTGAGCTGCCTCTCCTTTGCCCATCAACACAAGCCAACGCCAAATGGGGTACTGATCTCTCCCTTCTGCTGCGGAGGGGAGCAGTGGCCAGTTAATGAGGGCCTCCTCCCTAGGCAGCAGAGGGAGTAGAGGGGACCAGCTTTCTCGGAGGCCAGGACAGCTGCGCAGCCATCCTTGGGCCTCCTTGACCCCAAGGTCCCCAAGGCCTTGCTTCTTTTCCATCCCAGAGCAGCCAGACTCCTGAACCCCCAGATTCAGAATTAGAGGAGTCTTTGTGAGTTGTTGTGTGTGTGTGATAGAGAGATGTAGATAGAGATTAAGTATAGGTACAAGGCTAAAGCATTTAAAAGAGCCATTTTTCTAGAACAAAAGTGGTCTCATACTATCAATTTCATGTGATTCAACCCAACAGGTATGATTATAAGGATATAAATGTAATGACGACATAGATCTAGATCTATATATACAGACAGATGGACAGACATATAAATATGTACACATATTTTAAAACAATACACTAGTAATGACTTTATCATTTTTTCGGAACTGACTCAGAGAAATCTCACTGACTTTTGCTCTGCGTCCCCCACGCCCCAAGCACGGAGACCTGGATATAGTCTAGGCACCCCCACAATGTAAGGGCCCACTTCAATAGTGATCGGTCCTCAAGGCTTTGTGATCAGGACTTCACCTTATTTATCTGCTGCAGCAAGAAGAGAGGTTTGGCATCAGGAAAATCCAGAGCCGAATCCTCACCTTGCAACTTACTCCTGGGGTAACTTTGGCTAAGAAATCATCTCCTAGAATGTTTTCTTGTCTGTGCATAGAAGGATACAGACAGGACCTACTTGGCTGGGCCTTTGTGAAAATGAATTGGGATAACCTATGCCATGAGCTGGCCACTGGTGTGCCCGATGGCCTTAACAGGTGGTGATCTCCCCATCCCCTAACCCTATTCTACTGGGCCTTTCTTGGCTGTCCAGAAGGAGAAATTCCTTTTGCCCCTATGCACGGCAGAGAAACATGGATATTTGCCTTATATAAAACCTTTTTTTTAATTTCAAAAGCAATCCAAGTTCATTTTATAAAATTCAGATCAGTAAAATAAAAAGAAAATAAGATCCCCCAATCCCATACCCTGAGACTACCAGTGTTAATATTTTATCATAATGGGGAATTCTTCATTTACAATTTGCTGGTAAAAAAAATCTGAGTTGGGGCGCCTGGGTGGCTCAGTCGGTTAAGTGTCTGCTTTTGGCTCAGGTCATGATCCCAGGGTCTTGGGATCGAGTCCCACATCAGGCTCCTTGCTCAGCGGGGAGTCTGCTTCTCCCTCTCTCCTGCCAACCTCCCCACCCCCCCGCGCCCGCTCATGCGCTCTTTCTTTCTCACAAGAGCACTCGGTCTCGCTCTCTATCTCAAATACATAAATAAGTAAATAAAATCTTAAAAAAAAAAAGAAAAAAAGAAAATCTGAGTCAAACCAGCTTAAGACGAAAGGGAATTGGTGAGCTCACGTGACTGAAATGTTCCGGGGTAGCTTGTCAGATGTTGGGCACGGCTGGCCCAGGTGTTAAATGATGTCATCAGGTGTATCGGTCAGCTTGGCCAACCATAACCAATACCACGGCGGGGGGGGGGGGGGTGGCTTAAACAACAGACATTTATTCCCTCACAGTTCTGGAGGCTGGAAGTCCAAGGTCAAGGTGCTGGCAGAGCTGGTTTCTCCTGAGGACTCTCTTCTGGACTCTAGATGGCCCTTTCCTCTGTGCGCACAAACTCCTGGCATCTCTACTCTTACTATATGGACACCAGTCCTATTGGATTGTAGCCCCACTGCAATGACCTGGTTTAACTTTAATTACCTCTTAAAGGTAATTTAAAGGACTTTAAAAGGCCTTATCTCCAAATATAGTCACATTGGGGGCTGAGGCTTCAACATATGAATTTTTGCAGCGGCCCCATTTAGCCCATAAAATCAGGGATCTATTGCTCTGAGCCTTTAAATCTGTTTTCCTTTGCCTGCTTCATCCTTTGTCAGGAACAACGGCCACAAGCAGCTCTAGGCTGATCTACCTTTTTATTTAGGAGAGAAAGAGAGTGTCTCTGTCCCGTTGCTCTAGGATTCCATTTGATTGGCCCACACTGGGTCACGTGCCCGCTCCTAAACCAATCGCTGTGTTGTGGGTGATCGGGAATATGTTGCTTGGGGCTCAGATCAGCTCCATGTGAGCACGTGGTCTGAAGTGGGGGGCAATCCCCAAAGGGAATCAGGGTTTTCTTTCCAACAGCAGGGTGCACGGATGCTGGGAAGGCAAAACAGCTCATGTCTACTGCATTCTTGGAATATAATCACATACAAATATATATTCCCGCCACACCAGCAAAAATATGGTGTCAGGGAGCTTGGAGAAGCATAGATGCCAACCACCTATCTAAATGCCAGTTCTATGGCCCTCCCTGAGGCTACACCCTGTGATGGATCCCACAGGTAGTTCTGCCTTCTAGCCCTTCTTCTGCAACCTCCTCCCGCCCCACCACATAGGCCACCGCTGAAAGTTAAATTTCTCAGCAGATAATGTTTCCTCTAGATGAATCAAGGTGGCTTCAGACCCTGATAAGGCAGAAGCCTCCAAAGAGAGACAGGGGGCCTCACAGGCTTTGAAAAAGGAAAATGGCATCAGATTCCATCTGCCACCAAATGGAAGATGATCACTGCAACCACAGGAAGACCGGGGATCCAGTTCTGCCTCCTTTCTGACCTCTGCACTCTGATCCCCAGTGGGTCCACCAAAAGAAGAAGAGTTTGCATCTCAGTAACAGACTCTATGGGGTTCCAGCCTCCGGTCTCATAAAGTCGGCATCCTGATGTCCCTGTGGAAATCACCCATCTCCTCAGAGGGGTTGTTTGGGTGGAATGACACATGTGGGTGCATTGTGTGCTGTGTGGAAGCCACCGGACAAGGTCAGTCCTCTCTTCACTCTACAGCTGGGGGTCAGGTGTGGGATCTCCATGTGGCCCACCAGGTGCTCTCACAGGGACTTGATTCATGGAACCCATGATGCAAGGATGGAGATATGAATGACTGTCCTCACCCCGGCTATGGCCTGCCTCATGACCAGGCCATTCCTGCTGCGACCCCCCGTGGCGGTGGTGGCTGTCCCCTGGCCTTCCAGAGCAGCCCTGCCATACCCAATCAGGTGATTCCTTGATGTTCTGCCAATAAATGTCCCCATGCTCTTTCTGTTGCTTACAGCCAAGGGGGCCTCAACCAAACAGCAGCGTGAGGGCCCTTCCATGCTAAAGTTGTCTGAGAGAAGGGCTGTGACAGACACCCCTCCTTCGCACTCCTCCCCACCTTCTCCTCTTCCTCCTGGCTGTACTGCTAGATTGTATCTCCCAGCCTCCCTTGCGGGGAGGCCAGGCCATGGGACTAAGTTGTGGACACCGCAGTGTGGGCATGATGTGATGTGTGTCGCTTCTAGGCCTGGCCCGCAGTCCCTCCATGCGGTGCTCCACAGAGACGCAGGTCCCAGAGGCGGGCCAGGCCACCAGACAGAAGAAGCCTACTGTGAACGTTTTCACTGAGCACCGGACTCTCCTCACCCCCATTCCCTGCCACTGTTGCAGACTTCACATGAGTGAGAAATGGAGTTTTACCTTCTTAAGCCAGAGAGACTTTGAGGGTTACTTGTTACAGCAGCTGGTGTTGTGGGCCCTAGGCGTGCGTACAGTAGTTCTCTTGGGAAAGGGTCCTATGCCTTCAAGTTGACCTTTAAAGAAGACACTCATCAAAACCGAGAAGTGACCACCAGCTGCGACTCCTTTGTCAGCCAGAGGGGCGGGCTCCCCCAGACCAGGGGCCAGGCCGTGTCTCCTGTAACATAGAGAAAGCTTGCTTAGGAAGGAGCCACAGCTTGAGGTGGGCCCCACTGGGACCACTCCTTTCTTGCTCCTTCAAGTATAACCTCCAATTACATTAAGAGTGAATTTTCATCAGGGACCCAGGGATTTTGAAGTGACTTTCGGATGTTCAGGAGCCTTCCCTTCAGAGTTCACTGGGCTGGGCCCCTTTTCCCAGAGCACTCTGGGAAGATCCTTCCCCGAGTAGAGGAGCAGATGTTGATTTGCATATATGCATGTTTCTGGCCTCTGATGAGATTAGGAGGTGCATTTTTAATCAAAGCCTCCAGCGAGGCTGGGCCCTCGAGGGGAGAAAAAGAAATGTCACAGAAAGAGGGTGTGGGCCTGGGAGACAGAGGCTCTCAGAGCTGAGCCTTGTTTATAAAATCGGAACGGGGCTGGTGGGGCTCAGAGGCTGGCAAACAAGGCCGGCCCCAGCCCCTTGCTCTAGCTGTCTATAAACCTTGGACAAGTCCTGGCTTCTCCCTGAGCCTCGGTTGCCCCTATAAAATAGAGGGTTGGGGTGATGTCACTGGACCCACTAACTTTTCCAGGTTGCTATAAGATGGAAAGCCAAATCATCATGGAAGCAAAATGCTTTGTGGGTATCTTGCCCTAATTATGCAGATGGAAGGAATTATTTCCCAACAGGGTTGCGAGCAGGCGGGACTCCCCTCCCTGACCCCTGGGCCCTGGTCCAAGTTCAAGGGGTCAAGAGTTCTATCCTAGAGGGCAGTTCCCTTTTCCCACCAAGGTGCCCAGCTTGGAGGTCGGTGTAGGATGGAAATTGCTCCAGCCCTTCTAGTGAATAGGGACACCCCGGTTTTTTGGGGAAGAGGATGTTTAGAAATGATTCCAAGGTGAATCTGTGTTTCTCAAGGTAGCTCATTCTCAAAGTGGCATATCCTGAAGTCTTTAAGAAGGATGAGCTATGTCTACCTGTATTCCTTGACCACATCAAGTACTTTGCCATCTCAGAGCCTTTGCGCTGGTTGTTCCCTGTGCTTGGAAAGCTCTTCCCATTTTCATTCGTGTCTCTGCCGAAACGTGACGTCCTCCAGTGGTCTTCCCTGACCATTCTGGCTTCGGCGGCTCTCTTTCCTGTCACTCTCTTTCCTCTGATCTACAGGCTTCTCAATCTCGGCGCTGTTGTATTTCGCACGGGGTAATTCTTTGTTGTGGGAACTGTCCTGTGCGTTGTAGGATGTTTCGTAGCATCTCTGACCTCAACTCACTAGATGCCAGTGGTACCCACCCTCCAAAGATGATCATGATCCAAAAATGTCTCCAAATGTCATCAAACGTGCCCTGGGGGCAACGTCTTCCCAGTTGAGAACCACCAGTCCAACCTGTTTTGTTTTTCTGCAGAAGACCTGGCACCACCTGAAAAGTCTATTTTACATGTATTTCTGAGCATTAGTTTATTATCCTCTTCCCCCCCTGGAATGTGAGACCTGCTTGGGCAGGGCCCCTATTTTTCCTTGCTCACCAGCGTGCTCCAGAGTAGCACCCGACAACAGGTCAAGAAGCCCACTGAA
The DNA here is from genome assembly GCF_964656455.1 of Halichoerus grypus. Lineage (NCBI taxonomy): Eukaryota > Metazoa > Chordata > Mammalia > Carnivora > Phocidae > Halichoerus > Halichoerus grypus. Next base: position 28,226,517 of record NC_135726.1, read on the forward strand.
TGCTTGTTGAATAAATAAGGGAGTGAGAGCAAAAGAAGCAGTGTCATGAGCATGTGGATGTACTATGATCCCTTTCATGTCTGTGCGCACACATGTGCGTAACAAGAAATCCGTTCTTGTGGCCGCTGGTGCAAAAAGCCTTGTAGGGAGACGGCAGTCTCCCCCCGAAGAGCACTGTTCTTCACAAGTTCACTTGGACGAGGCCAGCTCCCTCTTGGGCTTCTGAATGGGGTTGAAATCGCTCTGCGTGAGACAAAGATAAAGAACCTCCTGCTGGTTCCCACCACATCTGGAATAAAAGCTGATGTGTGTGCAGTGGGATGTAAGGGTCCGGCAGTACCTACACCCCATGCCTCGCTGACCCTCATCTTTTATCCTCGCCCGTATAAGCTCAGCCTCTGCCAAACTGGCCTTCTGGATATTCCTTGAACACCCCAAATATATCCTGCCTCAGGGTCTTTGCACTTGCTGTCGCTTCTCCCTGGAACACTTAATTTCTTCCATGGGTTATTGTCATGGCTTGCGATCTTCCTAACTCCGCTCCATGTCTATGCAAAAGTTAGAAATGGCTTTCCTGACTACCTCGTTTACTTAATGTTCGTGTTGTCTGTCTCCCGCATGGGAGTATCGGCTCCTCGAGGGGAGGGGCTCCTAATGATCCTGCTCTCTACTGCATGACCAGCACCTAGATCATTGCTTGGTTCCTTCAGAGTCATGGGTGGTGTGCATGGGTGCATGTGCGTGACTTATTTAACCCTATGAGGCCAGGGAGGGAAACAATGGCTGGTACACAAGTCGGGTTCCCCACGGCAGACCCTGAGGCAGAGTCAAGTGAAAGTGATGTTTAGGAAGCATTTTCTGGGAGCAATCCTTACAGAGTGAGCAAGTGGGACAGGGAAGGGGAGGAGGCCAAGAGAGGGTGTGTATCAAGCAAAATTTTACAGAGGGTACTTGGGGTCACGCATCTGAGTTGTCCTGCCCAGGAGCAGGAGAGGTGAAGCTTTTGTATCCCACACCCATCCTGCTGCTCTAGAAGGATGCACATGCCCGGGCCCCTCCGCTGTCTGTACGTGGAGGCAGAGTATGTTCCAGAAACAAAAGGACTCAGGTGGGGGCTAGTGGGAGAGCAAGCACCCGCAGAAGTGGAATTCAGTGTGCAGCAAGATGGGAAAAGGATCCCGGGGGGCAGTGGATGGAGCGCCGATAGCATCTATCACAATACGCGTGCTCCAGATTTGGTGAGTAACCGCTCCAGCCGAGCTCAGCTGCAACCGGAACAGGCTTGCGGTTACACAAGTGACTTCATTCCATGCTACCGCACCTCCGGGGCCCGCAACTCATCATCCACGCGGAAAGGAGGATGCAGGGACCTACTTGCAGAGTTTGGCGTGAGCTAAATGAGGGGGCATATGCTAGGCACCCACATCCCTTCTCCCAGAGGATCAGGCTGAGCCACTCCAGCTCAAGGCTCCTTTGTCTGCTTGGCATCTTGAGGTCGAGCCGGCAGAGACCCTGGCGCTGGGGCAGACCTCATACTCGTCTGCTTCCTCTGCTGTGACTCAAGTACATTTCTGATCTGTGTTCTCACCCTTCCAGACCTTTGCAGAGGCCGTGCCCTCCGCCTGGAATGCCTTCCTTGCCATTCTTGACCTTGAAATATGTTGTCCTTCTTCCCTCTCTCCCTCCCTTCCTCCTTCCCTCCCTTCCCACCTTCAGCTCCTATATCGCTTCTGGAGTGAGTGAAACCTCCCTGCCCCACAGCTTTGATCACATGGGGCTGCTCACGTTGGTCTTCCAGTCTGGGCAGCAACTGTGGCTCTGTCTCTCGGGTGCCCCTGGGCCTGCTAAGATGTCTGGCTTCTAGTACATGTGTGGCATCTGCTTCCTAAGTGAACCCATCAACCACCCACCCACCCCAAGAGGCAAGAGGAGGGAGGGACACCGCTTAACCCTGAGCCCTTCTCCGTGGCACCTTCTCCCAGCCCATGTGGACCTGGGACTGAGCATTCAGGGACTGCGACCCTCCTTCCCCGGCATCTGCATTCGGCTCTGCCCTTCCCGCTCCTCCCCACCCCGCCTCCCCAGGTTCCTCCTTGCAACTCCCCCCTTCCCACTTCCCCTTCCTCCCAGGGCTCTGCCCTGGCCTTCCCCCAGAACCTAGGGCCTCAGGGACTTCTCTCCACTTGGTTTCCTGCCCCCAGAAACTTCTGGAGCCAGGTCAGACTCCAGTGCCCCAAGAGTTAACCACCACCTCAACCTCAGCTCAAACCGTTCATTGTCAAATGGATTTCTCAGGCCAGCCAGAGTGCCGGGAGCCCAGGCCGAGCTGGGTCGAGGGGAGGTTTATTTTTCTGCTGACTACCATCTCCCAGCTGAGTATCTTTCCCAGGACAAATCTCCGGCCCCGTTTTCCCTGGCTCTCTCTCCCCGTATAAAAACAACTTTATCTCTAAAGAGCAAATAACACCCAGCGCTCATAACGGATGCCAAGAACTGTTTCTGTTTTGATTTTTGAAAATAAAAATTCAACTGTGTTCAATAAAATTCAGAAGCCGCTTCCCTCTGTGGAAATTAAAGGAATCCAAGACGCCCGAGAAGCCACCGACCTTCCTAATTAAAGCTGCAGCAACGGCGGGAAGCTGCTTCCTACAACCAGCCTGATCTTGCTGAGCCGAGAACAAAGCCGGCCCCCATCAATATTTCATTCTCTCTTTTCTTCCACGATAACAATGCTGTGTGTTCTGAGTGCGCCCCCCAAAAAGACATGCAGAGCTATGTTAATTAGGGTTTAAATAATTGACGCCCCAGATCTCGCTGTGTTTCCAGAAGTGTGCAGGCTGGGTTGTGGGCTCAGCTTCTGCATCTGCTCACGGTCACAGCTTCTGTCTGTCTGTCCTGCGTGGCAGGTATGGGCTTAAGGAGAGACCCGTCCCAGTGCCCAGAAATTGCTTCAATCCTGAGGTTTTAGGTGATTTTTTTTTTTTTTTTTTGCTTTGAGCGGTAGGCTGGAGTGTGATAAGTGTGTTAAGCTGGGGCCTTCTCTGAGGAAGTGAGCTTGCACTTTTTCCTGCCCCGGGGCAGGGGCGCGGCCACCCCCAAGACTCTGAGTCCATGCTGGGAACAATCTCTGGATGCCTGAACTGCAGAAAAGGCATAGTTAATAGTCTTTCCATGCAACGAAGGGAAAAAGGGAGGCTAAAAAAGAGGGAAGGAGGAATGGAGGGAGGGACAATGAAGGGAAGGAGGGAGGGAGGATAGGTGGATGGATGGATGGCCAGGTGGGTGAGTGGATGGATGCAGGGGTGGGTGAGTGGATGGATGCAGGGGTGGCTGGCAGGAGGGGGAGCTGGCTGACTGGGTAGGTGGGTAAGTGGATGGATGGATGGATGGATGGATGGATGAGTTTGTCCTGTGGGCCCATGGTGGTTTATCTCCTCCTGGATGGAAAAATATAAACAAGGTAGACAGTCTCTCCACAGGTCCTTATGTGCACATCGCACCTTGGGACCAAGTTCCATGAGCAGCAATGACAGGGGGTGTGGCGTGCTGGTTAAGAGCATGAATCTGGACCAGACCATCCAGGTTTGAATCCTAGCTCTGCCACTGACTGGCTGTGGAACCTTAGACAAGTTACTTGGCCTCTCTGTGCCTCAGTTTCCTCATCTGTAAAACACTTGGACCTATGTCATAGGGCTGTTGTGAGCATGAGGTTGTTGTAAGTATTAGATGTGTCTACACCAGGGATGAACCACTATCATGCTTGTGACAAAGGTTTGAACTTCAGGCAGTGTAGCAAAGAGGGTAGGGACTTCCTGGGACTCCAATATGTAGAGGCAAATAGAGGCAACGTGGAGGGTTCTGGGGAGCAGAGGGGGACTAAGGCTGCTAGTCAGTGCACTCAAGACATATTTAGCAAGCCTCCTTGGCTGTGGGGAGGGTTTAGCAATGGCCCACTGTGTGGACGACCATTCTTGGTGGGGCTCTGGACCCATCCGCTCTTCTGTGGTTAACTCCATTACCATTTCCTTTTGCAGAAAACGCCTCCCCTCTCCCATCCCCTGTGGTTCCTATTTGGATGAATGTAGGTCTCAAGCCAGGTCACATGACCCCAAATGGGATCTAGGAGGGGAAATGCTGTCTTTGTCCACTGGGCTCCGAAACTCTCCGGGAAGCAGCACGACAGCCATCTTGTCACCCACGGGGAGAGCCCATCAGAGGGCGAGGCCAGCACAGAGCACAGCGGGGCTGAGAGATGGAACGAGGGCCACAGCCCCGAAGCTCAGACTTCTCTTCCTTACAATCGAACAGCCCTGAGGACGTACCCACCTTCCTTCCTCCTGCCTGCCCAGGCCCTGGGTCCACCCCCCCCCCATCTCTGGGACCCAGTGTGACTACCCTCCAAGAGCCCAGGCAGGGAAATCCTGGCTTCCCTTTCCCACTTGCAGTGTCCATTAAACAAACCTTCAGCAGAGCAGATAGAAAAGAAATGTGGTGCCTGTGCTTGAAATGTACACTAGCCTAGTGAGGGAGATGGACACAATCAAGGTCCTGCCTCAGGACCTTTGCCCATGCTGAACCCCTTGCTCGGAATGTCATCTCTCCTCTGCCTACTGAAACCCTCCCCATGGCCAAGGTCTAGCAGAGATGCCACTTCCTCTAGGAGCCCTTCTCTGGTGTCCCCTTGTGGAGTTCCCTTTCCTGAGCCACTTAGCTGTCATCTTGGGGCTGTCTATCCATGTCTGTCTGTGTGGGAATCTGGGGAGGGGAGGGACTTTCTCTTGCTGCTTTGGGGTCCCCTCATGCCCCACCATTATCACCCACTCTATGAGACACCCTCCTCAGTTGGAGGGCTTTTTATCTCCCTTGTCTTGTGTTGTCCTCTCTGGGGACACATCAGGTGGGGTTCGTCTCCCCTAGGACTTCCGATCAGACTGACTTTGACACAGTTGTGAAGCTGGAAGGGCCACCACAGGTCATGGAGCCCATCCCACTGCCCATTCAGCTCCCAGGCAGGCTCCGAGGATGATCTGAATAGAAATCTCATCCTCCCCTGCCCGCACCGCCCAGGTGTCTGTCCCACTCCCTCTTCAACTCCGCATGTCACAAGCCGAACACTGCAAAGTGGTTGAGAACACACGCTCTAGGGCCAGACCGGCTGTGTTCAAGTCCTGCCCCTGACACTTGCTGGCTGGGCAGCCTTGGGGTAGGTACTTCGCCGCTCTGTGCCTCAGTTTGTTCGCCTGTGAAATGGGAATGAAGATAGTACTTTTCTCATTGGGTCGTAGGGAGGATTAAAAGAGTTCATGTAGACAAAACACCTTCCAACAATTACAGCTCACAGTAATTGTTTTGTGGATTTTTCTATTATTATTCATTTCACCTCCTCTTCCCCCACATCTGCCACTTCCTCAGCCTCCCCATCTCAGCAAATGACACCACCAACTACCTTGAAAATTGAACCTTCCCCTGGTATCCTCCTCCCTCCTGACGGCCACCCATGTTGTCATCTGGCGCTATGCTCTTCCCCTGATTAATGCTTTTCAAACACGTCCGCTGCCACTTTCCTGGCCCTCACCTTCTCCTCTACCAGTGGGGCCTGCAGCAGCCCCCCAACTGGTCCCACGGCCCCCAGCATGGCCCGCTTCAATCTTTCCTCCACCCACAGGCCAGAGTGGTCCCCTGAAGGTTGCTCTCAGCATGTCATTGTCCCCAAGATCAAGTCTCAGTGCCTGAGTGGGACTTTCAAAATCTCTCTTCACCTCCCCCTTTGGCCCAACCACTTAGCACGAGGCCTTTTGACATGCTGTTCCATCCACCTGGAATTTGCTTCCTCCCCCTTCTCCCCCTCCCCCACTCTGGATTCTCCTTGGACTCCTCCCTGACTCCTGTCCCTTGGCCAGGTCTCCACTAACACATCCACCACCTCCTGGCTCATCCCTGTGCCATCCCAGCCTCACGAGACTGCATTCAAGGTGTCGGGCAAGCTCCACGATGCTGTGGTTGTTGGTAGGACTCAGTTTCTTGCAGCTGTAGGCCTGAGGTCCTTGCTGTCTTGCTGGCTGTCGGCTGGGGGGTGGGGGGAGATAGGGGATGCTCATAGCTTCTAGAGCTCCACCACCGTTCCTCGCCATGTGGCCTTTTTACACACCTTCTCCCCTGTGGCAGCTTACTTGTTCAAAGCCAAAGGAGAAACTCTTCTTTCTTCAAGATGGGCCCAGTCTTCTTTAAAGACTTCACCTGATGAAGTCAGGCCCACTCAGGACAATGTCTATTTTGAAGAACTCAACATGAACTCAAAATCTACTGACTTGAGACCTTAATTACATCTGCAAAAACGCCCTTCACCTTTGCTAGTTGACGTGACCTAATCAGAGTGAAATCCCTTTGTATTCCCGAGGCCTGCCCGTGCTCACAGGACATCTATACTGGTGGGGGGGCGGGGGGGCAGGAATCCTGCAGGCCATCTTAGAGCCCTGCCTCTTCAACACCGTGTTTCAAACCCTGGCACCTGGCAGATACTCATAACCTGTTGTTGAATACATGAATGAACGAATGAATGAGTCACATGTCTGTGTGCCTCTTGCCTTCTTCCTTGGGAGGGAAGGGTGGGATAGAGTCATGCATTAGCCCAGAAGGTGACCGCTCATTTACCATCCAATTAACTCCTTTGAAGATACCTTTGGCTGCCAGTTTTTGTGGCACAGACAAAGCTGGACATGGGGGAGCACCATCCCTGTCACTTCTGGGGTTATTTGATGGGATGAGTTGATGGATGTCACTCGAGTGTAGGCCCCAGTGGTACAGAAGCTTGGATTCCCCAGTGTCCCCCAGGCCATCCCAAAGTAAGAAGTCACCTTCCCTTTGCAGGGAGGCCGCTTAGTTGTCTCTTTCCAGCCCCACGTTAGCACACATCGTGTCCGGCTAGAGCCAGTGAAGGATCCCAGGAGACACCTTGACTTTGGGCAAGAATCAGGGACAGACATTGTGTGCAGTGAGCTATGAAGAGTCACTCGCTGAGAGGCCCATGGCATCCTTTATTTATTTGCATTGAAATATTTATCAGGATGGGAGGCATCTATAATAGATATGTCAGCGACTCGGGCAGGCCTGTCGGGGGAAGAAATCTGGGTGGCCTCACTCTTAGGCATCACTGTATCCACTCAGTGAGGAGCTCACCTGGAAGATGTTTCCTGAGGACCTACTGCAGACGAGGCACTGTGCTGCGGGATCAGAAGTTAGCCCTGCCCTTCGGGAGGGGAGGAAGCTGGAGAGCGGCTGGGGAGTGAGAGTGTTTATAGAGTGCCTACTGTGGGCTAGGCATTTTACACACATTATCTTCCTTAATTCTCACAGCAGCCCCACGAGGGCGTAATCATGCCTCCTGGAGAGATGAAGAAAGTGAGGCCCAGAGAGGTTGAGTAACTTGCCAAAGTCACACAGTCTTTTAAAATCTGAAGTCCAAGGTCTTTCCACTGCACCTTGCTTCCCGAGACCTGAATTCAGAGATCTTTATACATTCTAACAACTGAAGTTAAGTCTGAGTATGTAAAGAGAGGCTGCAGCCCTGGGGTGGAGGATGCGGAGGGCATGAGGGGGCCTAACCCCAGCCAAGAGGCTAATGACGGTAAAACCATCGTGGTCCTCAATGTTGAGGCCTCACTCTGGGCCAACCTCTACTCAAAGCCCTGGAGCTCCTTCCACCCTCCCGACAACCTTCTAGGGTAGCTCTTATAACCTTTGTGTTTGGGGTGAGAAACTGGGGGCTCCAAGTGGGGAAGCAACTTGCCCAAACTTGCAAGGTGTAAAGTGGCCGAGGTGGGTTTCGAACCCGGGCTCCCGGCCCTGTGCGCAGCTCGGATGTGGTAACGGGGACAACACCATTTACTGGGTCCTGACTCTGACCCTGCAGAGGCTCAGGGGCCATAGGTGTGCTGGCTCGTGCCTTTGCAACCCCTGTGAGTCATGCACTGGCCCTGGGCCCGTTTCAAAGAGGGGGAAAACCAAACCAAAGAGAGGTCAAGTCCGTCACACAGCCAGGGAGGAACAGAGCTGGGATTTATAACCAGGCAGTTGGGGGCCCAGAGCCAATTTGTTTCCTTCTTGTGATTTACGGCCCCTCTGCTAAGTGCCTTGGTGCTGGGGGCTTGGCATCGGCCTGCAAACCGGGGCAAGCACCCCCAGAGAGGGGAGGGGGCTTTCCCATCAGCCAGGGCCAGGGTGCACAAGCCCAGCTGAACGTGCTTCCTGGGATCCCAGTCCTGGGATCCAGCCCCGTGTCGGGCTCCCTGCTCAGCGGGGAGTCTGCTTCTCCCTCTCCCTCTTTCCCTTCCCCCACTTCATGCTCCCTATCTCATGCTCTCTTTCTCTTGAATAAATAAAATCTTTAAAAAAAAAAAAGAAAAGAAAAAGTGTCAAAAGTATCAAAACATTCAATGAATGTGATTTTAAATTTTTAATTGATTTCAAATTAATTAGTAATAAGTATAATTAATAAAATAAAAATTAATAAATAATTTTTAATAAATAAATGAATCTGATTTTATAAGGTTTAGTGAAGAACAAGGGTCTTCTGCTTCCACCTCAGCCCTCCTTGCCTGCAACTTCCACTCCCCAAAAGCATCCACTTTCAACTCCTAAAACTCCTTCTTCTACTATTTATCACACTTCTATGTAATATTCCACTATTGTTTGATTTAACAGCTTTAGTGGAGTGTAATTGACATACCATAAACTGTACGTATTTAAAGCTTGTAATTTGATACATTCTGACACGTGCTTGTACCCATGAAGCCATCACCACAGTCAAGATAATGAGCATATCCATCACCTCCTCAAATTTCCTCCTGTTCCTGGCAATCCCTCCCTCTGGCCTCCTCCCTCCCCCCACCGCTTCCCGCCATCCCCAAGCAAGCCCCGATCTTTCTGTCACCGCCAATTTGCTTGCATTTCCTAAAATTTTATACAAATCCAGTCATACAGTATGTACTCTTTTTTATTTGGCTTCTTTCATTTAGCATCCTAATTTTGATGCTCTGTCCATGTTGTCGCATTAACAACCAACTAACAGGTTTTATTGATGAGTTGTGTACTATCATCCGGATATGGACATTTACATTGTTTCCAGTTTTCAGACTTCCCTTACAAGTCTTTGTGTGGACATAGGCTTTCATTTCTCTTGGATGCATCCTCAAAGTAGAATAATTCAATCATATGAGAGGTGTATGTATCACTTTTTAAAGAAACTACCAGACTCCTACCAGTACCATTTTACTTTTCCTCCAGCAGGGTATGAGACTAGATTGTTCCACACGCTTGCCAACATTGGTATGCTCCATCCTTTTACTTCCGGCCATTCTAGTAGGAGCGTAGTGGTATCTCCTTGTGGTTTTAATTGGCACTTACCTGATGCCTAAGGATGCTTAGCATGTTTTCATGGGCTTATTTGACATCTGTGTATCTTCCTTGGTGAAGTGTCTGTTCAAAGCTTTGGCTCTTCTTCAGATTGGGTGATTCGCTTTCTTATTAAGTTTTGAGAGCTCTTTATGTATTTTGGATACAAATCCTGTATCAGATATATGACTTGCAAATATTTTCTCACAATCTGTGTCTTGTCTTTTCACACTTTACACAGTGCCTTTCGAAGAGCTGAAGTCCTTCATTTTGATGATGTTCAGCTAATTGCTTTTTATCTGTTATGGAGCATGGTTTTGATGCCTTTTCTAAGGAATTTGTTATCTAACCCAAAGTCACAAAAGATTTTTCTCCTTTGTTTTTTTTCTAGAATTCTGTAGTTTTTGGTATTACATCTTAGGTCTTCAATCCATTTTAAGGCCTATGATTAATAGTTACACATGATGGGAAATATGGATCAAGGTTCATTCGTTTGCATATAGATATCCAATTACTCTCCATCATTTCTTGAAAAGACTGTTTTTTCTTCATTGAATTCTTTTTGCACTTTTGTTGAAAATCGGTTGGCCATATACGAGTGGGTCTGTTTATACACTCTTTGATCTGTTGGATTGATCTATTTGTCTATCTTAACACCAATACCATGCTATATTGATTACTGTATTGATTACTTAACGTGAGTCCTCCGACTTTGATCTTCATTTTCAAAAGTGTTTTGGCTAATTCAGGTCCTTTGCATTTCTGTATGAATTTTACAATCTGCTTGTCGATTTCCACAAAGCAACTTGCTATCTTATTGGGATTGCATTGAATTGATAAATCAATTTGGGGAGAATTGATATCTTAACAATATTAATTCTTCTGACCCACAAACATGATACATCTCTCCATTTATTGAATTTTTATTTGATACCTTTTATCAGTATTTTGTAGTTTTCAGTGCCCAGATCTTGTACATTTTTGGTCAGATTTATCATTAAGTATTTCATATTTTCTAGCACATAGTATATTTTATTCCAATTTTCAATTATTCTGTGATAGTATGTAGAGATACAATTGATTTTGGTGCATTGATCTTGAATGCTGGAACCTTGTTACATTCACATATTAATTCTGGTAGCTTTTTTGTAGATGCCATTGGATTTTCTACATAGATATGTCACATGTGATTAATGACAGTTGTATTTCTTCCTTTTCAATATGGATGGTTTTTAATTTTTTCTTGTTTTATCACACTGGCTAGACCCTCTAGAACAACATTAAATAGCAATGGGGAGAGTGGACATACTTGCCTTGTTCTTGACTATAGGGGGGAAAGCAATCAGCATTTCACTATTAAGAATGATGTCAGCTGTGGCTTTTCGTACATACCCTTACCAAGTTGAGGAACTTTACTTCTATTCATAGTTTGCTGCAATTTTTTAAAATCAGGAATTGATGTTGGCTTTTGCTGACTGTTTTGCATAAATCTATTGGAATGTTCATATTTTAAAAATCTGTTAATATAGTGAATTGCATTGATTGATCCTCAAATATTAACCCAGCCTTTCATTTCTGGGATAAATCCCACTTTGGTCATGGTGTAGTATTCTTTTTATACATCACTAAAACTTTGTTATGAATTTTTGTCTTTATGTTCATGGAGGATATTGGTCTGTAGTTTTCTCTTCAAATAATATTCTCTCTGGCTTTGGTATCAGGCTAATGCTGGTGTACGACAGTTGGGAAATAGTCCCTCCTCTTAAATTTTGTGGAAGAGTTTTTGTAGCATTGGCATTATTTCCTTATTAAATATTTACTAGAGTTCATCAGCGAATGAATTCTTGGTCTGAAGTTTTCATTATGAGAAGGACTTTTTTTTACTAGAATTCAATTTCTTTAATAAATATGATTATTCAGAATATCCATTTGCTTTTGAGTAAGCTTTGGTTACTTTGTGTTTTACAAGGAGTTTGTCTATTTTATGAAAATTATTGAATTTATTAGCATAAAGTTGTTCATAATCATAATCTCTTATTATCCTTTGAATAGCTGTAGAATCTGTAGTGATTTCACCCCTCTCAATGTTAGTAAAGATAATTTGTATCTTCTTTCTGTCTTTTTTTTTTTTTAGCCTGGCTAAAGTTTTATGAATTTTATTGATCTCAAAATTTCAGCTTTTGGTGTTAATGGTTTTCTGTATTGTTTTTCTGTTTACTGTTTTATTGATTTCCACTTTGGTCTTTTTGTTCAGTTTTTTCTGCTTACTTTGGGTTTAATTTGTTCTTTTAATTTTTTTCTAGTTTCTTAAGATGGAAGCTAATATCATTGATGTGAGCCACTTACTCTTTTGTAATATACGTATATAGGGCTATAAATTTCTCTCTATGCTGTCTCATACATTTTTATATTTTGTCTTTTCATTTACAATCATTTCAAACAATCTAATTTTCCTTTCCTTTTTTCTTCGGCCCATGGTTTATTTAAAAGTGTATCATTTAGTTGCCAAATATTTGGAAGTTTTCCAGATATTTTTTCTGTAATTGAGTTCTAATATAATTCCATGTGGTCAAAGAACATGTTTTTGAATCTTTTTAAATTTATTGAGGCTAGTTTTATGGCCCAGAATATGGTCTATCTTGGTGAATGTTCTCTGTGCATTTGTGAAAAATGTGTATCCTGCTGTTGTTGGGTGGAATGTTCTATAAATGCCAATCAGGTCAAGTTGATTGATACCACTGTACAAATCTTATAGGGCCTTACTGATTTTCTGTCTACTTCCTCTATCAATACTTGAGAGAGGGGCATTGAAATTTCCAACTGTAATTGTGGATTTATCTATTTCTCTTTGCAGTGCTACCAGGTTTCCCTTCAAATATTTTGAAGCTCTGTTATTAAGTGCATAAATGTTTAGGATTACTATACCCTCTTGATAAATGGACCCCGTTATCATTATGAAATGAACTTCTTTGTCTCTGTCAGGACCCGAGCAGTGTTTAGTCTAGGGCTAATTATTTCTTGCGATCGAGGCAAGACCCTTCTGAGTATTCTACTCAATACTTCAAGAATTATGAGGCATTTCCACTCTGACTGGTGGGAAAAGATGTCATTGAGGGCCCTGGGTGAGCTGCAAATGCTATTCTCCTTAATCCTTCTGGGTGGCTCTTTTCCCACCTTGGGAAGCTTCCTCACGTGCACCTGCAGATCAGTATCCTATGAGAGCTTCAGGGGACCTTCTGCAGATCTGTGTGCAAACCCCCTCCTCTTCCATGCTCTTCCCTGTGCACGTTGGCTGCCTGGTCTTCCTAGATTCTTCCTTCCACCTCCTCAGTTCAGGAATGCACTGTGTCCCTCCTGGGTTTCCTCTCCCTGCGCCATGGTCTGGAAACTCTCTCAAGACAGTAAGCTGGGGTAACTGTGGGCTTACCTCCTTTGTTCTCCATCTCTCAGGGATCCGTGTCCTTCACTATCTCATGTGTAATGTTTTAAAAAACGATTGCTTCATATATTTTGTCCACTTTTATTAGTGTTTCAAGTGGACCATAAATCTAGTCCCTGTTACTCCATTTTGGTTGGAAATGGACGCCTTTAGCTATTTTTTCACTTGTTTGTTTTTAGGTATCTGCATTGACTTTATGGCTACAAAAGCCGAAGTCTTAGATTTCTTAGAGAAGATCCTCCACTCTTCCAGCCCCACACCCTTTTCCTTTCCCGCATCATCCCGATAGAGATTTGGGTAAAATAGCATTAAATATTCACATTATTATGACTTTGGAAATACTACTCTAGCTGAGTCATCTGGTATACCGGGACTGATGTCCTTTCTTTTGTATCTTTTATTATCAGTAGTGTTAATATTTGCTTTTTAAAAAGGTTTGCTTTCTTGTCTTATGGTTTATTCTTTTACTTTAAGCGCTTCATACTCAAATAACATGAAAGTCAGCAGTGTCTGGAGGAGGGAAGTTACTAAAGGATCTGGACTATGTGGGCCAGCATGTGTCCCTAGTTTGGCAGAGGAATGGGACTCTCGCTTTGACACACAGCCCCCGGCCCTCTGCACACACACTGCCTGTCCCTGGCATGTTGTGAGAGTGAAGGAAAACATGGTAACTGAGGTAAATAGAGAAGGTAAGAAGCATGATCAGAGGCTGAACACACATTTCTAGTCTTATCAGTGTTGCCAATGTTCTGTGGGACCTCAAGTAACTCTCTTTTCTTTTGAGCCCCCCAATTACTTATCTGTGACATGCGCATGAGGTTAGATGATTAAAAAATCTCTTCTAGATCTCCAAGGTCATGCAGGATCTCCAAGGTCATGCAGGGATGGTGGTGGCCATGGAGACGTTATGGGCCTGACAAGCTCCCCAGACCCCTGCCCCAATCTGACCAAGACTCAGGCGTTTCTTTGTATATAAAAGGGAGCAGCCATGGTCATTTGGGGCCATCAACAGGTCCAATGATATGGGAGGCACAGGAGGCAGGTTTCAGATCAAAATGGTGATGAATTCAAGGAAGATAAAGCCTCTGTAGATAATGAGCTCCCTATCACTGAAGTGTGTGAGCAGAGCCTGGACCAGCCTTAGGCCAAGTTTTGTATTTCTTCATTGCAATCATCACACTATAATGTCACGGACCATTTCCTTCACCGGCTCCCTGACTGGATGGCAAGGTACCCGAGTGTCAAGCCCAGCAGTTCTCAACCAAGGCAATTTTCTCCAGGTGACATTTGGTGATGCTGGGGGACATGGTTGGTTGTTACAACTTGGGGTGGGGGTAAGGGAAGTGCTATAGGCATTTAGTGAATAGAGGCCAGAGATGTTGCTAAACATCCTACAAAGTATAGGAGACTCCACACAACAAAGAATTTATCTGGTACAAAATGTTAATGGTATGGAGGTGGAGAAGCCCCAGACGAGCTACCACGTCAGTCCAGCACCCCGCACAGGGGCTGGTAACCAGAGATGATCAGTACGTGCAGGGGAATGAAGTACACTGCAGGGCAGAGCCTCTGCTTTCTTGACTGTCCCCCATGCCCACGAGGGCCCCACAGGGGACAGCTACCCTGCATGGCTTGGGGAGGGCCCCCCATCCTCGTCTGACCAGGCCATCCCTCTTGGATTTGTGACTTGTCCTGGACAGACAGGAGCTGGACTGGAACCCCAATCCTTCCTTGATCCTCTGCATTAACTCTCCCATTGTCAGCTGAATGAGCCAAGACTTGGGTTTTCTATCCATAGCATGAGACACCTGGCAGACCGGCTTGTGCTGGGAGCCCATCAGGAGCCAAAGGGGCAAAAGATGGCTCATGGAGGACTCTCAGAGTTTTGCCTAACTAGACTCTTCAGAGGTCAACCAGAAGGATCTGACAGTGCCAGAGGGAGAAATCCATTCATCCTTCTAGTCCACAAATATTTATTGAGCATCTATTATGTGTGAGGTCTAGGTGTTGAGAACACAGCACCGAATCAGATGACAAAAAATCTCTGCCTCAAGGAGCTTCCATTCTAGTGAAGGAGCTAGACAAAAATAATTAAAAATATACACATGATTTTTAAAAAGAAAGGCAATGAAGTGTAGGGCATGCACATCCAAATTTTCCAAGTTTGCTAAATTGAGTAAACTTTATTGTTACAGCTCATACCATAGGCAACTTTAATATGTTGAAGAAATTCTCCAATTCCACCATTTTCTAAAGATCCATTTTATCTCCCGATCCCTCTCATACCCTCATTTGTTTTCCTGAAATAAATCTGCTATCCACCTCATTCAAATCCACTCAAATTCTGACCATTTAACAGATTTCACATACAATGTTAAATGCCAGCGATAATAAATTAAATGACATCGTCTCCATTTAAAAATATATAATGAGAAGTAAAATATAGAAGATGACGCACATTATGATGGAAAAGAAAAAAATCAACACAAGGTCCAGGGGCTCAGGAGTGAGCCGGGTGAGGTGGGAAGGGGGGGCAGACAGGGTAGACATCACAGAAGGTAACATCTGATCAGAGACCGAACCGCCAGTGCAAAGGCCCTGAGGTGCTTGAGGAACAGCAAGGAGGTCAGTGTGGCTGGAGCACAGTGAGTGAGGCTGGCTGCAGCAGGAGGACAAGAGACAAGGTGCGGGGCAGAAGGGGGGTAATGGGAACATATCACACTGTGGCTTGTGGATGCCCTGGCTTTGACACTGCAGTGGGGGGCCATGGAAGGACTTTGAGTGGAGGAGTGGCATGATCAGACTTGGGCCTGTATTACTTTCCTATTGCTGTTGCAACAATGTACCACAAAATCAGGGGCCTAAACCCACGCACATATTCTTTTATAGTTCTGGAGGCCAGAAATCCAAAATCAGTTTTACTGGGCTAAAGCCAAGGTGTTGCTGAACTGGTTCCTTCTGGAAGCTCTAGGAGAGAATCATTTCCTTGCCTTGTGTAGCTTCTGGAAGTCACCAGCATTCCGTGCCTCATGATTCCTTCTTTCCGTCACTTTACCTTTTCTCTCTTGCTTCTATAGACACATTGCCTTTCTTCCTCTTCTGATATTCCATTTCCTTCTGCCTCCCTTTACAAAAGACACTTGTGATTATATCAGTAGGCTTGCCTGGGTAATCCAGGCTACTCTCCTACTTCAGTGTCCTTCTTTTGCTCACATCTGTGAAGTCCTTTTTGCAATATAAGATAACATATCCTTGGGGTCCTGGGACTACAATGTGCACATTTGGGGAAGTGGGTATTATTCAGCTTACCACAGAGGCCAAGTAGGGAAGAGACTGCAGTCTCAAGCAGCCAAGCCATGAAGAAGCTAGAAGCCCAGCCCAGTGGCCAGGACCAGGTGCAAGCCATTTGGTGGACTCCGCTGTAGGCCAACACCTTCCCCAGAGGTTCCTCCTTGGCATGCCAGTCCCCAGGACCCTGCAGAACAGTATGCATGGTGGGGAGGGGATACATGGATCAATTCACAATGTTAATCTCTATGTGCCCTCCCCGCTTCTGTCCTTCTCCAAGCCTCAGTTTTCTGATCCTACATAGAGGGATCATTAACCCCATCACTGCCTACAGAACTTCACTTACATCAGAGGATCTGGCCACCCCCAACCTCCTACCCACCTCGCCTCTCTCCACTTGCTCAGCCACACGAGCCTTCTTGATGTGTCTTAAATATATCAATGTTACATACCTCAGGGCCTTTGCACTGGCTGTGCCCGCTGCCATGGCTGCCCTTGCCCAGATACTGACATGGCTCGCCCCCTCACTTTCATTTCTTTGCTCAATGTCATCTTCTCAGAGAAATTATCCCTGACTGCCCTATCCAAAACCACACCACTATCACCCTCTCCTCTCTTCTGGCTTAATTTCTGTGATATCCTATTCATATTAGATATTCATGTGTTAACAGGTGAGGTCTTGGGAGGGAACAAAAGGCACATTTGGCTGGGATTTTAAAGAGAATTTAAGAGAGTACTCTTTACAGTGATGTGGGCAGGGTTTAGGGATATTGAGACACCAAGGACTGACAATCGTAGAAAGGTGTTACCATTCCTAGGCCTGAAGGAGGCAGGGAAAGGAGTGGGGGTGCTGAGACCAGAGGGAACTGGCATCGTGGTAGAGGGTTTTCTTAGTAGGAGCCAGAACCACAGTGCCAAAACAGGGAGGGAATGGGGCAGAAATACTCCGACCTCTCCCTCCATCCCCTGCCCTCCAATCTCCAGCCAGTGTCTCCTCTGGCCCAAACCACCAGAAATCAGAGCACCGGTGGGCTGTGAGCTGCAGTGCATAGGATTCAGCCTGCCTGGGCATGGAGCGAGGCAGGGAAGGGCAGAGAACAGATCCAGCAGCTGGGGACAGGTGGTAGTTGGTACGCTGAACGTTTGTGTCCTCCCCAAATTCCTATGCTGGAAACTTAGTGCCCCAGGTTTTAGGTATTGAGAAGTGGGATCTTCGGGAAGGGATTAGGGTATGAGGGTGGAGCCTCCATGAATGGGATGAGTGCCCTTATAAGAGAGGCCCCAGGGAGCTCACTCACCTTCCACCACGGGACGACATAGCAAGAAACTGGCAAACGTGGAAGAGGGTCCTTACCAGAGGCACCATGATCGTGGACTTCAAGCTACCAGAACCGTGAGAAATACATTTCTATTGCTTAAAAGCCACCCAGTCTGCAATATTTTGTTAGCGTGTCCTGAAGAGACTAAGACAGTGACTAATAACAACGCATTTAGGAATTTAAAACAATTATCTGTTTTCCCATCCAACGTGTCAGGTTCACGAGGATGAAGGTTTTGTCTCTCTTCATGATAATCTTGTCCCCAGGTGCTTCGAACATTGCCTGGGTGCTCCATCCATGATTGTTCATGAATACATGAAACAAAACCAAACAATGGACCTCACAGGAAAATGCTTTGTGGGCAAGAGAGGAGCATGCATACATAGGAAGGACTGTCCTATTGTGGTTGGATTAACTCCTTTGCAAGTGGTTTCAGAGCTGCACGAAGAGACCTGGAAATTCATCCTGCTCATGACTAGCACCACCGCTGTTGGTTCATTCCCTGTCCCCACCCCGCCCCCAATTCAATTTCATCAGAGATTTCTGGAGACCTGTCTTTGACGCCTGTGGCAGAGAACAGAATGAGGGGAAGGAAGCAAAAGTTCCGGCACCTTTTCCTTGTCATGGCGAATGGGCCTCGGAGCCCAGAGAGTGGGTCTGATTGGCCCTGTACCTCCAGGGGGTCAAATCTCCAGGATCCCCCTGCCAAGTTTGGGTGTTGTCCCCAGGACACTTGCTCCTCCAAACTGCAAGATGTGTGATGCTTATTTAAGAAACTTCCAGATCTGCTCTGGCCTCCTGGAGATGCAGCCAAACTGATCAGGCCAGGTTTTCCCCCCAGGGAACCATAACATTTTGAGACCCGGGGCCCCCTGATTCAGAGCGGTGCCTATCATGGTGGAATTGGGGGCTGGGGGAGGGGTGGGTCCAAGGAAAGAGGACTGTGACTGGGGTGGCTCCCTTAGGCGACGAGAAGTGGATGGGGATGACCTGGAAAGTTCCCAGGGTCACTCCCAGTCCACACCAACATATGGCCCTGTCATCACCTAACCCTGGTGTAGACTGGCGTGGAAGGCAAGCCATCTGTGATGGTGGTGAGCCCCGGGGCTCAAATCCCCGAGCCTCCTCTTGCTGGCCCTGGGACATCCCCTTGTCCCCACCTTAGCTCTCACACTTCCTTCCTGCGATTGTTCTGCGGATTATACAAACCCGAAAGTCCCAGCAAGTGCCCGGCACGTAGTAGGGACCCCCAGACCTTCCTCCCTTCCCCAGTGGCTCTTCTGAAGAACCCTCCAGAGACTCTCCCTGCACCAGAAGTGGCCCGCCGCCAGCCCATCCTGTCCGGGCCTCAGCCTCCTCCCGGCGTTTGAAAACTTCCAAGGCAGGAAAACTTCTTCTCCCAGGCCGGCTCCGTGTCTCTCTTCTCTCTCTCTCTCTGCTGCCACCTTGAAAGCCCCTCCGCCTCCTCTCCCGCGCCTCGCCAGGCGTCGCAGGGAAGGGGGGGCGCCGAGGGGGGACGCGCTAATGGGGGACGCGGCGGCAGAGGAGAAGACACAATGGATGAAAGAAGAAAGCGCATCCAAACACGAGTTCTTGTTCTCGAGAAGAAGGGCCAAGTCTGACTTTATAGCAACAGCTTTGAGAGCAGCTGCGGTGGGATTTCATGGCAGAGGTTCCGCGGGCAAATCAATAAGCGGGGCCGCTGTTTGGAGAGGCAGCAAGAAAGGCCACTAACGAGGCCAGATTGTAACAGTTCTGCGAGCAGCCACAATGCTCACCTTACACGGCGCGGCCGCGCGGTAGTAAATAATAAATCACAGCGGCCGGCGGGCGGCGGCGGCGGCGCCGGACAGAACGCAGCGCGTTTGACTGCAAAGCAGACCCGGGGCCATGAATTATTCACCGCCGCGCGGAGATAAAACGCGGCCGCGGGCCGAGGCGCAGCCCCGCAAACGGCTGCCCGGCGCGGAAATCTGCCTTTTGATTACGAGCCGGGGCCGGGGCCGGGGCCGCAGTGCGGGGGGCCCGGGGGGCGCGGGCGCTCGGCGCGCCGGGAAGGAGCGGATTAATCAGGGGCGGCGGCGGGCGCCCCGCAAGGCCCATTTGCCAGGCTGGGGGGCTGGGAGCACTGCGGGCCGGCCGGGCAGGGGGGCCTGGAGTGTGCGCCCGCCCGCGTGTGAGGGCGCAGGCTCCGCGGGACTCAGCGGGCCCGTGGGAGTGCGTACACAACGCATTGGTGTGTGCCCCTGCACGTGTGCTGCGCGCGCGCGCGTGTGTGTGTGGGGGGGGCGGGTGGTTGCGCGTCCCTATGCGCGCCGTTTGTGAGAAGCATCGTGCACTCGTGCGCCTCCGCGCCGCGCTCTGTGTGCGTGTGTGCACGTGTGATGTGCCGCGTGGGCATGTGCGAACACGCATGCGCATGGCTACTCCCGCGCGCGCGGCCGTGTGTGCGCGCATGTGGTGCGTCCGCCCGTGCGTACATGGCGTGGGTGTGGGTAAGTGTGACGTTACGCCTTCGTGTGAGCGTGTATATGCAGGGCACGGGTGCTTACGTGTGGTGTGTGTACGTGCAGAAGCGATCCCGCATGTACGACATACGCAGACGCGCATCTGGGCGGACGCAGGGCATGCGTCTGTGTGTGTGCAGAGGTGCACGTGTAGTTGTGAATGCACACATGGCGCACGTCTGTGCACATGCAGTATGTGTGGCCGGCATGACGGCACAAAGGTGGTGCACACGTGAATGTGTGTGGTTATGTACGCATGCGTGCGTGCACAGTGCGTTTGTGTATGTGTGCGGTGCGTGTGGGTATTCCTCCGGGCTCGGGGAAGTTTTAAAGGTCTGTGGTGTGCATGCGTAGTACACGTGTGGGTCCTCGTGAATAGCTGTGCTCTCAAGCCTAGGTGTGTGGCAGTGCGTGTGCCAAGCTGCTCACACGCACCGTGAGTACTTATATAGTATGGCGTTGCACGGCTGTTTGCCAGGACAAATGCACACATACGTGGCCATGCACGTGATTATGTGCACTCGTGTGTGTCTACAGTGTGCGGAGGGGCACATGGACCTCAGCATGTATGTTTGTGCTCACATACGTGGCGTTGTAGCTGGACCAGCTACATGTTGGGGCCAGCCTTGTTCTCTCCGCGCTCGTCTGAAAGTTAAGTCCTAAATGTCATTGTGTCCGTAAAACAAAGCACAACATAATGCACCTCCGAAGCACTGACGACGAATGTGCATTTTACTGAAGGTTCCCTGGAGCGACTGAGAGGCTTTACATCCCGTAGTGCACTCCAGATTTCTTGGTAAGCCACTGTAACCATGTCTGTCTTCCTCCAAAGTGCCTTGGAGGGCTGTCTCATCTTCCCTTCCTCCCTTTGCTCCCCACTCCTATCAGCAAGGCCCCCCCTCCATGTTTTCCTTACTGCACCCCACTTTCGCTAGACACCCCCCCCCGGAAGCTCAGAAGCAGAGTTTATCCCTCTCTTAGATTTCCTTGGCCTGCGTTCACACCTATTCCATCAGCAAAACAAAGACTTTTCCTCAAGATCCTCTATCTTTAAAAAGTAAGAGTGGAAAGAAGAGAAAATGTAAATAAAATATAAATTAGGGTATTTTTTGGTTGTATGCTCACATTTGATTATGTGCGCATGCATATCTCCTTCTGCATGGCCGTGTGGGTGCAGAATCATCTCCTCCTCTCCCTAGCAGGTGAGGGGGTAGAAGAGGAAACAGGGAACAAGGCTGTCCCAATGCCTGCGGATAGGGGAGTAATGTTTTGAGGATCATTTTCATTTTCTTAAGCTCTGTTACTTTGGCACAAAGTTTGACAGAATTTAGAAGTTATTTTTCATTTATTCAACAAATATTTACTGAGCACCCATTCTGAGCCCAGCACTGCGTTAGGCCCTGGAAGTTACCAAAAAACAGTAAGACAAAGAGTCTCAGACTTGGGGAGCCCAGGAGAATTGTGCAGGTTAGACCCATGCACCAGCCGCTAGGATGCACAGTAGGAAGTGGTTGGTGTCCTAAGACAAGGGAAGTGTCAGAAAGCTCAGGGCAGGGACAGATGCCTCCTGACTGGAGAAAACCTGGAGGTCTTCCTGGAGGAAGCGGCACTGAGGTTGGGCTTAGATGAGTGGGGAGGATTTGGCCATGCCAGGATGGAGACATGGGTCTGGGAGGAAGTAGGAAAATAAAAAGCCTAGGGGTGTGTCTCAGTCAGGGTCCAGTTGAGAGACAGAAACCACGTACTTAAACAGAAAGGATTTCATATAAAGAATTGTTAACCAGGGATTGGAACTAAAAAGGTGTAAAAAAAAAAAATTAAAAGTGTTCATGGTGTTGGCAATTGCAGGATGTGACTTCCGACCCTTGAGCTAGGAAAGCAAAGAGAGGAGGGTGGAATTATGAAAACGTAGAAGCTTAGACTCAAGAGTGCCTTGGGCCTGGGATCCAGACCTTTGAGGAGGGGAGCACCAGGTGGCCAGCACTGGCGTCTCTGGGCTTGGAGGAGGGGCTCCCTAGGTCAAGGAGCCAGACTGCTGGAAAGGGGGCGCACTGGCAGCTGGGGCTGGTGTCTCCGGGGGGTAATGAGGCTGGTTCCATGAGAATTGAAAAATTGCCAGGGGGCCTGGGTAGCTCAGTCGGTTGAGCATCCGACTCTTGATTTTGGCTCAGGTCATGATCTCAGGGTCCTCGGATAGAGCCCTCCATCGGGTTCTGCACTCAGCGCGGAGTCTGCTTGTCCCTCTCCCTTGGCTACCCCCTCCTCAAAGAAAGAAAGAAAGAGAAGGAAAGATCT
Organism: Halichoerus grypus; assembly: GCF_964656455.1. Taxonomy (NCBI): domain Eukaryota; kingdom Metazoa; phylum Chordata; class Mammalia; order Carnivora; family Phocidae; genus Halichoerus; species Halichoerus grypus. The sequence continues at coordinate 28,248,755 of NC_135726.1, forward strand.
TAAAAAAGAATTGAAAAATTGCCAACTGGGCTCCGCTGCTGCCCTGGGACAGGGAAGGCTGCTGCTGCAGTGAAAAGCGCGGTGGGGGAGGTGCCCACAGGAGCCTCTAGCAGACGGGAAGGCAACAGGAAGGGGCAAGTCCCTTCCTCCCCCTCCGGCCTCGCAGTCTCCCTCTGGCCACCTCGGCAGAGCCTAACCTGGAGCCGCTGGGAGTGTGGCTGGTGGGGCTACAGCCCCTGCATCACGAAGCTGAGGGCAGACTTGGGGCTGAGAGACAGTAACTCAGTGACCGTCACAGTCCACCCCTTTGGCTACTCGGCATTGGTGGGCACCCTTTATACGGATGTGAAATCGGCATCTGTTTGACTTGTACAAATAAAAACATTCTGTCCACCTCTCCGAAATGAGGAGATACATTTTCAACTGACACTGTATCCATTTCTGAGAGATAGGGGCAGGTCAGGAAAAGAGGAGTTATCCTGGGAACCATGAGGAATCCAGAGTGACCTTCCTGACTGGAGTCCCGCTGGAGGGCTTTGAGAGGGGCCAGCAGATGGCTGTCCATGCACTGGAATAGAAAGCTACAGCCCCTGGCCTCTGGCCCTTGGGGCCAACTCTGTGGACCCTAGAGGCTGCAAGCATTCTGGATCCCACAAGTTTTGTCAAGCCGTTTCCCCACTATGACCCTCGGCTTTGTCTTCTGTCCTCGGGGCTGTCTGCCCGCAGTGAGAACCAGAGGAAGTTGTCAGCCTGCAAGAGCAGCCTGTGGGGAGTGGATGGCAGGTTCCAAGACGAGACTTCCTGTCTCCTCTGCTTCTTCTGATGACTCATGCTCTGGCCCCGATGGCTCTGATTTAGAAGGGGCTTGGGAAGTGTTTCTATGGGTCTTTCTGTGTGGTATAGGACAGGAGTGGTGAGGCTGGGACCCTGAGCCAGGAGGGCCACCTCCATCAGCAGCCCAGACCCACCCAGACCCTCGAGGAAGGGCTCCTGCTTGAGTCCTCAGAGTTGGGGCACAGATGCAAACAGGCCCATAGGGAGCAGAAGTGCCCTCCCCTTGCTGCTTCCTGCCTTAGCCCCTGCCTATACTGAGCCTCATTTGAGTGAAGCTCCTCAGGATGCAGGGTAAGATCTGTCTGTGCCCAACCCCAACCCAAGGATGACCTCTTCCTTATAAGTACTCCAGGGGCCCACCCTGCTCATTCCAAGGAAGAAGGGGCTGAGGGTAGAATGTCAGGCATCCTCCCGGCTGCCATGTGCGGTTGTGCAGGCTGTGCACTGCCAGAAAGTCTCATGGCCAAGGGGGCAAGTGGGGGCTAAAATCCATCCAGGAATCCTTCCCGAAGGTCTGGAAGCTGTTCTCTAACTTTTACAAAGGCATTATCTGGACTAGTGCTGGAGCTGGGTATCAAGGCACCTAGGACCAAAGGAGTCACCAGAGTGATTCTGCATGTTACTGAGCTCCCAGGGGCTGAGCTGCCCTCACTGACTAGATCACTGAGCAGGAACGACTCACAGCTACTAATGATCAAATCTAACATGCTGCCCCTCCACGTGCCCACAGCACTGGGGAGGCCTCAGATGCTCGGCCTCCTCCCTCAGCCCCCAGGCCACCACAAAGAAGCCTATATTCCCAGGATGCAGGCAGGCCTAGTGGTCAAGCCCAGCACCTCTGGGCACTGACTTGGGGCAGAAGGCCTCACTTCAAGTGCCTCAGTTTCCATCTCTATAAAATGGGGATAAAATCGCAGTTCCCCCCAGGGCCCCTGGGAGGGTTAAAGTGACAGCAGGAATAGCTCCCACTTCATCTGAACTCCTTCACATACATCATCTCATTCGGGAAGAACCCTTCAGAGTAGGACCTACCAGTTGCTTCATTTTCGAGATGAGCAACCTCAAGCTCAGAGCCGCGAATCTACTTAGTCAAGGTCATAGCCACTGCCGGGTGGGACCCGAACCCAAGCAGGCTGTCACTACCGCACCACGCTGCCTCCCTCACGGGCGAGAGCACTTGGAAAACTCCCGACGCCATGCCCAGCACGTGGAAAGTACTCCCAACTGCAGCCACGAGTGTATTTTTGTGTTGTAACGTGTCCTGCCTGGCTTGGGCTCATCTCTGGAAGTCACTGTGTCGGCTGTTGCCACGGGAGCCCAGCCAGGGTCCGGGGTCCCTTTCTTCCCGAAGCCAGCCCCTGGGTATCGGGAAAGCCAGGCCCTGCCCCTCCCTCCCTGGAGGCAGCTGTGGGTCTGCAGCTGATGGGCACTTAATTAGTTCACCCACTTGCTGAGCCCCAGCCGGGGCACTCTCCGTCTCTCTCCTGTCTCCGGCAGCGAGGGGCTCCCCGGGAGCAGCGCTGGAGGGAGACGGTGGGGAGATCTGAGATGCAGAAACACATTTTCTGCCTCCTGCTTACAGACAAAGCAGCAAGTGACCAAGTGGGCTTCCTTCTGGAAGAAGGCCTCCAGGCTGCGCATAGACATGCGGTGCATAGACATGATCATTTCCAGCCAGGCACTCTGGACCCATCAGGAGACGCTCCTCATCCCTGCACTTGGGGTCTCTGAGCGCCGTCCCAGATGCGATGCGCCTGGGCTGCGTGGACGGGCCTGGGAAGCGAGCGAGGCTTACCACCCTGGCTGGATGCGAAGTGGCTCGGTGTGAGGGTTACCCTGTGTGGTGCTGGTCCCCTGAGCTGTCCCCAACTCAGTCAGAGAGATGGGCGTGGTCCCTAATCCAGGCCCTCCTGGGCTGCGCTGGGCTTGAGGCAGGTGCGTGGTCTGATAATTTAGGATGAGCCAAAATGCTCCATCCCTCAGATGAATGGCATTTTGTATCTTTTTTTTTCCTAAAGATTTTATTTACTTATGGGGGGAGCACAAGCAGGGGGAGCTGTAGGCAGAGGGACAGGGCGGAGCAGACTCCCCGTTGAGAGGGGAGCCCGATGTGGGGCTCGATCCCAGGACCCTGGGATCATGACCCAAGCTGAGGGCAGACGCTCAACCGACTGAGCCACCCAGGCGCCCCTGGCATTTTGTATCTTAACTGGCAGAGGCGGGACCGTTTCATGACGACCTGACTTGGAATCCATGTCCCACCACTGACAAGCTGTGTGACCCTTAACAGGTAACTCGCCTTCTCTGTGCCTCAGTTTTCCCATGTAAAAAATGATGATGAAGAGATCTATCTCATAGTGTTAGCATAAGGATTGAAATATATTATTCTGTGTGAAGTACGTAGGACGGCGCCTGGTGCAGAGTAAATACTTTATAGCTATGAGTTGTCCTTGTTTGTGGGTTTTCCACACTAGATGCCTTTTATCAGAGTGTGATGTGTTACATTTCCCTCGGCGATTGAGGGGTCTGTGATGGCCCTGGGGCGGGACATTGGTTGCCATTGACCCCATGAGAGGAGGTCCAGGGACAGAATTTTCAGATTTAGGGCTCACGGCTCCATGAGAAGATTAATCATGGCTGCCCAGAGCTTCGGGCAGAGAAAGATTCTGAAGACTTGTCTGAGCTCAACAGGGACAATGTGTGTGATGTGCCCCCAGCATGAGATAGGTGGGAGGGGGCCTTTACTTTGGCTTCCCCAACAGGAGACCTGGCCCAGGCAAGCGCAAGTTTATTTGGGAGGTGATGCCAAGGCGACCGGGGAGTCCATGGGGCATGAGAAGGGAAGGCAGAGGGGACGCCTGGCTGGCTCTGTTGGAAGAGCATGCGACTCTTGATCTTGGGGTTGTGAGTTCGAGCCTTACATTGGGTATAGAGATTATTTTTTAAAAATCTTTAAAAAAAGGCGGGGGGAGGAGATATCCAACGAAGGGAAGGGAGCAGTACTGAGAGGGTACCACTGGGGCAACTCGGGCTCGTTCCTTCTGGGGGCTTCCTGAAGACAATAGCACGTGCGTCAGGATCACCCACCCCGCTCTCGGACAGGACAGCTGGAGTGCGTAGCCACGGACTCTCATGGCTCATTCCCGGAGAGCTGCTCTTTTGGCATTAACTCTTTGGCACTTGCAGGGTCCTGAATGTGGCTCCTCCAGCCAGGAAAGAGCCCTCCGGTAGAGAGATTCAATAAGCTGGAAGAGAGGCCAGGAAGGTCTGCAGTGAACTCTGGGTGGGATGGGACATGGCTAGGGCACCTGGGACCCAGGTCATGAGCGCTTTGCGCGTTTGCCACTGCACACGTGAGGTGAGAACAGAAGAGCTGTCACCTGCCTCCCTTCCTCCCTGCCCTCCTTCCTCCCTGCCTCCCCTCCTCTCTAACCTCCTCCTCCCTGCCTCTCCTTTACTCCCCTCTTCCCCAGCCCTTCTCCTCCCCATCCCCCTCCTCCCTGCCGTCCCTCCTTCCTTTTGCTTCCCCCTTCCCTCCCCTCCTCCCCGCCTTTCCTCTACAGTTATCTTCTGTGCACCTAGGACTTGCCAGGCCTTACGCCGGGAACCAGGAGTCACAGGATAAATGAAAGCTCGCCTCTGCCTTAGCTGTGCAATCTGGTGAGAACGCCTGAGACCTCCCCGTCTCCCTGGAGGGAGAAGAAGACACCCAGAGCAGCTAATAAATGGTTCCAAGTGGTTCCTTTTCAGGCACTTTCATTTTTAAAAGCAGGGCCCAGGGGCTGAGCTGGGACGGGCAATTATAGGTTGAGTCTGTGTCTGAGAGGAGGGTGCGAGGAGCCGGGACACCTTGGAAAAAGTAAATTTATCAGGCAGAGGAGGATCTTACAGAGTATGAAATTTACAAAAGTTCAATCCAAAGGAACACTAATTACAGGCCACCTTATTGATGTTTAATTCAAAAACAGAAGCTAATGCAAGTGCCCTTCCCTTGGAGTGGGAAGGAGGCAGGAGACTTTCTTCCTAATAATTTACTTAAACTGAATTGCATATGGGAAATTAATTTGCCTGGAATAAAAGCAAGACATCACTCCAGAAGTAAGAAGTCACCTTGAATGAGTTTATCGTCACAAGGATGGCTCGCTGTCTTCCAAGGCTGGAAAGTTCCATTGGGCAGGAAAGCTGGGAGAACTGCTGTATTTTGGTGTCCCTGGGGCTGTGTTCGTTTTCTATTGCTATGTGACAAAGGACCACAGATTTATCAGCTTAACACAATACAAATCGACTATCTCACAGTTTCTGTGAGTCAGGAAGCTGGGCATGGGTTAGCTGAGGTCTCATTAGATCCTATCAAGGTGCTGGCTGGGGCTGCATCTCATTTAATTCGCAAGGTCCCTTTCCAAGCTCATTCAGGTTGTTGCCAGAATTCAGTGCCTTGAAGCTGTAGAGTTCGTGGTAGCTTTCATCTTCATCAAGGCCAGCAGGAAAAAGGACTCTAAGACCCTCTCCATCACCTGATTGGGTCAGGCCCATCCAGGATAATCTCATTTTAGTTAACTCATGGTACCATGATTAGAAACCTCATCACAGGAAGGAGCTAGACAGGGTGAGTACACCAGGGGGACAGGAATCTTGGGAACCATTTTGGAATTATCTCCCACACAGGCGGAGGAGCTGGATCCAGTTGAACCTGCATTAGCCTGGGCTTGTGGACAAGCCATTTTGTGCTGCTTGGCCTCTGGGTTCTTACCTGTACAACAGGTTAGCAATCGGAGCCCTGCTGACCTCAAGAGAAATAGCAGAACTGTCTCAAGTGATTAGCTCGGCAGTAATTCCAGTAAGCAAAAAAGGACAGTGTGAAATCACTAGAAATCATATCTACTTATCTATTGTAAGCATCTTACCTTATCTTAAATTTGATAAATGGGTGAGTAGTCATTGATTTTTTAAACTTTTATTATTTTTTTTAAAGATTTTATTTATTTGAGCGAGAGAGTGCACAAGCAGGGGGGAAGGGTGGAGGGAGACAGAGAAGCAGACTCCCCGCTGAGCAGGGAGCCTGACTTGAGGCTCGAGCCCAGGACCCTGCGATCATGACCTGAGCTGAAGGCAGACGCTTAACTGACTGAGCCATTCAGATGCCTCTGTTATTATTATTTTTTTCTATAGGACCAAGGCAGTTCTTCTGAGCACGACCCTCCCCACTGGAATCCCATGTAATCATTCTTACGTGAATGAAACCCATAGGCTTCCAGCGAGGATTTCTAATGCTCTTCAATGTGGAGCGAGCACTCAGTGCCCACCCGAAGCCATGTGAATGCAGACTCTGTCTAGATAACTTACCACGTCCACAGCCTTCTCCCACTATTTTGTGCCCTCCTTATTTGAGAGCACATTTTCCTAGAAAATTGCCTTTGCTGAGAACTTTCCAAAGCATGTATCTCCGTGGTTCTGCACTCCCATTTCATTGGCTTATGCATAGTTAATGTCAGTATGTAATTAGTTACAAGAACAAGCATACCTGGCATATAAACAGGTTGGGAATAAATTCAACCCACTGGGGATGGATTTACCCCGCTCTGCACTGGGGAGCACGCATGTGTGGGCCCACTGGAGAGCGAGGTACGAGCTGGGATATTTGAGCCTCAGTGGGCAAGAGCCAGGCTATTTCAGGAAGAAAGGGATCATCGTGGTGTCTGGTGTGCTGGTTAGAAGGTTGGTTGGGAGCGCTTCTACTGAACTCGGAAAATGGGAAACGTTTTGGCAAGTATGAAGTTTGCCGTGAGTCTAAAGGATATCGGGGGCTGGCCCTGCTGTCCCCATGTCTCCTATTTATTTCATTGCCTTGAGGCCAGGCCTCCTGTGTGATGTGATGGAGTGAGCTAATGCCCCCTTCTACCCCGCCCCCGGGAAGGAGAGCGATGCTGTGGGGCTCTGTGGGCTTGGTCCAGGCTTCCCCTGACCAACACTGTCCCTGCCCTCTGGGGGTTGTAGGAACCGTTGCCTGGGGACAAGATCTATAGCTGAGTCCCCAGTCCAGTAAAACGCACTTGGTTACTCTGCCCAGATCCAAAAGGAGAGGGGGAATCCCTTGGTTTTTGCCCCTGTCCTCAAATTCTGGGCAGCCCCCGCTCACCCTGGTGCTCACAGGCACTCAGAAGTCATGCAAGGAGAGAGAAGAGCCTAACAGCTTAACATAGGTCAGCCCCTATATTAAACCCTGGATAGGAACCATATCCTGGGCTCTGTGCTTGACACTCATTGGCTTTAATCTTTGTATCAAACCCGATAATGTCGTTAGGGTTAACCCTATTTTCCGGATGAAGACACAGAGGCACAAGATGTCACGTGCTTTGCTCAGGTGATAGAAAACGGCAAGGCTGGATCTACTGAATCCAGGCCATCGCTCTTAACCGTACAGAATTGGTTCTTGGACTTTCACGTGCAAAGAATCCCATTGTGGGGGAAGAGCTCGATAAAAATGCCACATCCTGGCGCCCTACCACCACCGACTCAGATTTAGTAGGTTTGAGTAGCGTCTGGGAATGTGTATTTCTACCAAGCGTCCCACATGGCATGAAAACCGAGGGTCAGCGGGAGCACCGTGCAAATCAGTGCCCTCCGGGACTGCCCCATACCTCAGGCTTGGCCTGCTGCGTTGGAGAGCGTGACCTCAAGAGAAATAGCAGAACTGTCAGGTATATGCCAGGTATGCTTGTTCTTGTATGCTGATTCTGAACCTTGTCCTGAGTCTGCTGGGGATCCTGCCCAGAGAGAAGGTCTCCTTGCGCTGGTGGAGACCCCTGGAACGGGTCACCAGGCCTGACAACGGCTCTCTGGCTGGATGCACAGTAGAATCACCCACAAGCTTTGAAAATAGTGATGCCTGGACCTTTCCTTGGAGGTTCTGCTTCAGAGTTTCTGATTCATCCCAGTTGGTTTGAACGTGCAGCCAGGATTGAGAACCCTTGAGTCAAAGGAGAAAGAGTTCAGCCCAGCCGAGGACAAGGGAGACCTGTGTGCCACTTAAAACTGTCCAGCACAGAGAAGGAGATCTCGGGAAGTCGTGAGCCCTTGGATTTAAAGCATGAAAGACAGAGCTAGATGACTAAGGACTATTTGTGATGGAGGATTAGGGGGCACTGGCTGGGCGTGGGAGCTGGACGCTGCCATCCGGAGACAGATGGAGCGCACTGCCTCCAACCTGGACAGTCTGTGCTGTTACAAGTGAGCAGAAGAGCCTGGAGTGGGGGCAGAAAGTCAGGGAGGAACACAGGAGGCCAGAGCCGGGCCAACCCACCTTCCCATTCAAAGGGAGGGCAGCCCATCAGCGCTGTCATCATTAAGATGACATCACTCACAGTAACAGTGTAGTGAGGCCTGTCCTAGACCCTTTAGATCATGATTGTGTGATTTAATTGTTATGAAAAGCCTAGGAGGCTTGTGATGTGGCCGCCCTTTTGCAGCTGGAGAGATTAGGTCCTAGCAATGTTAAAAAAAAAACAAAAAAAACCCCTCAACTCAATTACGGAGGATTTGAGCCCAGCTGGTCAAATACTTTTGGCCTTTCTATTCAAGCAGGCTGCTTTCCTTCTCTCAGACAACACACACACACACACACACACACACACACACATGCATACAAGCACACCCACGCACCCACACAGGCACGCATCTCCTTGCGTGAGAATAGATTGTACAGAGTAATCTCAGCCCCTGTGTCTCTGCGTCTCTGCCTCGTTCTCCTGCCCTCCTCTTGTCCTCTGGTCTCTCTGTCTTGTTATCTGTGTGTCACATGGACTGTCCAGTTTTAACTCTTCTCCAAACTTCCAGAGAAGCCCAGCCACCTGCCTGCATTTTTTCCAGTAAGATGTGCCAGAGGGGCCACCAGCTCTAGCCTCGAAGGGGTTGTTCACCCAGTTTGGTTTGCAATGGATGCCAAGCAGAAACTTTTTACATGCAGGAAGGGCCGGAAGACCCTGGTATTGCCTGGAGGAGGATGACGTGGTGCAGGTGAATTGCAAGGCCCCAGCCTACCCAGGCGTGGATCACCTTCTCCTCCCCACCCGTTTGCACGGGCACAGAGCTCTGAGGTTCACACTAATATCTACGGGCATCCAAGAAGCCTGGAGGAAGGGATGGGCAGAGAGCACTGTCCCCATTGTATCGAAGGGGAAACTGAGGTCAGAGACATCCAAAGAAGCCACTCAGTGAGCTGCAAGCATCAGAGGCAGGAATCAAACACAGGGTAGGGAGTCACAGCAGTGAGAACTCAGCAGGGCTCACAATCCATGGCTCTGTATAGCCGAGTCTGTTCTGATTGGTCAGGGCCCATGCCTTCCTGATTAGTAAATTCCTTCATTTCTTGAATCCCACCCTGGCCCCAGGCTCTGGGGATGGCAGAGATCGGAGAGGGAGAAGCTGGTGGCCTCCAGGGTCTGCCACAGAGCCCATCTCTGAAAACATTACAGGGGCTTGGCTTAGCCGATGAGGTTGAGGGGACCCCAGCCCAACTTCCAAATGGGTTTCTTCACCAGTGGAAAAGAGATGCTCCCCCTCTGCCTCACGTTTGCAGGCCCCCCCAAAACTGAAGGCATCACTTGACTCCTCGGGCCCCTTTCCAGACGATCTCTGCATCTGATCTGTACCTTGGCCTCTGATGGATTTACAAGTCCAGCCTTGGCCCCGGTGTTTCTGTGCCTTCCCGTGCGCCGCTAACACGGATGTCTTAATACACCAGCTGAGACTTCTTAAATCCACACTGAAACAACTGTTGGGTTTTTATACCGTTGTAAAACTCTTTGTAGGGTATTCATAGAAAATGTTTTATTAATTGCCATATGTTTATTGATTTCTCTTTCATGTCGGTTCTTTTGTTCTTTCTTTGTAGTGGCAAAAGATCTCTCTGCATCATCATTTGCAAGTTATCTAAAATGTCAAAGGTGTCCTTTTGAAGTTTATTACAGATCACATGCCATAAGGCCCGGACTCTGGGTATTTACAGCGAGGGGGGAATTCCTGCACGGACTTTCAAAGCTCACAAAAGAATTGAGATCATATTGGTTTAAAACAAGACACACACATAAAGCCTCAATTTATCATTTTTTTTTTTTTACAATTTTTCCCATTTTGAGGGGTGGGGGTGGGTGGGTATGGCAACGAAGTTTCAACAGGGCAAAATGAACAAAAGTGTTGACCTATTTATATTGCGGAGCGCCCCCTCTGTCTTGAAATCTCATTATGGTCTAGGTTATGGAATTGTTCCCCAATCTTCAACCTGCAGCCTGGCAGCAGGAGGTTCCCCCTCTGAGCTACCCTGAGAAAGGCAGATAATCACGCGCCTTGCTCTGAGCAGATGCCAACAGTAGAGTCTGTTCCTGGTGAGGCGCTCAGGGAGGACCCCTGGGAAGAGTAACCTCCCCCACAGAGCCGAGGTCCTAGAGGTACCTGGGCTCTGCGCAACCCCCTCCCCGGGGGACTCAGGGGCGGGATGTAAGGATTGGGGGAGGGCCAATAAAAAGGAAAAAAAAGTTAATAGTGCAGTTCCCCAAGTTTTAAGTGAGCTATTAATGTCTAAGTCAGCAGAGCGTTTTCTTTTGAAAGCCCTAAAGTCATTTTTTTTAAAAGCCTAACCAGGAAAAACTCTCACTTTGATCTAGACGGGGTTCAAATGAGATCCACGAACTCATCATGGAGGCATGAGGAGCTAGTTCTGCTGTGTCTCCTTCCCGGAGGAAGGGATGACTCCAGCAGGCTGGAATGCAGCTCAGGCTTGCACACCATTATGCTGGTGCCCTCGGGTGGCTCGCTGTCTGCAGGAGCCTCGATTTCTTCACCTGTTAAATGGGCATAATGACCCCTAGCGGCTCTTGGTCTCCAAGAATTTGTGAGGGTCCATTTTTCCCAGGAAAAGAACATGCCATCTAGAGGTTCTGACTCTTTGCCAATCGCTGGGGTCTTCCTAGGGGTCCAGTCCTCACTGCTTAGCTGGGAGTACGGGCCAAGGCAGTCAGGATGAAGGTTGGGGGGGTCAGGTGGAGGACTTGATGTTTTGTTTTCAACCTCAACCAGGTTTTCAGCTGTGCCTTCCTCCCTGAGCTTGGGTAACAGGCCTATCTCTGAATCTGGCGAGAGGAGGTGTCAGGGGACAGAGCCTGGGGGCTCTGCAGGACATGGAGATAGACACTCCTCGGGTGGAGAGATGGGGAGTTTGGGGAGGACAAGGCCAGAGACTGGGCCAGGGACTCCCAGGGGACAAGTGCCTGAGAGAGGCCTGATGGAGCCTTTTTGGGTCACTGTCACAAAGCCATTCTTAGCCCTGTGCATCCTGGTGCGGACCTGAGCATGGTCCTGCTTCCCAGCAACCCTGGGTCTGATTCCTAGGTCTGCCAAGATCATGCTTCCTGACTCTGAGCTCTTCACATCCTGGGCCAGAGCCTTGATTTCCTCATCTGTGAAATGGGGACAGGCTGGGAACACATCCAGGCAATCGAAGTGCATCCAGGGTACAAAATTTAAGGAAATGCTCATGTATAGACTTGAGCAAGTGCCAGGTCAGCACCCGAGTATAAGCACCTGCTTAAATTTTCCCTCATCTGGTCTTGGCCCTGGATGGAAATGTTAACTTCACCATGACTCTGAATTTTGTGAAGGTCTGATGGGCTGGTTACTGGCTGCAATAGCGTGTGAGTGTGAGTGTGTGTGTGTGTGTGTGTGTGTGTGTGTGTGCATTTGGGGAGGGTTGTATCCGGACTAGGGAGCTTAATTCTCTGACCCTTAGTTTCTTTGTCCCTGAAAAATAGGTATTTGTTTCTTCTTTGCAAGGTTTGTGGTGGGGTTTCAATAAGCTAATGGACGTGAAGTGCCTGAGACAGTGCTTGCTGCACAGTGAGGACATTGTTAAGAGCCAGTTCTTGCGTCCTTGGTGAGAGACTTCCAGTTCTTCCTTTCCCTCTGTTCTCTTCCTGCTGGAGCTCCTACCCCCTGGACTTCCCCAGAACCCTTTGCCCACCCTCTCTGGGTGCTATGAATGGGGCTGTGTCCATCTCTCTCCCTGCCTCGGCCCAGGAAGTGGGGTGAGGACACATTCGAAAAGGATTCTGGGGTTCCCTCCCAAACCTCAGGGCTGGCGAACGGCCCTGGGAGGGAAAAGGGCCCCAGCCCTAATCAAGCTACTCCCTCCAGCACCCACCCCCCTCACACACACACACAACCTTCCCCCGAAGCCCAGAGCTGTCTAGAGTGCTGGAAAAGAAAACTAAGTGTTTACTCAGCATATTTGCCCCGCATCTGAGCCAGGCTCTGTCTGATAATGGGGGCCTAGAGATGACCTCAGCCTTCCAGGAACTCCCACTCTGGGCTAAAATGTCTCCCAGTGACACCCAAGGGTGGGCCATGAGCCTCTGATTGGGTGCCCTGATGGACACAGAAGTAGCAACATCAGGGACACTTCCCAGAAGTGGTGACCCGGAGCCGGGCCTTGGAAGAGGAGGGGACCCCTTGGCTGGAGAAGACTTTGCTGGGCAAAGGAGAGGGGGCTCCTGGCAGAGAGACTTGCCTGCACAAATGCTTGGGGGCACAAGAAAGGATTGGAAAGAAGCAAGCAGTCCAATGCAGCAAAAGCAGGGGAGGGCAGGGCCGGGACAGGTGAATTGTCAGGGCTGGGGGCATGGCCTTTGGGGTCTAGGACCTGTTCGCCCTCAGCGCCTGGAGCTCGGACCAGGCTGGGTCCATGTTCCATGCCTCTTCCCTTCACAATGGAGATGCCATTTTTAAGGTCTCAAGGGCGGGATCCTCTCCATCATCCGGCCATTTGTGGACACTGCAGGCCGCTCGAGTCCCAAGGAAATACCAGGATCCAGTCTCCAGGTGGGTTCTTTTGGATCTGTAGGAAGCAACTGTGTCAGGTGGGGTGATTCTCCGATATGACCCCCTTGGAGAAGGCCTCAGACGACCTCTGGGCTGTGGTGCAGGGCAGGACTCAGTCTCAAGAGGGGTCCAGTTGACGTATTTCTAGGTCCCCAAGCAATAAGGCGGCCTAACAAAACTGCTTAGTTCCTGCGAGCTCCCCAGGGGCCCCCTGTGGGCAGCACCCAGTTGCCAAGCTCTAGATAGAGGTCACTGGGTTTGAATTGGAGATGTTGGGAGAGATGGCATGGGCCAAGGTCCTGGGGCTCTGGCCTTCACTCCTTTCCTATTCCTTCTCTGTTGTCTTACAAAGAGAGCCTATGGCTCATAGACACAAAGCTAAGTTCGCGTCTCAGCCGCACACATTCTAGCTGCGCGACCTAGGGCAAGTTAATGAATTTATCAGAAGAGAAGCCTCTGGATCTTCGTTTTGTTCACTGCTCTATGCCCAGAGCTGAAAACACAGTGTGGCACAGAGAAAGTGCTCCATACACATCTCACACTCACCAAACCTCTTAAAGTCTTCAGTGCCTACATTTCCTCCTGTGTGTGAAATGGGTAAAAGAGTAGCATCTCCCTCAAAGTTTAGCTGTGAGTGTTAAGCAGAATAACCTATGGAAAATGCTAAGCCCAGTTCATGGAGCACAACAGGCCTTAATAGCTGTGGGATAGCCGTGTTACGACCATGGCAATCATCACTCGCACCACCATGTGGCCTCACCCTTTAGAACCTCCAAAGCACTTTCAGTCACGTGACCTCTCGGGATTTTTCTCACACCGGGTGAGGGTGGCGGGGTGCAGGTATGTCCCACTGAGGTCCGGAGAAGTCAAGACTCTTTCCCAAGGCCACACTGCTCGGTAGCTGCCGAGCAGCCTGCCTCCCTGATCGCCCTAGCACATCCCAGCTCCCATCTAGAGAGGCCGACCTTGACCTGTCGTTTTATATTCCCATCCTGAGCCCAGCACAGTGCCGAAGAGGGGAATCGGGTCGACTCCTTGCGTAAGGCGGAAGGCAGCAGACTTTCTCTGTAAAGATCCGAGTCGTAAACATGTGGGGCTTTGTGGGCCGCACACGGTCTCTGCCTCAACTGCTCAACTCGAAACCACGCAGCACACGAGCAGTCATAGATAATACTTTAGCAAATGGATGTGGATATTTCCAATGAAACTTTATTTATAAAACAGGCAGAAGGCTGCATTTGGCCCACAGGCCATAGTTTGCCAACTCTTGCTGTTGAGAGAACACGTCTAAACCAACAAGTGAAAAATCGGGCCTGGTTTCAACTTCCTGGCGGGCTCCCTTTGGGCCTCAGTTTCCCCACTAGTACAATAAGAGGTTTGAACTAGACCAGGGATCTCACACTGAAATTCCTCCAAGGGCAGGCCAGTGGTAGAGGTGTGTGAGGCGGTCTGGGCAGGGAGTGGGACCGGCTGGAGCCCGCCCACCCACCTCCCATCTTGGGCAGTCACGACTTAGCACCCATCGACGGGGGCCAGATCTCCTGAGAATCCGGGCAAGCGGAATGGTATGCGAACTGCCACGATTAAAAAAAAAAAAAAAATGTTTTTATTGAAGTATCACACATGGACAGGAACGTGCACTCATCTCAATTAGTCAGCTTGATGAATTGTCTTAAACTGAATACACCCGTGTGACAGACACCCAGATTGAGAACAGAAGGTGACCAGCACACCAAAACCCTTCCTCGTACTGCTGTGCGGTACAACCCCAAGGGAACCATTTTCCTGACTTTGTTCCGGTGTTTGATGCTGCATCTAGGTCCCCCTTTTCAGCTCTCAAGGCATCGGTGGGCCAGCTCGGGGGGGGCGGCCGAGAGGGGGGCAGGTGGGCGGGGCCAGGCAGGGAGCAGGGCGGCATCCTCCTCCCGTGAAGGCGTGTGCAGGGAGCAATCAGAATGACAATACGGCCCAAGGGGCGTCCTAAGTGCCTTCCGAGGGGGGCGGCGGGAGGAGGCCAGGCCGGGCAGGCGCATTCGGCGGGCTTATTAAAACGACTTTGATCCCTGGCCGCTTTGATATCCCGGGTCTTATAAAGAATTCACTTTCAGGGGTAAATATAGGTAGTTCAGAGAGATTTTATGACATACTGTACAGCCTCCTCTTCCAGAGACTTATTTAATTACTGGGATGGGGAGGGCTGGGGGGCCGCAAAAGTGCAGACCGAGAGGGGCCCGGCCTCGGCTTCTGCGGCTGCCACAGTGGCACGGCCGGCCTGGAATCGGGGGATCGGGCCCAGGCTCCTGGAAGGGACCGGCTGGGGTGGCCTCACCACCGCCCCTGCTCAGGAAAGGTCAAGGCTGGGGTGGGAGGGAGGGCGCTGGAAGAGGACCCGGGTGGGAGATGCTGTACGTGGGCCGGTGGTCACACCTGGCTTGGAACACAGGCCCTGCCACCGAGTCACCGAGGGCAAGAGAATCTCTCTGAGCGTCAGTTTGCTGAGTCATAAAGTGGGCACAAGAGCAATGCCCACCTGGTAGGGTGGGGGCGAGGAGGTCATAGGCATTGATGCAAGGTGAGAGCCTGGCCTAGCGCCCCGGGCATAGTAAGGAGAAAGCCCGGCTTCCCTGGGACTCAGGTGACCATGCCCTTTGACAGACCCCAGGCCCCCAGTCATTGTCTCCAGGCCGTGGAAGGAGATGCTCTGCTGCTGAGGAGCCCTCCCGAGGGCTCCCTACGTCCCCCCAGCTCAGATCCCTCCTCTGTCCGGAAGGCTTCCCCTGCAACACTGGTCTTGCAGCACGGGATTGCAGAACAAGCAGGACCTCTGGGGGTAGCTGGTGCCCATGGCTAGAGCCATGGAGGCTGGAGAGGGGAGTCCTGGGCCTGGGCCAGACAGGTGAATGCATTAGAAGAGTGCTCTCACGCGTAACGTGTGGAACCTCTCAAAATGCAGATTTCTGATCCTGCAGGTGCAGGCCGGGGAGATTCTTCTGCAACATTTCCAGATCTGCTGGTCGGCAGTCTGCTCTTTGAGGATTGAGGGCCTGGCTGATCCCTGGGGCTCTCCCATCAGGCCTTTTCCCCAAAGCTCATTCCTGTCTGGGTCACTCACAGGATGCCCGATCCAGAATAATTCCCAATCTGTCAAGTTTTCCAGGATTTGACTCGTCCAGACAGATGACACGTGTAAAGCACTTAGAATTACATTTGAATTATAGTAAGTGCTCAAAAACGACAACTGGAATGATTATTATATTGGATCTCCTCTCAGGACAGAGACTCAGCATCATTTGTATCTATAAAAGCTTCTATGGATTGACCATCTCTGCATATTTGATCCTTTAGGAAAAAAAATACCACGAGGAGAATAAGGTGTCGGCATAAAAGCTACAAGAAATCGCTGTCATTAGTACCATGCTACGGATAAGGAAAGTGAAGCTCAGAGAGACAAGGGGACCCTCGCGAGGTCCCAGAGCTGATCAAGGGCTAAGCCAGGATTGGAAATCAGATAAGATTGCTGTCAAACCCAAGCGTTTCTGCTACAGCCTGTCCCCTTTGGTTTCTCCCATCTGCCACGCGCACACGTGCGCACACACAGACACACACACACATACACACTTCGGGCCCGCCACTGCCCTAGGCACGTGGAACTCATTTGTCCCTTATTACCTCGTAGAGTTGTTATTTTGCTTTTACGCCAAATCTCCCATTAGCAATAAACTTTGGGCAGTGCAAGAATCACAGTGTTACTCGTTGATTCCCCAGAGTCTAACAACAGGAGCTGGTATGCAGTTGTTGCTCCATAAATGCCTGTGAAATGAATGAATGACTTAGACAGGAAATGGGCAACTTTGTGAAATGTCCTTTGGTCAGTTTTCCTGGTAGCCCTTTGGTTCCTTTGGTTCCTTTTCCTGGTAGCCCTGCCGAAGAAGTTGCCCCATTCTTCTCGCTGTATCCGTGCAATCAATGCCCACTGTATTGCAGACAATGAGTAAGTCAGAGATAAATGGCAGTTTCAATATAGAAAAGACCTCCTTTTCCTATCCGGGCCTGCTACCTGGTCCCCTGTTCTCCCCAAACCACCATCAGAGAAGGGTTAGATGCAAATAGAATTTCAAAGCAGAAAGGACTCCACCAAGGAGCATGAGGGCCCAGTCTTCCTTCCAGGAGACCTCAGGGCCCTGGCACGGGCCTTGCACGTAGGAGGTGCTCAGAGATGCTCACCGAATGAGTGAGTCCGTGTTGGCGATTTCAGGCAGGGGAGTAGGACAACGGTCTTCAGATCCCTTCATCCCACTCAGACGCAGACAGACACACTTAGACACATTCACACCACACAAGGAGGGCCGAGAACCTGCTTGGAGGTTTAAGGGATGCTGGCATCCATCAGTCTGGGGACAGGAGCCCTCTGCTCTGTGTTTTTCTCTCCTCCTCCTTCTCTTGGCCTTTCTCCTCGCCCTGGAGCCGAGGAGGTAACTAATATTGTTTCCTGGCCTAAATAGATAATTGCCCTTCTAGCTGGGTAAAAGATATCTCGCAGAGCAGAGTGAAATATCATTAATAAAGGAGACTGATTTACTCAGGAATTCCTCCAGAAGTGAGATTAATAAGCCATCCCCTGGTGTTAGATATAATCTTCCTCCCTCTCCTCACCGCATGATTTATTTTTGCAACAACTGCACTATTCTGTCATTAATCATTACAGGGGGCCAACAGTTTATCTAGGCTAATGGGCCTAATACACAAACACAACAACTTTTTCCTCCCATGTGACAAGGGAGAAATTCAGGGGGAAAAATTAATCAACTGTGGGTTTCTTTTTAAGGAAATCAGCCACCACTTTGCCCGGGAATCAGAGCATATACACCCTGCGGTGGAAATGAATAGGAGCTCTGATTAAAGACGTGCATATAGGGGGATATATATAGATACCCATACACGTAGGTGTGGAGGGAGACTGTGCATATATAAATGTAATGGGGCAAGACCGTGTGTGTGTGCATACGTATCATATGATTTTGTGTGTACATCAACATACATAAGCTATGTCTGCGTGTGACGAACACATTTGCAGAGTATCAGTTTGTGGATATATGGGATGGGATGAAGTGCTAGACTTTACACGTAGCAGGAACCCGGGCATGTGGGAACGCGCATGGCATGTGACTGTGGGGTAAACACACATGCGTACGTGGGATGTTGTGTCAATATACGACGGATGGGTTTTAGCATGTGAGCATGTATATCCCCGCTAATGAGTGTCTGCTCAATAAATGTTTACTATACTAAACTGAAAGATGAACCTTGTTCAGTCTGAAAAAAAAAAATCATTAGGAAACTTTTAACTTGCCCATTTCTGCTCCCCTGGATTTACTATTCATTCATTCATTCATTCATTCATTTACTGTCTTGGGGTGGGCCCCCTAGAAGCAGAACTAAAGAGTGGTTCCCAGCCAGTGATTTATAGGGTGGGGGAGAGGTCGACGTGCCCGGCATTTCGGCAGAGGGTGACCTCCAAAGCAAGCCGAAGCTGTGTGCGCTCCTAAAGCTGCCCAGCACGGGGGATCGGGGAGTGCCACCTGAGTGTCTCACGTGCCTACCAGGTCAAGGGTGGAGCTGGGCTGCAAAAGTTCTTGATGACCATGAGCTAGAATTTCTTAGACTCTGTTTTGGGTGAGGGGACGGGGTACCAATGGGCTTCAGGAGCTCCAAGATCAGAGCTGCACTTTGGGCCCACGGCCCCGGGGACACTCCGAAGCTGGGTCGGAGGAAACAGCTGTGACGGTCCAGGGGAGACGTGGGGTATGCATGAAGGCAGAGTACGGTCGGTGAGGAGGGCAGTATGCTTTGCTCAACACCCTGGTCCTCCAGGGGCCTAACGGGCCGCTGTGCCCAGGGCAGGGGTGGGGGGGGAGGGGGCCGAGCGCTCGGGCACAGAGCCCACGGCCAGCCCTGCCGTCCCTGCCCCCAGCACGCAGGCATCTCTGGCTTCCATCAAAGGCAGCATTCAACCAGATGGGGTCCTGTCCCGTGACCACAGAAATGCCTGATCCCAGTGGGAAGGTGAGAGGCTGGCTGCGTGCGTATTTATAAACCAACCTCCCTGTCCTCGTGGTGGGCAGCGAGGCAGGGCCCGTGTGGGCAGGCGGCCCCGAGCCTCAGCGCCAACAGAGCTGACGCTTGTCTGGGCCTGTGGAGGGCCGCCCACCTGGGCCCCAGCTCGGGCAGGAGCTTGGGTTGCGTCCTCGCCCCCTCCCGGAGGAGTCGGCTGGTTACGGAGGTATTTCTGATGTTGTCTCATGAAACCCGAGTGCTGAATCCTGAATGATGGCCACACTCAGGCTGCTCCACTTGGTGACTCGAAGGAATGTGAAATGGGGCGATGCTGGCCGCCCCTGCCAATTGTAGCTCAGAGAATGTGGTATTTGTAGATGGAATTAGAGGCAGCTTTTATGTTAACAAACTGAAAGGAGCAGGATTTGGTTTTGCAAAGTAAACTCCTCTCGGTCTGAGCTGCCCGGTGGTGGCCCCAGGCTGCAGACAGCCTGAGGTGACTCACTCAGGCAGGGACACCCAGTTCACGGGCTCTCAAATCCGTGTCCCATATACCACGACCACACGCGTGTGCATCCGAAAATAGGCAGATCTGTCCTGGGGGTGAAGAGCTCAGAGCCTGGCCGGGTTCAGATCCTAGCTCCGCCACCTGATGAGTGAGCTGAATGACCTTGGGCAGGTGACTCAGCCTGACCTGTAAAATGGGCTACTAACAGTACTTAACCCATGGTACTTAACTTTCACAGTACTTAACTAAGCGGGGATGAGTGTGCAAATGCTTAGAAGGGTACCTGGCTTCTATAAGTTAATATCTTTTGAGTCTAAGCGGGACATTCCCTCATCTCCATTTCTGGGGGATCTTGGTGAGTGCCCCCCAGTGCCTGGGCCATCTTACCTGTAAAAGGGCTCCTCCCCGGGCTGTGGCAGTTGCTGAGTGTTCGAGAGAAGGGGCTTCTATGCTCTCAGTATTTTCTTTCAGCATCCTTCTCTGTCTCTGGCTCAAGGCAGGGAAGGTCCCATGACTCCCCAGACCCGGTCAGCTCATGTCACACTGAGCTCCTCATCAGGCCGAAGACCTCCAGATACCGGAATGCACTCAAAACCCAGCTTCGACCCAGGTAATCCGAACACCAGTGAGGGCTCACCGAGTGCTGCGTGCCAAATTCTTTGCACAAAGCCTTTCCCTTCCATTCTCCCCATAGGTTCCATTTTACCTCCGTGTCAGGGAGGAGGAAACCAAGCTCGAGGGTCCAGGTGAACCTTCCCAGTTCGGTGGATTTGGAAGCCCCGTTGTGTTAACGCTCAGCAGCGCCACCTATAGGCTTGGCATTACTGGGGGTGGGGGGCGGCATTGGCTCCCTCCATCGCGCAGCGAGCGGTGATGGACTTCCAGTTCTGGGTGACGTCACCAGGAGACGCCTACACGCAAAGACACAGGGACTCCCTATGCATTCTGGGAGCCAGCATGTCTTCACACCTTCCTGACGTTCCCTAATGTTTCTTTTCCACAGAGAGCCATGTCCCCCTGTCCCCCCTTTGAACTTGGACCTGGAACAGTCACAGTAGCTAGCTGGAATTGGTAAAACGGCCTTCTATTCTCACGGTGCTCATTTTTATCATTATCTGCTATTTATGCCAAATGACATCAGTTTTTCCATTTCTGGTAGCAATCAGAGGTTTCTTTTTAAAGTAAATTTAAGTTCAAAAGTGAGTTGATTTTAATGGTGAAATATTGTAACAAGGAATGGTTAAAGTCGTCTGTGGATGTGGGGAAAACCTGTGTGGAGGAGGTCCTCCAAAGACTTAAATATGGAAATGGCTGTATTTTGCTTTACTGCTCCTCCAGCCCTGGGCGACCTGCCCCTCCGGCCCGCTCTGTGGGAGTCTGAGCACTGGGGCAGCCCCAGATGGACTCCACCGGGATCCTCAGCCGGGGCTCCTTCCCTGCACCCCTGCTGACTGGAGTCACTATCCCAACAGCCGGCCAAGCCTCCAGCCCTGAGCTGGAGTTCTAGAAATTCAACAGGAGATCGAGCTGGAAGGGAGGACTGTTTCAGGGGCCCAAATGGGGACTGGTGCTTTAGTACCTTCCAGAAGTGAGATACCAAATGTAAGAAGAAAGAGAAAGGGAGTCATGGCAGGGTGTGGGGTGGGGGTAGGGCAGGGCCGGGGAATGGGGGTTTGTCCTATACACACATACACACACACACACACACGCCTGTGCAAACATTTGCACACTCCTCTGACGGCTTCCTCCCTTCAAGAGCCAGGAGACCCAGATTCTGGCAGAGGCCAGTGTGTGAGGAGACGGCCCTTCTGGAGGCCTGCTTGCCTCTGGCCCGAGGCTCTCTTCCCACCTCCCAAAATGGAAGTCCGAAGTCGCAGCACACAGTGTCGGACAGAAAAGGTATTTGCTCTGTGCTGGCCTAATTACAGGGGCCAGCCCAGCCTCTCCCCTCTCCCCTCTCCCCTGCCTGTCTACTTTCCCGTGTACCGGGACATCTCTGGCCAAGCCGTTTCCCGGACCCGGTGTCCATTAGGCCTCAATTACCTGGCAGGGCCGTGGCCTTTGAAGTGGCTCCAGAGGCCGTTGGGAGGCTCTTTTTCTCTCACCTGTCACCACTTATTTTCCTGGGCTCCTGGCCTGTGGCCCGGCATTTTTAACGAATGGGGATTAAATAATGCCGCGGTCACTCGGGGGCCCACTCTGGGCCCCCCCGGGTCGGCAGTGGATCCATTAAGGCCTCAGCCTGAGCGGGCAGGCGCCCCTTGTGGAAGGGGTAAGGAGAGGCCGCCGGGCAGCACAGTCTGGATTTTTTTATTGCCTCCTCATTATAGCTATTATCCACAAACACAACCGCTAATGAGAGGGCTGAGGAATTTGGGAGAGGAAAGGTTTCATTTGGGCTAGAGAAGGAAGCCATCGTCTGGCCTGAAATAGCAAATGCCATGTCGGAGGCCGCCTCTTCCCCAACACCCCCATCCCCGGCTGCGAGCGGGGAACTGCAGGCAGAAGGGGGCGGGAGAGAGACCTGGGACCTGGGCTCTGGAGGCCCGGAGGAGAAGGGGAGGCTCACAGCCCCCCTGGGGGCAGCAGTAAGACAACAGCCCTCCACCAGGAATGGCCTCCCGAGGCACTCACCTGAGGTGCAAAATCCAAGGGTGTGCCAAAATCAATCAAGATAAATATTTTTTTAAAGGCTTATTTATTTATTTGAGAGAGAGGGCGGAGGGGCAGCGGGAGAGGGAGAAAGAGCCTCTCAAGCAGACGCCCCGCTGAGCACGGAGCCCGACGCGGGGCTGGATCTCACGACCCTGAGATCATGACCTGAGCTGAGATCGCAAGTTGGATGCTCAACGGACTGAGCCACCCAGGTGCCCCAAGATAAATATTTTCATGCACTATTCTTTTTACCAAAATGAAATAAAAAAGGGGGGGTCACCTGGGTGGCTCAGTCGGTTAAGCATCTGCCTTCGGCTCAGATCATGATCTCAGGGTCCTCGGATTGAGCCCCGCATCGGGCTCCCTGCTCCGCGGGAAGCCTGCTTCTCCCTCTCCCTCTGCTGCTCCCCCTGCTTGTGCTCTTTCTCTGTCAAATAAATATAATCTTTAAAACCAAAACAAAACAAAATTAAGTAAAAAAAAATCCCTGATGAAGAGAATATCAACATTTTAAATAAAGGGCCAGGATTAGGGTGAGGAAAGCGAGTCCAAATCATGGATCAGATCCTGCCTTTAAAATGATGATATTCTGGGGACACCTGGGTGGCTCAGTCTGTTAAAATGTTGATATTCTCTTCATCAGGGATTTTCTTTCTTTCTTTCTCTCTTTTTTAACTTAATATTGGCTTTTAAAAATATTACGTTAAATATTATCTTCATTACGGGGTCTTCTTCAATTTTGCACTCAAGGCAAACGCCTTACTTGCCTCACCCTAGTCCCAACGCTGCCAAATCAAGTCTGGAGAATGAAAGCCGCTGACCTCTGCTCTTGCCTCTGTCTCCCCAGCCCTTTGTGCTCCGCCAGACAGAATTTCTTTGGTTCCCCGTCTCTGAGCCTCTCTACAGACTCTTCCCTGTCCCTCAAACTCTCCCAGCCCCCTCCCTGTAATGATGGCGACAGTGGATTTTCATAGCCATATTCAACGAGGCAAGCCCTGTGTTGCAGACTCAACACGCTGCAGCTGTTCAGGATGCTCAGCAACGGCAGCCCTGCTTTACAGATGAGGAAGATGGGAGAGGGGGCGTCACGTGCAGAGCCAGTGCCCTTAGCCCCTGTCCCCGGTTTTCTTCTGCCTCTTCACTCAGGTCTTTCTGACTCGATGTGCGGCCATGTTCAAGACCACGGGCTCTGGGTTCAGATCATGGCTTTGGCTATCTCCAACTACATGTCACAGTCGGGTTATTGAATCTGGATGCCTCAGCTATAAAATGGGGAAAATAACAGCACCCATTAATAGACTTATTGTAAGGTTTTTATAGGTTAATTTATGGAATGTGCCTAGAACAGTGTCTGACACATGAGACTTTCCTGGTATTAGCCCTGAAAATCCCTCATTCCAGGAAACTCCTCAGTCCCAGGCAATCCAGGGTGGTTGGTCACCGTAATGGGAGATATTCGATAAGTGTTCATTTTTATTATTATTACCGCTTACCTGGTATTGCTGTGTCCAGGGATCACCCCCCGACACACACACACACACTCAGTGTGGGTGAGGAGTCCTTCCCTGGACGCTCCCACAGTGCACTGAATGGCCCTATTATAACACACACTGTAGGGGATTGTAAGCCTCCTCTTCTCACGTCTGTCTCTCCCAGGGTACCATGAGCTCAAGGACGGTAGGACTGGGCCGATCAGGCCAATATTCTGGCTTGTGGGACCATGCCTACCATGTACGAGGTGACCAAGAAATGTCTGCTAAATGGACGAATGAATGACACACAGACATCAAGAAAGTGCAGGCTCATTAGGCAGATAAAATGAAGCATAAAATGTTAGAAAGTGGAAAAATGTTAAAATCCTAAAAGGAACATAGAAATCCTACAAATCAATCTGTTTATCGGAAGGGGAGGTGACAACACCAGGAGAGGTGAAATGGCCTGTCCCAACACACAAGGCCAAGCAGTAACAGAGGCAGAGTCTGAAGGATAGCCTAGAGTGCTTTCTTGCCTTGGAGGGATGGGGTCCAGGCACTTCCCCTGGCAGCCCACCCCCCACTAACAAGAGTAACCCACACCTCTCTATTCTGCCCAGTGAAGTCTGGGGGAAGGGCCACGGACTGGAATCAGGAGTCCTGGGTTTTAGCCTCTCCAGGCAGTTAATTCTCACATTGACCTCAGTTTCCTTATCTATCAAATGGCGACACTATCCACCTGCCTGTGTTCCCAGGGCTACCATGAAGCTAAGATATAACCATTGATGTGAGGACTTTTGGAAAAGTTAACAATGTGTCGGCAGATGGCAAGAATGGTTAAGAAAGGTTGGAGTGCGGGACTTGGCCCCCAGTGTCTGGAAGTATATAGGACCTGGTATAACTAAATTGATGTCAGGATGCTGAAGTCAAAGCTGGGAGTGATGAGACCCCAGAAATCATAATAGCCCAGAGTTTTCTTAACTTGGTAAACAACAAAATCTTATTTTTTTAATAAATGAAATCAGTGAGAGAAGGTCAACATTAAAAAAAAAAAAGACATAGATGACACAATTTAACAGGTAGTTTTATAAATTTAAATTTACATATTTAACTATTATTATTTTTTTTTTTTTAAAGATTTTATTTATTTATTTGAGACAGAATGAGGGAGAGAGAGAGCACATGAGAGGGGGGAGGGTCAGAGGGAGAAGCAGACTCCCTGCCGAGCAGGGAGCCCGATGCGGGACTCGATCCAGGGACTCCAGGATCATGACCTGAGCCGAAGGCAGTTGCTTAACCAACTGAGCCACCCAGGCGCCCCTACATATTTAACTATTATGAGATTAATCACTGTCTAAAGTTAGTTTCACCTTCAGCATATCCAAGTTAGGTCCTACCAGGCCGTCTCTGCAGGTAACAAGTATAAACTTTGGGCAAATATAAAATCCATTGACTTAAAGGCACTGAAGAGTGAACAAATGCAGGCAGATCCTGGAGAGTCAAACCTTAAGAAAAGAGAACAGTGTAAAGGGACTTACTCACTGCGTCAGGCAGCAGGCTGAAGTCAGCATCACGTGGCACAGCAAAAACTTTGATGGGAACCCACAGTCTCTGTGGCCTGAAGACCAGAGAATGGTGTTGGAGACAACCGTAGTCACCAGAAAGCAAAAGAAGGGCCTCAGAAAGGGACAAACAGAGGAGAGAGCCCCCAAACTCTGTATATGAACTGCCTAAATCTTGGATAGCCCCATGATCCACGTAGGCTTGGGGCAGAATCCAGCTCACCGGTAAAGAAACGAGCTGAGGCCCGATTGCTACCCTAAAAGACAGAATTTGTAGTTTAAGTCTAGCCCAGGTAACTGCTTGTTAAAACAAATAAAAATCAATGCTCTTCAGAGGAATATAACAGTCCAGAGTTGCCTCCGTTTAACTTTCACAACATCCTGAGTACAGTCTGAAATTAGCCCATGTAAAAGAGAGCCGGAAAATTGTGACCCACTTTGAGAGAAAAGATAATCAATGGGGACCAATGCAGAAATGACTCAGCTGCTAGATTTAACAGGCACAAATTTCAAAGCAGCTATGGTAACTACGCTCATGGACCAAAAGGAAAATATGCTCACAATGAATGAAGTCTGAGCAGCGAAACAAAACTATTTTTAAAAACAAATAGAAATTCTAGGACTGAACAGTATAATACCAGAAATAAAAATGAACTTATTAGACTTAGCAGAAGATTTTCTCAGAAGAACAGATAGATCAAAGATTGAAAAAAATTAAAAATTAGAATCAGACCCATAAATACAGAGAACAGGAAGGTGGGGGGATGTGGGCAAAAAGGGTGAAGGGGAGTTGGAGAGACACAGGCTATAATAAGTCACAGAAATAAAAGGCACAGTATAAGGAGTATGTAGTCAATGATATTGTAATAATTACATGGTAATAGATGGTAGCTACACTTGTGGTAAAGGCACAGCATAATATATAAACTTGTTGAATCACTATGTTATACACCTGAAAGTAATGTACCATTGTGTGTCAAATATACTCAAATAAAATTTTTTTAAGATTTATTTATTTGTGGGACGCCTGGGTGGCTCAGTCAGTTAAGCGTCTGCCTTCGGCTCAGGTCGTGATCCCAGGGTCCTGGGATCGAGTCCCACATCGGGCTCCCTGCTCCGCGGGGAGCCTGCTTCTCCCTCTGCCTCTGTCTCTCTCTCTCTCTGTCTCTCATGAATAAATAAATAAAATCTTAAAAAAAAAAAAAAGATTTATTTATTTGTTTATTTATTTGAGAGAGAGAGAAAGAGAGAGAGCACGGGGTGGGGAGGGACAGAGGGAGAGAGAGAATCCCAAGCAGATTCCCCGCTGAGTGCGGAGCCTGACGTGGGGCTCGATCCCATGACCCTGAGATCATGACCTGAGCCAAAATCAAGAGTCAGACGCTTAACTGACTGCACCACCCAGGTGTTCCCTCAAATAAATTTTTTAAAATAAATTTTAAAAAATTAACAAAGCCTCAGGTACTTACAGCTCAATATCAGAAGTCTAATATACACAAAACTGGAATTACAGAAGTAGAGGAGATAATATTTAAAGAAATAATGGCTGAATTTCCCCAAATGTGACAAAAGCAGAAAATGTACAGATTTAAGCTCAGTGAATCCCAAGCAGGATAAATACAAAGAAAACCACACGTAGGCACATCATAGCCAAACTGTTAAACTAATGATAAAGAGAAAATCTGTACCTTTATGTGAAAGAAGCCAGAAAAAGAAAAACAAAAACAAAAACAAAAAACATATTACATACAGGGAAAGAACAATTTGAAAACACTTGAACTTCTTAGGAGAGACTATAAAAGCCAGAAAACAGTCGAATCACATCTTCATTGTTCTGGGGGGAAAATGCCAAGCCAGAATTCCATATTCAGGGAAAATATCCTTAAATAATAAAGATGAAGTAGAGGCATTTTCAGATTAATAAATTAAGAAAATGTGTCCCTCTTAGGTCTGTACTGCAGATAAATAAACAAAAAATACTAAAGGATGCCCTTCAGGCTATAAGGAAATGATACCAGATAGAAATCTGGATAGTCACAAAGAATGAAGAGCATCAGAAATGATGAACATCTGGATAAATGTAAAAGACTGTTTTTTCTCTTCATTTCTTTAAAGTAGATAGAATTGTTTCAAGCAACAAAGTATAACTTTGTAGTGTGAGGTTTATAATATAGGTAGATGGATCACATATAACAAGTAGCTCATAAAGGATGGATGGAGACCACGGTGGAGGGGCGGTAAACAGACCTAGATGGTTGCAAATTTTCTTTTTTTCCTATCACATGACACAACATCCCTGTCCGTACACTGTGGAGAGTGAAGGATATATGCTGATGTCCTTCGAGCAACTGCTAAAATATAGAGTTTAAAAGGTATACAGCTAAGAAGACAACAGAAATATTAAAATGGAATTCTAAAAGTATATT
Organism: Halichoerus grypus; assembly: GCF_964656455.1. Lineage (NCBI taxonomy): Eukaryota > Metazoa > Chordata > Mammalia > Carnivora > Phocidae > Halichoerus > Halichoerus grypus. The sequence goes on from NC_135726.1 coordinate 28,276,134, forward strand.
TACGTAATCCAACGGAAAGCAGAAGGGGGGGGTACAAAACCAGAGGCAACAAATAATAAAATAATAAAAATAATAAAGAAAAAACAAATAATAGAATTCAAGAAAAATAATAACAGAAAAATAATAAAGTGGGAGGCCTCAATCCAACCATATCCATGCTTTCATTAAATGTTTATGGGCTTCACACTCTCATTAAAAGGCAGAGATCCTCAATAAGGATAAAGGTCGTCATAAGGACCAGAGAAGCCTCTTGGATGAATATAGGCCTAATATTCACACGAGGGGCTGATACAGCTTACTAGCTGTTACAATATTGAAATACTTCCGTACGAGTTGTGAACTAGCCCTCTGTGCCCCACCACATTCTAAACCCTGGCCCTTCCCCATGAATCCCCACCCCCACCACCCGATACCTCAATGGTTCATGCCTGGCACAGGACAGGGACCCTGGGACCCTACTCTAGCACAGAGGCCTTGGTCCATTCTAATTTGACATTTTCAGTGCTGCACCAGTTGGCAATATTTTGAATACCGCCCTTGGATGAATGTCAAAATTTAAAACCAGGCTTATAAATGCCTCACCCAAGGTCTTGCCAGATTCATTGTGTGATTCGTTGCAGTATTTTGTTTCTTACATCCACTATGAAGAGCATCCTAATTCACACTGAAAAATCATCTCAAATGATATCACTTTTATTTTTTTATTAATCCAGCTTGCAATCTCCAAATATACTTTAGTTTAACAAAGGCATGTGGAGAAATTTTATTCTGAGGCCTGCACCAGAATAATAATAATAATAATAATAAAATTTGGCAGCACATAGTAATGCAACAGTGATCTCCAGTATGTTTCAATTAGAGAACATACCTTGGTATGTCTTTTGATTTTTAAATCTTTTCTAATGTTTTATCAGCTTTTTCAATGCTGAAGACTATATAAAAATAAAAAATTATAATTCCACCTTTGACATGTGAAGGGTTTGTAGAATATACTTTAAACTCCTTCTCTCTCTGTTGTGGGTGTGGCTGTGGGCGTGTGCGCACACGTGAGTGCACACGTGTGAGTGTGTTGGAGGGGTGGAGTTGTGCTGTGTGTGAGAGCCCGGGGGAATGGCCAGTGGTCCTCCACAGCATTCTCCTGTAGGTCCTCACCAGTATCTGAAGGAGGAACGGGAGTGACAGCTCCATCCCCCAGCCTCTGCTCTCTGCCTGGGGCCGTCCTCGGCCTGGCCTGGAGGATGGCACATTCCCCACCAGGCCCGCAGGCCGCACCGGATCCCATCCCTCGTGGTGACCCTACTGGCCCCCGTGTCTGGGGGCAGGAAGGTCAGAGATGGGGTTTTAGAGACACTCGTGATTACCTCCTGGGTGACCTTTGAGACAGGCCATTTTGGGGCTGACACCTTTCTAAACATAGCACGGGGGAAGGACTGACATCCCGTTCGTCACCAAAGCCACTTACTTACCCATCCAGACAGGCCCACACGCCAACGGGAGCCACATATAGCCACCTTCAAAAGGGCCCAAAGTGGGTGCAGTGCCCAGGGCAGGGGAGGGCGTGGCGCTGTGGCCTGAGGCCTCTTGACCAGAAAGGAATCTCTGGAGCGTGACATTTAGAGGCCGAGGGTCCGGGGTTCAAATTCTACCTCTGCTCCTGCCCGTGTGGGATCTCAACGCTCCTCTGAGCCTTTTTTATCCCCCTGGCTAAATGGGGCTATTGACGTCCTGCCCGTTCTTAAGAAACAGGGCCTATTGCTGGAGCCGAGAGCTGGCACTTACACCCCTCCCCACCCCTGGCCTCTCCCAGGCATGACAACTGGAGAGAGACCCAAGAGGGTCTTGGCCGAGGCAGGGGCAGCCGGGAGCATGCGCAGAGCTGTGGCTATATGTAGGCGGGGTTTGGATTCAACTCTAAACCGCTGTGTGTCTTTGGGTGAGCCACTCTCCCTTTCTGAGCCTCCTTTCTCTGAGCTGCCTCCTGTCCTTCCAGAACTATTGTGAGTTCTGCTTGAGCCCCTGGCCCCCCACATCTGCATAAAACAGGCTTCATCGTGGGTCTGGTTGGTCTTCACTGTGGTCTAATTGCGCAGCCCCCTCCTACCCTCCCCCAGCCTGCCCAGCCCTGGGTCCCCGTGAGGCTTCTTACCAGTAATGCACACCAGGCCCGTTTCCCTTCCTCTTGGCACACATTCTCATGTTTCCAGGGGCCCAGTAGCTTCCATGCTGCCCTCAGGCTTCTGTCAATGCAAATTAATTCACTCCAAGGTGGCAGAAACTAAATGTGTCTCCAGACTCATTGATTTTTCAAAGAGGAGCTAAATGGGGCCAGGCTTACCCCAGTGGTGTAACTCAGCATTTGGTGGCACCTTGGGGGGGCCCACAGAGGAGGGGTCTAAGAGCAGAAAAGCCCCTCCCCTGGTTCCTTAAGTCATAGGTCAGCCCTAACAGCCGTGTCCCCCAGTATAATGAGTGGTGAGTATGATTCTCTAGGACTTTCTATTTTGTTTGTCCCAGTACCACCGAGTGGTAGGGGAGATGGGGCCCGGGGGATTAGAGGCGAATGGACCCCCATCCTCCTTATGTGAGTCATGCTGGGGTGGAGGGGCTGCCCGGATGACCGTGGGACCTTTTGGTCTTCAACAGCCTCTCTGCCTGTGTGCTCAGCCTTGCTAGGGGCAAGGAGCAACCCTAGGAGGTGGCGTGCCCGACTGGGGAGTCAGAGAAACCTGCACCTGCCTTTCATCTCTGCCCCAAATGAGCATGCAACTTCGGGCAAGTGGTCCTCTCTCGGAGCCTCAGTTTCTTTATCTGTGAAATGGGGATAGTATTTCCTCCTGCGTAGGGTTGGTGGGAGGTTTAAATGAGCTGACCCATGGAAGGCTCCTTGCGCAGAGCCTGGGGCACCATCAAGCTCTCAACACATAGAGACGTCCGTGGTGGTGGTGGCAGTGAGGAGGAAGAGGAGGAGGAAGAGGAAGATGTCCGTGTTAGTCTAGCCAGGGTGCGGGAAGCAGGCCCCCCGAGCTTTGTCAGTGGGAGCTGGGGGTGCTGCTTGCTCCTCTCCCTGCCAACATGTTCTTTGCCATCAGCGACATCTGCCTCTCTGCCCTGGATGTGTATTAGGAGTGATTACGTGTCCCTTTAAATTCTGGGAGCTGTCGCTAACCGGTGCCGAGGTTTATTTGCACCGTTTACTTCAGTTCCTGGGCAGCCCCTGCCCCTCTCTCCTGAGAGGGGCGGGGAGGGGGAGGGAGAGACACCTGCTCGGTGTGTTTCATTTCCATGAAAAGCGCGCTTCCTGGGAAGGAACCCCTTTGAAGTGTTCCAGGTTGGCTGGAAATGAGTCCCAGGAGGCAGCCCCCACCCCAGACATTGGGCTCCCCCTTCCCAGAGATGGGGAGGAAGAGAAAGTCTTTTAACGGGAGAATCATATTGGTTGGAAATTAGGACGGAGGAGAAAAAAAGAATAATGAGGATCCTGACCGGGGAATGAGGCCAGAGCGGGGCTCATGTTGGCCACATTTTGGTTGACTAGCGGGGTCTCATTTCCTAACCTCTCTATAAAAAGGAAAACCCAAGGCCCCCTCCCCAACACACACACACACACAAGTTGGAAGGATTGTGCTAGAAAATGTTGGAACCAAATTGCCAAGGTCGATGATATCACGCCTACCCATGACATTTGTGGAGCCAAGGACAAGGAGCCCCCTTTCTAATACCCCTCCCCCAACTCCATGGTTTGCTGTGGGGGCTCCTCACCTGGGTGTGTGTGCCGGGGCGGGGGGCGTCCTCAGCTGGGTGTGGACTCTCCAGCCCAGGCATCCAGCTCTGTCCACCCACTGCCACCCTCGGGACGAGAGGTGCACACGTAAGGTTTGTAGCTCACCTTTGGAGGGATGGACTCAAAGAACAGACCCACATCGGCCTGGGAAGGGCCATTTGGGCAAGAATTCACAAGTCCCAGGTACCCAGAGAGCATGATCTAGAAATGGGGGTGCAGGCTCTGAGTGGGTACCTATCCTTAACCCCACAGATGCCTCAATGCCTGCCTCTGAAGACTCCTCACCCCATGGGGTGGGGCATGGCTGCAAGATGGACAGAGCTGGGCCCTCCCAAGTGCAGGGCTTGGAGCGGGGACTCCTCCTGCCCAGGTCCCCATGGGGTCCTCATGCCAGGGCAAATGGCCATTGTCAAAGTGGGCACGGCTATTTTGGAGGGCAATTTGGTGGTGGTTACTGAAAGCCCAAATGCACATAGATCCTATGACCCACAAATTATACCTCTTCATGGCTACCCCAGAAAAAACACCACTGTGGGTAAAAAGGTGTGTGCAGAGATGATCACAACAACGTGACTTATAAAAGTTGAAAAACTGGAAACAAGCTAAATGTCCAACAGGTGGGGAATGTCTAATTAAACCACAGTGTGGGCATAGCATAGAACAGTGTGCAGCCATTAAAATGAACAATGTAGTTGTATATGTTCTTACGAGGGGCGGTCATGAAGGCATGTTGTTGGGAGGAAAGAAGCAGAGTACTTTCAGCCGACTTATAGCAAATCAAAACAAAACAAACTACCATCTATTTCCACAGGTACATGCAGAGGTATGTAAATCCATAAAAACATGTCTGGAAGAATTTCCAGCAATATGATACCAGAAGTTGTCTCCAGGGAATGGGGTAAGGGACCAGGACAAGAAGACCGTGGCCAAAGGAACTTTAATTGAATCTGTAATATGTATATCTGCATATAGTCATGTGTTCCTTGTGTAATCCAAATTTAATCTAAATTTCAGCTGAGTGAACACTCAGTTGAAATTTATGCTCCCGACTCTTTCACCTTTAGAGCACATAACAGTTTCCAAAGCATTTCTCATATCAGAGTTTGCAACTCAGCAGAGTGAGGAGAGCCCCATTTTACAGATGGGAAAATCAAGTGCATTACAGATACTGATCAAGAGTCTCCTGGGGCACCTGGGTGGCTCAGTTGGTTAAGCATCAGCCTTCAGCTCAGGTCATGATCCCTGGGTTTTGGGATCAAGCCCCACATTGAGCCTGCTTCTCCCTCTCCTACTTCCTGCCACTCCCCCTGCTTGTGCTTGCACTCTCTCTCTGTCAAATAAATAAATAAAATCTTTAAAATCTTAAAAAAAAAAAAAACCCTCCTAGTGAGGACTCTACCCAGAAGCATTAGAGGATGACAGGTAAGGGAAACATTTCATTTCTTTAAGATAGAAAAAAAGAAACCCACATTCTCCTTATCATCACACCTTAGCTGATGAAATATGATCATGTGAGGGTCTTGCTTCTGCTATGGCCTCTTCCTAGGACCCCTGCCTCACTCTGTTTTCATCCTTCCCAGCATAGCTCAATCTCACCTCCTCCAGGAAACTGTCCGTGACTGCCTCAGTCCAGTCCACCTCGCCTTCCTCTGCTTCTTCTGGTTTAGCTAGAACTAGCCTTAGGTATCCATCCACAGGAGTCTTTATTGTGCATCCCAATAGGAAAATGAGAAAGAAATACTAAAAAGCAAACAGGAGACTGGAAAAACAGAGCACCCTGGGACATTCAGGGCAAAAACAAAACAAAACAAAACAGAAAAAAAAAAAAAAAGCCAGTCCTCCACACTTGGTGTGTGGGTCTCGAACACATTCTCAGTGTATTGAAGCACAGAACAATAATGAATGTTCATATCTGAAGTCATCCATAAAAGGTTAAATAATATTCAGAGCTCTCCAAGGAAATAGGAATATATATGATCCATTTTAGAAAATTCTCCCATGAAAAGAATTAAATTTAAAAAAATTGCATATAGAAAGGGTGACCTTCAATTATCTAAAAATTCAAACATGTGGGTAAGCTTCGTTGCTCCATGATTCTTACTAACTGAGGCAACCCAAGCTGCTTGTTGCATGAGTGTTAGTCTGTTTCTGTCCTCTTTGGGTCCCTCTGTAGTTGGAGATCCACGTTCTGTGCCTGCACCAGTGTCCTGATGGCCCCAACACAAGCCTTGGCCCCCCGGAGGGAGATGCCCACCTGAGCACAAGCTCACAACCCAGAACGGATTTCACACCCCTGACTCCTGCCCAGCCCTGAGCCTGGCATAGAGCCCTGGTTCTAAGATGTTGGTGGGATAAGACCAAGCTGGAAAAAAAAAGCATCTGAAGTAGGTGAGGATAAACTGGAGTGGTGGGCATCTGCGGTCTGAATTCAGCAATGCCGGGGAGGAGACAGGAGGCAGGTTTACAGACACGAAAGAGATGGAATCGTAGAAACCTAGACTCCACAAGCCCATTGAGGACATCAAGAGTCAGTGTAGCAAAGAGAGTTCATTTGGTTTGCAGACTGCAATCATTTGCTAATGTCTGTTGCGATAAGATTCGTTAGCCCCCCGGTCCAGACTCAGTGGGAAAGATGGCCACAGGCGATCGGCTATCCATTATTAATGTCTGCCCCGAGCAGAATGAGAGGGGCAGGGAGAATGCCAGAGATTTGCTCTCCTTACTGTAGTCCACCGCCTTTATTACATAAAGAGGGTGATGGTCCAGAGAGGAGGGTAATTCGCCCAAAGTCACCCAGCAAGGAGGAGGTAGATGGTTTAGAACAGGGCTGTCCAGTATGGTGGCCCACTAGCCCCATGTGGCCATTGAGCACTTGAAATGCAGTTGGTCTGAATTAAGATGTACAATTATAAAACATACATTGGATCTTGAAGACTTAACATGAAAAAGGTGTGTAACATTCTCATTAACATTTCAATATTGGTTGCATGTTGAAATGATAATATTTTGTACATATTGAGTTGAATAAACTATATTAATAAATTAACTTCACCTGTTTCACTTTACTCTTTAAAAATGTGGCTACTAGAGAATGTAAAATTACATACATGGCTCACATTACATTGCTATTAAACAGCTCTGTTTCAGAACAAACCAAAGGTTCTCTGCCAGGCAGAGGGGAAAAAGCTATGGGGGACTTATTATCTTAATCTAGGAAGTCATCCCGGTGGCAGGAGCAAGATCCAAAAATGTTTTGGTAAATTCATGGCGCTTGGTCCAATTTTCTGTTCTTAAGATGATAGAAATATTGGGACAAACTGATAGACCACCTGCAAGGTTAAAGTCACTTCTGTGTCCTCAGGCTACATTGTCCCACCTGCTACGGGACCTTCTATGCCAAAGCCATTCATGCTTGCTTATCTCCCTGGGCTCATCTCACCCAAGGAAGGGTGGCCCTCGCTTGCTTGGTTCTACAGCTACACCAGCTGGGGCATCCAGAGGCGAGGTTAACTTGCCAAGTTCACATGGCCAGGCAGAGGCAAAGGGTGAGCCCTCCTTCCACTATTTGCATGGGAGGGAGAAGGGACCCCTCGGCTGGTGCCTATTTTTAGAACCAGACTGAGCCAAAGAATTGGACTCGTTCTTCTGAAAAGCTGTGAGTGGAATGCAGCCTCACAATAAACCATAATCAAAACCTGACTTTGCAAGGCAGGGAGGGAAAGAGCCCGTCCTGTTAGTCCTTGATTCAAACATCCCTCAGGAGGGAACGGGAGCATAGCTGGGCCTGCCTATGGAGGGTGATGCAGCAAGGCACCAGCCCTGGGTGGCCACGGGCACTTCATGGCTCTGTCTGGGCCTCAGTGTCCCTGCCTCTGCCATGAGGAGGGTCAAGGTGATTTCATTCCGCCCCTCCAGTCTCTCTAATTCCAGAAAACCTGTTCTGCTTTAAGTTGCTGACCCAGGGACACTTGACAGGCTCAGATCTAAGAAGAGTAGTGTAGAGAAAGTAGAGATCTAAGAATAGAGTGGGGAATAAAGCTCAGCTTTGGGGGCTCTGGGGTACCATGTTCCTCAGGACCACTGTGCACAGTTGTGCAGGTTGTTCACTGCACCAGAGCATCCCTAATAAAGCTAAGGGAAGAAGGAATTCAGCCTGTGCTCCATTGTTTTGTTACAGGGGCTTGTTTGCCCTGATGAAGGCGCACCTCTGCTAATGGGCCCGAAGGCACCATATGAGCTAGCAAGGGGTCCTAGTGTTCCCCTCCCACTGCACATCCACTCCCTAAATGACTCCACCCACATTTTGCTTCAATACCCAAACAATCGCCCTGATTTAGTGTCACACATGAAATCTTATAGCCTGAGGTCAGAGATCATGAGCACTAAACATGACTTTGGAGCCCAAGGTAGCCGAGGGCAAAGGGGCTGGGGGAAAGGAGCACCTCCAGTGTGGGAAAAAGCCAACAGGCCAGGCCAGTGACCCGGAGACATCTCTGGACCTGGGCCCCTGCCCAGCTCATGGTCCAGAAGCCACCTCACTACCAGCTCCCCATGTGGCCTTCGAGAAATCACTTTTTCTTCCCGGGCCTCAGCTTTCTCATCTATGAAATGGGGGTGATTCTCCCAGGGCCCCGTAGGAGGTCGGGGGGCAGTGCAGGTGAAAGCACATGCTAGGCCCAGCACACAGCCCCGGCTAATGGCCAGCCACCATGCAGGGTGTGCGGTGGCTCGGCTTCCCCGGGGGCCACCCTGGAAGCCTCACCCCGCCCTGTCCCCTGGCCTCGTGCACGCAGACTATCCTCTTCTCTGCCCTCAGGACGCGCCCGCTCCCCACAAACTCTGCAGGGCTGCCTGCCTGCAAAGCTCATCTCCAGGATGACAAGACGTAGGGACAGGCGAGACACACTCTTCAAGTAGTCAGAGGAATTGTCAGCCCCGTCCTCCCTGAGCTGAGGGGCCGCCTTCCCCTCCTTCTGTGGCCCAGCGGCAATGGGAGAGTCTAGAAGGCCTAGGTGTGATCCTTGCTTTTTGGGAGCTGGCCCAGCCAAGGGGACAAAGAATAGGAGATGGGTGTCACCAGGCCGGGTGGCCCCTTGATGCCTCTTCCATAGAAGTGTCCATACGACCAACGAGCCCCTGGTCCACGCCAGGGGTCCTGTCTGCAGTGCCAGGGCTGACCAGGGGTGACCGTGTCCATCCAGGCACAACTCTGAGGCCCAGGAGGCCTGCAGGCTCCCAGATTCAAGGCCAAGATGGGGTGAGTGCTGTCTGGCTTTTAATTGGCTGCCATCTCAAGCTCTCAGATCATGCAAGGTGACGGCTGACCCAGCCACTCTCCGTAATTGGGATCAAGTGCCCTCTCGGAGTCTGGAAAGGAGGCTCTGGGGCACAAAAGGCCCTCCGAGCCTGACCTCTCAACGCCCTGGCTACCAGTAGGAACCCCAGCCCCTGCCCCCTGCAGCCTCCTCCCCCGGCAGCCTCCTCCCGGCCTCAGCGGGCCAGCCGCACATGCTGGAGAGGAGAGAGTAGGGAAGGAGGAGCTGGGAGCCCACTTCTCCTCCTCTTCCTCAGGCCTCTCCTCTCCTCTCTGTCACTCTTGACGCAGACACCAGTTTGAGTCAGATCTGGGGGCCTAGCCTAACTCTGCCATTTACTGGCTGGAGGCAAGTTCAAGCCTTCCTGAGCCTCAGTTTTCATATCTGCTAAATAGGCACCTTTATGTCACCCAGCCCATGTGGCTAAGAGGATTAAAAGACATGATGTGTATCCATGGTCTGTCTAGTCCTCACCCCACACCCTCTCCCTGCATGAAACGGAATAATAATGCCAACCCACCCAGCTCCCTAATTCAGCAAAGGGAATGTCCTCTGTTAGCTCTAGAATGCTATGCAAATATTTACTGTTATTACATCAATGATGAACATTGACAATAACAATAGCCAATATGTCGTGGGAGTTTAACTACGTGCGTCCAGCTAACCAGACACTTGTGCTCCGTACCTTTCTCTGCATTGTCTCCTCGTATGCTCACCTCACCTCAATCCAGTGGGCACACTTGTCATTCCCACTTTGCAGATGGGGAAACTGAGGCATAGACAAGTTGAGGAACCTATTCAAGATCACAGAGGATGGAGAGGCCTAGATTTGAGGTTGGGTCTGATTTCACTCCAGAGCCTGCCCTTGACCGATGAGCCCCGGTGCCCTCGTGAGCAGTGTGCTTTTACTGAGGCTCCCAGGCCCCAGCCTTGTGCTGGGGGCTCCCAACTAGATGAAGCAGGGCCCTGCCCCGCGGGCCTGGTTCAGCCCAGGTGCCATCCACTGACCCCTCCATGATGCCCATCTCAGAGCCTGTGCACCAAGGTGCTGATCAGTCCTGGGAAGGCTCCTATGATCCCAGTTTCCACCCAGCCCCTCCGCTGGCTCCCTCCCATCCCCTAATCCATCCCATTAGTCCCATCAAGGGTTAGACACTTGCAGCCTGTCCTTAGGTTGAGAAGCCAGCCACGCCCTCCCCGCCCCCTGCTTCCCACCATTACATTAGGGGGTGTTGAGTTGAATGGTGTAAGGCAGGATTTGGGGGGGACGTGTCTTTTTCTCCCATGAATACCACTCCTCCTCTGTTTGGCATCTGCCGTGTCTGGAAGGAAGCAAAGACTTTCAGCATTTTATAAAAGCTGAAAATTTTCTGGGGGGTGGAGAAAAAGTCACGTGAGTGAGAAAGCCCAGCGCATTTTTGGGAATCGGTGAAGTCTGGAGGGGGATATGAGATGAGATGAAGCTGGTACCTAACAGCTCAGAATGCTAAAAGCCTAGCACCCCGCACAGAGGCATCTAGACTTCATCCTGTCTAGGAGCCATGGAAAGCTGTGGATCGGGAGGCTGACCCACTCCAAGATGACTTAGGAAAATAACTTCGGTTGCAATAATGAGGATTCATTCATCCCTTGCACAAATATTTATTGAGCAACTACTACCTTTGAAATACCATTTCAGGCTCTAGGGACTGAATGGTGAACAAGATTAGTAGTGCCCTTGCCCTAGTGAGAAATTTCTAGGGGGAAAGCCCCCCTGCACTGGGGTGGCTGGGAGGGTGGCCAAGGGAGCTCTTCGGGGGTTGTTCAATTTCTCTTCCCATTTCCCCTGCTTCTCCTCCCCAGCTCAAGCAAGGCCACCTTCCCCCTGGCTTTGCACATTGCAGACACAGTCTTGGGACAAGTTGGTCTACCTAGACACCTCTATGATAGTCTGACCCCTGGGCCACCCAGAACCACCGCCCCAGGAGCTCCACTCCTATGCCCCAGGCTCCTCTGCTAATCAGCTGGGTCCTTGCTTGTCTGTACCTGGCTCCTACCTGCCAGCATCTTTTTTCTCTTTAATTGTGGTAAAATACACAGAACATAAAATTGACCATTGTAACCATTTTTACATGTACGCGGTTCATTATATGAGCGTCGTTGTGCACCTGATCTCCAAACTTGTTCATACGCTTTAAACAACTGTCCCTTCCCCTCTCCCCAGGACCCCTGGAAACCACCATTGTATGCATTCTATGAATTTGCTACTCTAGATATCTCATATAAGTGGAATCAGACACTATTTGTCTTTTTGTAACAGGCTTATTTTGCTTAGCACAACGTCCTCAAGGTTCATCTGTGTTGTAGCAGGGGTCAGAATTCCCTTCCTTTGTAAGGATGAATAATGTTCCAGGTATGTATATATCACATTTTGTTGATCCGTTCACCCATTGATGGATACTTGCATTGTTTCCACCTTTCGGCTACTGTGAATAATGCTGCTATGAAGATGGGTACACGTGTATCTCTTTGAGTCCCTGGTGTCAGTTCTCTTGGACATACACCCAGCAGTGGAATTGGTGGATCATACAGTAAAGCTAGTTTTAATTTTTTGAGAAATGAGTGCCAACATCGTAAGTTGAGCTAATCAGCATAAAAACACAATCACATGCAACAGCTTAAAAATCCACCTCTCCCTGTGGATTATCTCAGTTCAGACACAACTCAGGAGATTCTGTTTTTAGCCCAAAGCCCCTTGGAGTAGCTGGTGTCAGAGCCAGGAAGGACAGTTCGCAAACAGTGGTTAAGATCTACGCTTGCTCAACCAGTGACACAGGTAACCACTCGTTGCTTTAGGCAACATTGATTGGTGATGTCAGGATATCAAGACTCTGGGGAAGTTTCCAGTAGAATTCAAAACACAATGGGGTGAATTTACAAACCTCTCAATGGGCCCAAAGACCCTAATAAAAGTAACAAGCTTTATTTAACAACCAGCAACCAAATAAGGCATGATTAACCCCGTCAAGACCATTGTAGCTAATGTTTCTCCACCTTGGCACTATTGACATTTGGGGCCAGATAATTCTTTGTTGGGGGTGGGCCCTCTGCCTTATACACCCTGGCCTCTCGGGCTAGATTCCGGTAGCACGTTCCTCCCCGTGTGACAAGCAAAAATGTCTCCAAGACATTGCAAAGGTCCCCTGGGGCTGGCAGTAAAGGATTGCCCCCAGTGGAGAACCACTGGCCAGAGCGTCGTGCATCACGTGTTGCTGTGACCACTGCTGTTATTTAGACAATGATGGTCGGGTGACCGTAAAACCATATACATTTGAACCAAAGCCAACCTGGGAGCACAAGGTCGAGAATGTTCGCGGGAAGGACTGAAAGAGGAATGGATTGGTCCTGGGAGTACTCCGCACAAGTCTCCTCTGGGCTGCGATGGGCAATGGGCTGGTAGAGCCAAGTCTGTACACAAGACTGCAGGGGGCAGATTTGGCCTTCAGAACAAGACCCGCCTTCCGGGGGGGTTTTACGTGCATATTGCAGCTGCTGTGTGCGCTCATTATAAATGATTATGAATTATTCTTCATTGCTCAAGAAAGTAGGTCTTAGGCACGGCCCCTATGGCTCCATATGGGATCCGAGATGAAGCCGCCGTGCTTTTCTAGGGCATTTGAAAGAAGGGGGTCCATTTCCTTACCCATAACAAAGTCAAATCCAGCCCCGGAGTGGGGCTGTCTCAAAGGTGGGGTGCAGAGAGGTATGGAGGCGTCTTCCTTCCGGTGGATGGCTGGCCTGGGCAGCGAACGGGGGGTTTTGAAGCTCCTGGTGAGATGCGTCAAGGGGGGGTCCCCTGATTCCCACGGATTCGTGTTCCCCGTCCCAACACGGCCTTCAGCGCACGGGCCAAAGGGGACAGAGAGGAGGAGAGCCCGTGTTGCAGCATTAAGAGATCTAGAGAGCTGTTCCAATGAATGACTGAAGGTTTAGCTCCGCGAGGCCCTGGGTTTGCAGCGAGGCCCAGATCCACTCCCTGCTGCGGAGCCCTGCGGCCACTGAAGGGCCAGAGTCGGCTGCTCCGAGCCAGGCCCCCACCGGCCCACGGTCATGCCAGCTGGGGCAGGTGTTGGACAACGGACAGGCGGGCCCTCTGAGGGCCCCGGCCAGGAGAGCGCACGCAGAGTTGCATTTCCCTGTCACTTCAGCCACCGACCGCATGGGCTGTAAATCAGCATCCAGCCAGATGAAGGCATTCTCAGTGAGGTCCTCGGGGGAGGCTGTGGAGCAGAGTGGGAGGGGCTGGGATGGCCGGCCTTGAACCCTGAGGCCCTTTGTGAAGGTTCTCCGCTGCACCGGGCTTATGAGAGCACACTCTAGCCTCCCAGGATCTGGGTTCAAATCCCCATACCGCCGGTGTATGACTTCGGGCAGGTCACTTCACCCTCCACACCTTGGGATCTGTCAGACCCTACCCCACGGAAACCTTGCCCAGAGGAAGTGAGTTGATACATGAAAAACACTAGAACACTCCCTGGTGCTCAGGAAGCACAGGGTGAACCTTTCTTACTGCAATGTAGCCTCCAGCAAGTCATTTCGAGTTCTCTGAGCTTCAGTGTTCCGTTGTCTAAGAGAGCAACAACAGTGCCTTCCAAGGAGGGAAAATGAAACAAGAAAACACATCTGATGTGTTGAGGCCAACGCCTGGCACATGGCTGGTGTTCCATAATGGGTGGGCGTCATTTTTATGTGATTGACAAAACCCTGTCCCGGCTTCTGATTCCTCTGCCTTCTGGTTGTGTTGTCCCCTCTTGCTTTTCTGGATTGGAGGAGCTGAGGGTGTTTTCAGATCATAATGACGCTTGCGATTAAAGGGCCAGTGCCGTAGGACGTCTGTCAGATCAGTACTTGATCCGGCCATGGGATTGTTGCTACTTCCCGCATCTTCTCAGGGTTTCCCTGCCTGGTGACAATTTCCGTGGAAGGCAGTTACGGCCACCGAGCAGAGAATTAGAGAATGCCCCCCCCCCCCACACCCTTCCAGCTAGGCAAATGTTGCAGCTGGTTTCCCCTCCCTGAGCACCATGCGTTATCAGGAGGCAATCAAGTCCCTTGCTGGGGTAGAGGTCAACACAGAGAGGCTCCCAGCTACTCCCTGCAGGGGCCTGGCTCTGTCCCTAACTTGCGAGCCCACCCTGGGCCGGAACTTCATCTCTCTGGGGTTCGATTTAGGTGAAGAGGTACCAATAATGTGAGGTCACCAAAAGTACGTTAAGACTTTGAGGAAGCCAAAGCAAGGCACAGGGCACGGTCCCTCTGGTGTCGGGCGGAGGAGCGTGAAATGGCCCGGAATTCAAGGGATGTGGGTTCTCGCCCAGGCTGCGTGCCCTCAGACAAGCCGCCCCACCTGCCCGGGACTTGTATTGCACGTCTGTAAAGTAGGCATTACACACATAAATCACTTGTTTGTGTTCCTAGCTATTTATACCCCGCCTGCTTCCAAAAAGGATTTGAGACAGCTTGTAATCAGATGCTGTGAAAATAGACGTGGAAAATCAAAGACCACGAGGAAGGAGGAAGAAGAGGCAAATATACCAGCCGCATGGACTGACAGTTTCTGTGGTTAATCTGACCCTTTTTGCCTTGGATCCCAGGAAGCTCGGGGCTAAATTTATTATTCCAGAGTTACACAATCCAGACAAAGAAAATGTTCAAAGAAAATCCATTCTTACCAGTTGTTCAAGAGAGACCACTTTTTCCCTGGAATTAAATTTGGAAACAAATCGACAAAGATACCGAACCTCAAAAACTGCTCTATAAATATTGGTCTTTACATTGATTCACTCAATGACTACTTACTGAGCAAGATGCCAGGTGTTGCGAATGGTGGGGATACGGGCTGAACAAAGCTAACAAAGTAGCTGCCCTCGTAAAGTATATTTTAGTGAAGGAAAACACACAGTATATAATAAACAACACCAAGTAAATAAACAAGAAAAGATGAGATAATAAGTACAGCCCTGAAAATGATAGGGTTGGGGGCAGAGAGGGGTGACGCTACCTTGGAAGGTCAAGAAAGCATCTTTGCAAAAGTAGCATTTGAGCAGAGAGCAGAATGGCAAGAAAACAGAAGCCTTGGCAACATTTGAGGCGAGACGATATTCCAAGCAGAGGGAACAGCAAGTGCAAATGTCCTGGGGACAGGAGGGAGGACTTGGCATTTAGGAGGAGAGGGGCAAGAAGAGTGGCAAAGCATAAGATGAGGAGGAGAGGAATATGAGGTGGAGATGAGAGGCCAGTTCATGGAGGCTGGAGGTTCTCACTCTGAGCTGAGTGTTAGAATCACCTGGGAAGCTCTTCATACCATGCTCTTGGTCCCATCCCTGGAGATTCTGATGGAATTGGTTTAGAGTGGGGCCCAGATCTGTTTGTTTCAAAAGCTCTCCAAGTGATTCTACAGAGCAATGGGGCAAGAACCAGGGGCATAGGGCCTCATCGACCATCATAAGAAATCTACTCAATGTGTTAGAAATTCACAGGGGGATTTTTTAAGTCTTCTCTGCTGCTGGATGGAGTGTGTATCTAAATAGAACAAGGGTAGAAGGAGCAAACAGGGTATGCCCAGGGATCTTAGGGAATGTGGGGCCCTAGGCAAGTATTTTTTCAGGGCCTCTGTCAATATAAATAATTTGAGACATCCAAAATCAACGAGTCAGCACCATTCAGGTGGCCGGAACTCACAGGATCCCATGAAAGAAATACTTCATTGACCATTGCGAGTGATCTGCTTGCCAGGCTGCCCTCCTGGAACTACAGCCAGGCCGTGGGCCCCAGGATGATCCCATAGGTAGGAGTCCTGGAGCTCCCTGGGACAGCTGGTCTACCCAATGTTGCAAACTTCAGGGACAGGTTTCTGACCGGGGCCACAAAGGAGGAGAGAGATGGGAACCATGCCTAAACGAGTCCCTATCAGGACTCAGGGTACCCAGTGACACCGCTGGCCCCAGCTGGTTCCAGGCACTAGAAGGGGGACTTAGACTTACAAACTTAGACTCCAAAGCACAGGACTACTGCGGCTCAGGGCCCAGAACAGGGCTAAGGATGGCATTGGGAGGGACATAGGTGGTGGAGGTGAGAGATGACACCGGTCTGTGTGGAGATGGTAGCAGAGCATGGAGAAAAGTGGATTGATCCAGGGATCCAGGATCCACGGCGGGAGGCAGAGCTCTTTTTATGAGCAGAATGTACGACCATGCTAGTCAACAGGGCTGTTGGCAAATACTGGGTTTTTTTGTTTAAGGACACATGGCAGAATCACACTCCATGGGTTGTCCCTCAGGGCGGCTCTGTTGAACAGACATTCCCCCATCCCACAGTGGATGTGTCACACAAGTGAAAAGTCAGCTGTGTTGGGGCGCCTGGGGGGCTCAGTCGGTTGGGCGTCTGCCTTCGGCTTGGGTCATGACCCCAGGGTCCTGGGATGGTGCCCCGAGTCTGGCTCCCTGCTCAGTGGGGAGTCTGCTTCTCCCTCTCACTCTGCCTCTCCCCCCTCACTTGTGCACTCTCTCTCTCTCTCAAAATAAATAAATAAAATCTTTAAAAAAAAATCAGCTGTGTTGTGGGAAGCCTCTGAGATGAAAGACTGAGGAGGTACTTGTTATAGCAGCATACCCAGGCTCATCCTGACCAATACGGGGACTCTCGGCTGGCCCCAAGTAGGGTTTCACCCTCAGTTTCCTCTTGCCCTTGGCACACCGCGGGGGGCCTCCCAAGCCTTATCCACTTGTCAGGACCCCAGCCCTAGTAGACGGCCATTTGCTGGGCCTTCGGTGGTGTCTGGAATGAACCCAGGTGGGTAGAGAACAGGTGCGTGGCGCTCGCCCTGCAGGCTGGCCAGCCTGGGCTCCCGCGCCCCCTGCCCTGGCTGCGGGCTCATTAGATGAAAGTGCTATCACCTGTCAGACAAACTGCTAGAACTGTGATAAATTAATGATCAAATGGTGCACTCGGCGCAGGCCCTGTACTGCCGCGGCTACTTGCAAGCCGGCCGGGTGCTTAAAAAATGCAGCCGGCATTAAAAAAAAATCAGGCGTTAAAGGAAAATGTCACCCGGCTTTTCAAAAAGGATCTGTTTTAAAATGACCACAGACGGCTCGGTTTCAGAGTCTTTATTTGATTCCTGTTCTTTGTATTTTGTTTTATTGCTCACAAGGAAGGAAGGGGGGCGGGGGAGTGGGGAGAGGGCAGAAGGAAGGTTTGGAATTTCTGACGGTTTTCAACCAGCCTCTGGCAGGGGATTCAACCCCGATTGACGAACATTGGGAGATTCTTCCCAGCACCTCGCCGCATTCGGTGTCTGAGCAGTAATTGCATTACAAATATAATAGTTACCTTTTTTGGGGGGTACTAAGATCTTTATTTTCTTATTTCATTTACTAGCTCTGATAGTGGGACTGGATGGTTAGCAACATCCAGATAAGGAAACTGACCCTTAAAAAGTTACGTTGGTTGACACTCCTCTGAGTGCTGACAATGTATACTTTACACGCTCCTTCTCACACGATGGGGCTCCAGCGTTAGAGGAAAGGAAAGGGTGGGGATCAGAGAGGCTAAGCCACTGGCCCCCAGTCACACAGCCAATAAGTGGTGATTTCTGGATCCTGGACCCCTGGAATCTCATCCCTGAGGGCCTCTGGGGGCAATTTCCAAAAAGAAAAAAAAAAGAAAGAAAGAAAAAAGAAGCAGGAAAAAGACTTCTCTTGACTTAAAAGCCCAGGCCCAGATCTGGACTCCCACTCATGGTGGATACTCGTTACATAAATGCATGGGCTTCCTCTGTGAACGTCAGCCCCGCCTGGCCCTTCCACCTACGGTTTTATGAGCTTAATTTATTCTTTTTAATATAAAATCTCATTACCTGAACATGATACCACCACTTCCACTTTATCTTTGATATAAGAACAGAGAGAAACCTAAATCAAACCTTTAAATAAAGTCTATAATCATGCCGCACTTGCACTTGCTCTTCAAATTTCTAAACAAAATTAAGTCGAAATACCTTGAGGAGAGTGGAGTGGAAGGGAAGGGGAGTCGGAGGGAGAAGACCCCTCCATGTGGCTTCCTGGGGCCGCCACAGGGGATGTGATTACTCAGAGAAGGATGCTATATTCTTTGGCTCCCCAGCCCCGGTTCAGAGAGGGAATCAGATGAAGTCCGCCCAAACCTATGGGTGCCTGGGATTGATCTCAAAAAGCCATTTGCCTCCCCTTGATGTATTTTTCAAGGCATTTCCTATCTAGTGTTAATTTTCATAAAGGGGAAATTGACGATCAGTTTAAAAAAACACAGTCAAGGGTTTTTATTCCCCCAGGAACCTGGGGTGGGCAAGTCAAGGCCAAGGGGCGGGCAGTCCTGGCAGCTGAGGATGACAGGGGCTCCTGGGAGAAGGAGCTCCATCCCAGCCTCAGGAGGCATGGGTTTGGGCCAGGGGCTTGCCTGGGTACCAGAACACACACACACACACACACACACACACGCGCGCACACACACACACACAGATTCAGCTCCGCGGCTTGCCTGACAGGTAAACCTGACCAAGGCATGTCAGCGCTCAGTGCGTGTGTCAGTTTCCCATCTGTGAAATGGGTATGAACACTTCCCACTTCACAGAGCTGTGTACATACGATTAAGATAACCTACAGGGAAGTGCCCGCACACTGCCTAAGTGCTAACTTGTCAAATCTGAGCCGGAAGAGCTGGGTCCCTTCTTTCCTTTCTTCAGCTCATCACTTACCTTGGGATCTGGCTGGAGTCTCCCCTCTTCCAGGAAGCCACCCTTGATTGTTGATAGTGGATCTGAAATATCCATGGTTTCGCTTTCTTTAGACCTTGGGTAAGTAGCACACATCATTGCAGCCTGAAGGGAACAAGCAGGCTCCGGGCTCAGCCAGCCTGGCTCTGCACGTCCTTGTTTGTGACCTCGGGAAACTCACTTACCTTCTGGTACTTCAGTTCCTTTTCTACAAAATGATTTTTTTTTTTTTTTTTTACAGAATCCTGCTTTGTAGTTGTCATCCAGATTAAATGAGTTAATTGATGTTGAAGAACTCAGAAAAGTGCCTGGTACATAGCCAATCTCAATAAGGGTTAACTAATAATATTATCGCTATCAATCCTATTTCTCAAACAGCTCAGATGCCCATCTATGGCTCTATGTGTGTGTGTGCTTGTGCATGCACGCCCGCGTGTGTTAGTTTTATGCGGGTGATGTTTACACTGAAGTGTACTATATGAACAGCAATGTGAACATATCGGAAAGGCGCAATTCAAAGAATTCTCATAAAGTGAACATCCCTTGCAACTAGCTTCCAGGTCTAGACTCAGAACATCACCAGCCCCTTGGAAGAGCCCGTTGTGCTCTCTTTGAGGAGGACATAGCTAGAGGAGATGAAAAAGCTGGAAAATGCCAGTGCGATGGCCAACGTCACAACAAATCCTTGAGCGTGTGGGGTAGACAGACGAAGCCAAGCGGGGCAGTAATGAGCGCCTTCCTGATACGCCATCAGGAACAGACCCTTCAGGTCTAGGCTCTGTCTCCAGCTGGCTGTGAGGCTAATCCCCTCCACTCCCCAGGCCTCAATTTCCCCCACGACACAAAGAGGCGGTTAATTGAGATAACCCCTTGTAGCTCTAAGGCTGTATGTCGTCATTCATTTTCTTAAATATTTGAGCACCTACTATGTGCTGGGCTCTGTTCTGAGCCCCTGAGATGCAGCCACAAAGAAGACCGACACCCATCCCTGTCCACCAGAATTCCACATTCTAGCAGGAGGACATGGACGAGAAGTATCAGACAGAATGAATGCGCAGTTTCGTTGAATTCTATGATTCAAAGGGAGTGCCCCAGCTAGATGACAGAGAGCAGGCTCCTGTCACGACTGCCTTCCCTCCCCAGTCCCTCTTGGTGTGTGTCACGCCAGGCCGCAAGTGTCTTCAAAACAGATTTCCCCGAACCCTGTTCCCTGGAGGGCGAGCATCAGCGTCTCTCCCTCAGGGGATGAAGGTGCCGGCAGAGATCGCCCCATCTACATCATTTTTTCCAATTTGTCCAAATGAGGACAAAATATTTCAGATGCACAAAAGGGAAAGGAATAGAAATGAACAACCCTGGCTTATGAGATAGAGTTGAAGCTCTTTCTATCCCTCCCTGATTGCATGGAAGTATGATTTCTCCCGGTAAGGAGCTCCGCCCCACCCTCTGTGGATTTGAAGGAACCAGTTCCCATATCCCCACACACCTGCCATTTTCCTGAAAATGAGCACTTTCCCTTAGGGCTTTCTGCCCAGAGAAAGAGCTCATCAAATGCACGGAGGCCTTGGAGAACGTTCTCTCTGCAGGATGAAAATCCCACTGCCTACCTCTCCCGTGGTTAGGAGGTGGGGGAAACAGGCTGGGACAGACCATGTGGGCCCTTGCCCTGACCCAGTTTGTGTGGAAGAGGTTCGAAGAGGCCGGCGGGGGGAGGAAGTATGTCAGGAAGACCGGAAAAAGGCTGACCCCAAATGTCAGGGAGGAGCCAGCTGAGGGAAGTGGTCCTTGAGTAACAGAGCAGGGGTGATGTTCCAAATATTTAGTAATTCCTTCACGCAAGCCCTAGCAGGCTTTCGGGAGCACATTCTGGGTGGCCCAGGCTGGGTCCGAGGTTTTACTCGATTGGCTCGAATTGTGAGAAATCAGGGATCCTAAAGAGGCCTGGAGGGAGGGACGTTACTCAGGATCTTGAAATAGCAACTGTATGCCACCTGGTTGGATATATTTTAATATTTTAACACCCCATGCCACATGGGCTAGAATGGCAGAGGGGGGCCTTGCTTGCCAAGAGTTAACAACGGCCTTGGAGAAAAAACTTTAATGGAGGGCACTTGAGTCCAGAAGCTTCTATTCCAGCCCGAGTTGCGAGGGTCTAGCTTTATTCGGAGCACGGGAAGAAGGCGGCTTTCTAACCATTTCAGTGGCCATTTCAGTTGTCGCATGAGCACTGGTCATTGGAGGCCGCCCGCAGGCTTCCTGAAATCCACAGACTGAGTTGTTGGAAACAGAACGTTTTTTTAGAAGACTGTCATTAGTTGTCCACATTTCCAAGTAGGGGAATTTTGCATAAAAATCTGGGCTTCCGGGGGCACCTGGGTGGTGCAGTCAGGTGAGCATCTGATTCTTGGTTTCAGCTCCGGTCATGATCTTAGGGTCGTGAGATCGAGCCCTGTGTCGGGCTCTGTGCTCAGCACGCAGTCTGCTCTTTCCCTTTCCCCCTGCCCCTCCCCTCAACCTCAAAAATAAATAAATAAATCTTTAAAAACAGAACAAAACTGAGCTTCTAGAGCCTTCTGAGTTTCTCTAAGAAAATCAGAGGATGGAGCAGCCAGAAGCCCAGCGCCAGCCTTGCAGAGTGCCTGGAGCCATGTGGCGGCTGTCCCCCCACCCCCAGATGGTATGTGCCCCCTACCCCAGATGATGCACTCCCTCCAAGTCACCCAAGTTCCCCTGCAGCCTGCTTTGCTGGTTTGCATTTCCTGCCTGGCCTGGGGTTTGTCACCTCCGAGAAAATGAAAAGAACGGAAGATGTGAAGCCAGAAGATCTGGGTTAATGTCTTCATCCTGCCCTTCCCAAGCTCTTACAACCTCTTGGAAACTCCGTTATTCCATCTGTAAAACACAGGTCATAATAATTTCTTTTTTAAGGTGGTTGCAAAGATCAAATAAGATTGTACAAATCACCAAGAGGCAGAACTGCATGGGGATAAAGAGCAGAAGCATCAGAATCAGACTGCATTTAAATCCTGGATTTGTCATGGCCAGTCTGCATGGCCAGTGCCTCTTTTTTCTCATCTGTAAAATGGGTATGAGAAAAGGTCAACCTGCTCTGTGCATTAACACATGAAGTGCTTAGCATGGGGCCACATCATAGGTGCTCAATAAATGCGCATTATTATCACTAATATTACAATTGCTGTTAAAATTACATGACTTCTTCTTTGTGTGCAGCTCAAACTTACACCCCTGGCTCGGTCAGGACAGGTGTCTGGAGAAAGCACAAGAGCAATTTCTTTCTTTATGCCCAGAATATTATCCCAAGGGAGGATAAATCTGAAGATGAAAAATTATTCTTTTTTTTTTAAAAGGACACTATTTTTTTTTTTAAAGATTTTATTTATCCATTTGACGGAGAGAGAGACAGCAAGAGAGGGAACACAAGCAGGGGGAGTGGGAGAGGGAGAAGCAGGCTTCCCCCTGAGCAGGGAGCCCGATGCGGGGCTTGATCCCAGGACCCTGGGATCATGACCTGAGCCAAAGGCAGGCGCTTAACGGCTGAGCCACCCAGGCGCCCCTGAAAAATTATTCTTTAAAATAATTTTGATGTCAGTGAAATAAAAGCCAATCAATGGTAATTACCATGTTCAACGGGACTCTTCGGAGTTACTTTTTATACAATTCCCCCAAATGCTTCAGGAGTCAGTAAACCTGCGAGTGAAATCACTCTCCACTCATCATCATCATAAGATTTTAAATGTCTTCTCATGACCTCCCTCTCCTGTAAGCAGACCATGGGGCTATCTAGTGGGGACCCCCAAAAAGGCCTCAACCATCAAGCATGAGCATCTTCAGCCAGTGCTAGAGAGCTGCTTGGACCGTGCTCAGAACCCCTCTTTGGTCTCAGAGCGGTAACCTAACGATGTCCCCACATTCTGCTGCAAAGGCGGGCTCTCCCTCCTGCCCAGAAGCCATGTGGAAAGAAGTCATCTTAACGGCCCGCCTCAGACAGGAATGAAATGAACAAGATGACAAATGCCAGTCGGGCAGCCTGGGAACTTGCCAAGGACGGAAACCAATCAAAGGCTTCCCTCCGTGATGAGAATCCATTCCCCCAAAGTAACGTGCCTCCTCCCGCACCCGCGCCCCTGTGCCCAGCAGGCTGGGCCCACGGTGGGGGCTTTGGAAGTCAAGCGAGTGGCCTCCTCGTCTCCACTTGCTTGGCATTTACTGCAAAACACAGCAGCCCCAGCCGCGCCAGCCATTACCGTGTTTGCCCTGGGAGAGAGAAGCAGACATCTGAAACAGCTCTAGGAAATCCAAACAGGGAATATTTAAAATACCAAAGGAACGGGAAATGGGGTCCGGGGCATCTCTTTAATTTGCCTCCTTTATGGCAGGAGCAGGAAGAGTTTTCTGAGCCCTCTGGGCAGAAGGGCCGAGGAAGCGGGGAGGTGCAGGGAGATGTAAGGGGGGCTGGGTGTTGCTGGCAGGAAGCAGGATTGAGAAGGTGGTGCATTTAGGGCAGTGAGTTCAGCAAGGTCCCGTCCTACCAAAACCAAAGTCACTTAGGTCACTGGTCTCAAATCCATGCGCGTGCATCTTGTTAAAATGCAGATTCCGATTCAGCAAGTCTGGGCTGGGGCCCAAGTTGCTGCGTTTCCAGCAAGCTCTCAGGGGCTGGTGCTGCTGGTCTGGGAGCCACACGCTGAGGGTTTGAGGGTTTGTCTCGAAGCTGCAGTTGGAGATGTTACTTAGATTGTGCTTGTATCTGGAGAGGCCTCGGGGTATCTGATGGAGATTATCAAGGGGCTCCCATCCTTCGTGACTCCCCCTTGTCTTCAGAATCAAGTTCAAAGTTCTTCCCAAGACTTTGGGAGCCTGCAACATCTACCCTAGACCCCTCCCTGGCCGACCACCCCCAGATCCATGCCCTGTCTACCGCAACCCTGCTGTCCAGAACACAACCATTTGAACTTGCAACTCCATGCTCTGTTGCTTCCGGGCCTTTTCACACACTGTTCCCTCCGCACAGAACCCCAATGCCCACCTCTCTCTGTAGTGAATTCTGCTTTCAGAGTCCAATTCGAATGACTCTTCTTCCAGGAAGCCTTCCCAGATTGGGAAGGTTAATTTTATGTGTCAACTCGGCCAGGTTATGCGGTGCCCGGATATTTGGTCAAACATTATTCTGAGTGTGTTTGTGAGGATGTTTCTGGATGAGATTCACATTTGAACTGGTAGACTGAGTCAGGTAGACTGTCCTCCCCAATGTGGGTGGGCTCCCTCCAATCCATGGAAGGCCTGAAGAGAACAAAAAAGCTGGCATTCCTTGGAGAAAGGAGCAACTCCTCCCGCCTGACTGGTTATTGTTTTTGTTTTTGTTTTTTTCCCGCCTCTGAACTTGAACTGAAACATCAGTTTGTGGGTCCCCACCCTCTCGGCTTTGAGAGTAGAACTATACCATAGGCCGTCCTGGGGTTCTAGCTTGCTAACTACAAATACTGGGAATTGTCAGCCCCCGTAACCACATAAGCCAATTCCTTATAGATGTGTGGATACATTCCTTATATATGTATGTATATTTATTTAAAAAATTTTTTTTATTACTGAGGTATAATTGACATACAATGTCAACTTGAACAACTTGGGAGTTGAAGCACCAACGTCCTGGGTGATTGAAAACTCGAATATAACTTTTGAAAATCCTCCCCCCCCCAAATTTAACTACTGCAGCCTGCGGTTGACCAGAAGCCTCACCAATAACATAAACAGTCGGTGCACACATATTTTGCGTGTTGTATGTGTTCTATACTGTATTCTTACAATAAAGTAAGCCAGAGAAAAGAACGTGTTACTAAGAAAATTGTAAGGAAGAAAGAATACATCTCCAGTCCTGTACTGGACAGAAAAGAATATTCATGTAAGCTTATGTTGTTCAAGAGTCAACTGTAAATATATATGAATAACCATACGCATGTGTATAAATATATATCCCAATGGTTCTGTTTCTCTGGAGAAACCTGACTAATGCACTGATCCATCTGGGAGTTTCTCATTTCTGTTGCTCTTGTATTTTCAACTTATACCAGGGATTTCAGCTTATACCAGTAAAAATGCCTTGGCTTTATTTTAAAGCTCCACTATCCCATAAGATAGCCACTAGGCATATGCACTGGCTGAGCGCTTGAAACAAGGAAGTAGGAATTGAAATGTCCTATGAGTATAAAATACACATCGGAATTTGAAGACTGAGTATGAAAAAAGAACGTGAAAAATCTTACCAGTAATTTATTGTATTGATTACCTGTTGAAATCATAATAATCTTGATACATTGGATTACATCAAATATATTATTAAAATTAATTCTACCTGTTTCTTTTTTTCCTTTCTAATGTAATTACTAGAAAATATGAAGTTATATGCATGTCATAGTTTATATTTTTATTAGACAGTACTGCTCCAGAGCAAGGCACGGAGTGAGAAGTCCAGATTCAACACTGTGGAAAGTGCTGGAACTTACCAGAACCTTCCAAGCTCCAGAAGGTGAATTCCCTCAAGATGGTTTCATAATAAAATATATCTCAGGGCACTAGAGTAGGGATAGGCCAGGAGGCTGAATCCAACCCGACATCTACTTTTGTAAATAAAGTTTTATTGGAACAGAGCCACGCTTAGTCATTGGTCTGTTATCTAACGCTGCCTTCAGGCTACAACAGCAGAGATGAGTCGTTGTAGAAACCATCTGGCCCTCACAGCGTAAAATATGTACCACGTGGTCCTTTATGAAGAAGTTTGCCAACCCCTGGTCTAAGGCAGAAAGTTGAGACCGTAGCTCTGGGAGGCAGAGGACAGTGATAGGGGACTGGCTCCAGTGATAGGTGACTCTGGGCATGTTACAGTGGATTTCGGAGCCTCAGTTTAGTTGTCTGTAAAATGGGATAATAAGTTAATGGGCCAATATGAGGATTGAGTGTGATGATGCATCTCCATTGGCTGGCACCTAAATAATAGTAATCATTTACTGTTTATCTTTGTTTGCTTTGCTGACTTTGGGGCCCTGCCCTGTGCCTTCAGGGCCCCCTGCAGGGCTAACTCTGTAAAATATTTGTCTGCTTCCCTGGCTGTCCCCTCCCCTGGACCGTGAGTTCCTTAAGGGCCAAAAAGCCTGTGTCTTCTTGTCCCTTGCATCCACCAAACTTGGCCCAAGGGGCACTTACTGGCTTCCTTTGTTCCATGTTCCCACTCCTCTTCTCTGTGGACAGCTAAGAGGGGCCTTTTCCGAGGAAACTGGGCGAGCATGTGGGCACCATGAGGGCCTCCTCCACACGGAACTATCCGAAGTGGCCTCTCCACTTGGGGCTGGGGGCTACGGGACCTTGGGGGGCTGGGACAGGCCCCCTCTCCCCGCAGTGCTTTGCCAGACCTGGGATGTCAAGTGGTTTCCACCCCGGCTGCTTACGGGGTGACTCTGAGTCATCGAGGGACCCGAAGCAGCCCTCCAGATGTGACGGAAACCTATTTTTATCCCCTATTGATCTCTCTTGCCCAAAAACCATCATTATCCCGGTGTGAAATGGCAGCTCCCAAAGGCAAGAGCCTCTTGGCCTCTCTGGCCGATGGGTGCCCAGCAAATTGCTCTGAGCCACCAGACAAGGAACCAAAATAACTTCATGAGACAGCCGTCCAGGCCCGGCCCTGCTGGGGCTCTCAGGAAAGGGCTAACTTTGACCCTTTCTAACATTATCCACGGCTTTTCTTGTCTCGTCTTTTTTTGAAGCGAAGATGAAGCTAGCCGCTAATTGGTCTGTGTCTGCAGGTCTCGGCTCCGCCTGGCAGCTGCACAGAGGTGAGGGGCCTTTGCCAAGGTCAAGCCTGGGAGGCGCTCATTCTCATGGAGCCGTTGGTGGCCCAGGGTCCTGGACTCGCAGAGGACTAACAGGGACCTCCGTACACCACTGGGCATCCGGCACCAAGGAAGAGGGTGATGTTTCGTCCCCCCCCAAGTCAGAGCCCTCCAGCCCAAGTCCCCCTCCCCTTTCCAGCAGCCTGGAAATCAGTCCCGGCTCTTCTGCGTGGACAGATGAGCAAACCTACCTCTTACATACCCAGAAGTGCCCTGGGGCGTGGGGATTGGCGGGGGAGATACAAAGACGCCCCAGATCATAATGCAGCAAGCACAGGCTTGGAAGTCGAACAGCACGAACCCTGTCCCGTGGTGTGCTCGCGAATGTCAGACAACTGACTTTCGGGGATGGGGGTGGGGGGGCTCATAGCCCTTATGGTGGCATTTGCTAATGATTCTTGTGGCATAAATATTACCACCAGGGCCGATCTCAAGGCACCAGGGTGACTAAATGCAGACTTGGGGGAAGATGCGCCTGACCAGGTCTCACAAGCCCTTACCCACCAGCTCCAGCTCACCACCAGCTCCGTCTCTGCTCTTTGCTGCTCTGTGGCCTCAGGCAATGTACTTAACCTCTCTGTGCCTCAGTTTCCACAAGTGTAAAGCGAGGATAGTATAGTGTCTACTTGTAAGATTGTCGTGAAGATTTAAATGATAAATGCCTGGAGAATATTTAGTGCCGTGCCTGGCATACAGTGGATGCTCAGGGGTTAGGAAGCGCGTGACCGCGTAGGCAGAACAGTCGACCCTCGAACGACACGGGTTTGAACTACATGGGTCTGCTCGCATGTGGATTTTTTTCGATAAGTACAATGCAGTGCTGTAAATGTGTTTTCTTTTCCTTATGACTTTCTTAATAACATTTGCTTTTCTGTAGCTGGCTTTATGGTAAGAATACAGTATAGAATACATGTAACATACAAAATATGTGTTAATTGACTATTTATGTGATGGGTCGACAGTAGGCTATTAGTAGTTAAGTTCTGGGAGAGTCAAGGGGCGCCTGGGGGACTCAGTCAGTTAGATGTGTCCCTTCAGCTCAGGTCATGATCCTGGGGGTCCTGGGATCGAGCCCTGTATTGGGCTCCCTGCTCAGCGGGGAGCCTGCTTCTCCCTCTGCCCCTCACCCCTGCTTGTGCTCTCTCTCTCTCTCTCAAATAAATAAATAAATAAAATCTTTAAAACAAAAAAAAAGAAAGAAAAAAGTTCTGGAAGAGTCAGAAGTTCTATGTGGATTTTCAGGTGTGGGGATCGGCACCCTTAACCCTCCCCCCCCCCGTTGTTCAAGGGTCAGCTACACATGCTCTCACTTGGAGATGGATACAGGATAGTGAATCACTAACTTGTGAAAGATCAGGCAAGGAGAGATAAGCCTTGGGCGGAGGAGTCCTGGAAGGCTTCCTGGAGGAAGCAAGATCTGGATCTGGAGGAGAGAAGAGGAAAAGGAGTGAGTGGAAGATTGGGGGCCAGGACACAGAGAGAAGGCCATGTGAGGGCACAGAGATGGGGGTGGGAGTCAAGGGGAATGAGAATTTAGCGCAGAGAGCAGGCCCGAACCCACCATTAGTACGGGACCTGAGCCAATAACTAGGGCTCTCTATCAGGGGCTCCCGATAGCCAGGCCCAGAGCAGAAGTCTGGGCCACGGGGAGTCCGCAGCAGGGTGCCTGGAGCCCCAGGGGGGTTTCTCGGGCAGGCAGTATCCTGGACAATTGGCCTGAGCAGCAGGTCCTGTACCCCCCGTCGCCCAGAATTTTTAGAAGTCCCTTCCCCGCCGTGCCTGCCGCCCCAGCACAGCTCGGCAGCCCCGACTCGGGTAATTTCCAGTGATAATTATTGAGTGTGCACAAAGGCCTGGCTTGTTTTCTCGTCCGGGTGGGGGCCCGGGCAGCTCTGTTTGGGCCGGGAATTGTCGGAGGGCCTCTGTTTACCAGCTCTGTCTCCTCTTTGTTAACATTCCTCACTAACTGTGGCTCCTCTAGGGCTGAACCAGAGAGAGAAAAGGCGGCACCCGGGTCCGCTCGCTTCTGTGACCCCGCTCCCAGTCCCTCGAGCCCCTGGGAACCTCTCCCCGCACCCGCCGGGGACAGGAACATGGGGCAGGCTGCTGAAGGGGCCCAGAAAAAGCTCAGCTCACCTGGCAGGTGCAAGCCCCACATCTCAGGCAATGGCTTTAAACACGGGGCCTTTCCCGTTACCCATTGTGGGCTGAAAACAGTCATTAGGTGTCACTTTCTATGGCAGTCTTCTCTCTTTTTGGGGGCAGAGCGGATAATTACACACCTGGCCCTCTGCTACCTTGCACAGTCCCCCAGGACAAATGCTACCTAGGTCTCCGCGGTACTTGGAGCCCATTCCCACCCAGCACTTACACGGCCGACAAATGAATGTTTTTGCCTGTCCTCGGTTCACATAAATAGCCACAAATTCCTATAATTAACTACAGTAAGCTAGGCTGGGATTAAAACAAAGACGGGCTTGTTTACTGGGATGTTCTGAAACAAGCAATTTTCAACATTACAGTGTTAACTGCTGTCTCTGTCTTTGTTAAGCAAGGCATGGGGTAAGGGGGGGCAGGCATGAATGGTGAGGGGCCCCCCGCTGGGAGATGGGAAGGAGGGGTGGGGATGATGGTTTCTGAAGTCTCAGCCAAAAACCCTTTGTCCATGGGTCATTGGGTCCCTAAGGCTCCAAGACCCACTCAGCCTCCAAGGGAGCCAGGCGTAGCCAAGTAGACACCCTGTCCCCTTCCCAGATGGTGGGGTTTGAGGGCCCCCAGAGGGCGGGGTGCCTTACTCTTGGCGAAACTGTGTCCTTCCACCTACCTGGCAAAATCCCTGAAATTTCCACCATTAAGTATTCAAGTGAGATAGAGCTTGGGAGACCATCTGCCCCAGGCCCTCCTTTTCCAGATAGGGAAACTGAGCCCCAGAGAGGCAAACATAGCTAAGTGCTCAAGGTTGCCTGCTGAGTTGCTGACCAGGCGAGATTTGAACTCAGGTTTCCTAGGTACCTACCAGGGGTCAGCAAACTAGGGCCCACGGGGCGACCCTGCCTGCCACCTGCCTTTTGACAGCCTGCGAGCTAAAAATAGCTTTTACATGTTTCAATGGCTAAAAAAAATTAAAAGAAGAATAATAGGATAGGGCATCTGAAAATTACATGAAATTTAAGGGTCCATAAAGAAGAAGTCTTCCTGAAACATAGTTTCCATATTATCTCTGGCTGCTTTCAAGCTATAGGAGCTGAGTGACTTCCAGAGGCGGGATGACCCCCAGAGCCTAAAATATTTACTATCAGACCTCTTGCAGAAAAAGTTTGCTGATTCCTGCATTGTATGTTGCCTTATTGCTCTATTAAAAATAAGGCAGGATTTTTTTTTTTCCAATAGTTTATTTTCTACCTAGCGGGATTCTTTCCTCAAACAAAATCTTGGGCAGACCTCCCATGTGTAAAGCTCATCAAAGGGGCCCTGTTCTGTTCAGTTGGGTGGGAGTGGGATAAGGACCGTGAGGAGGCTCTGTGGACTCCCGGAGTAGCTGGAAGAGAGTCTGAAACCCCCAGGTGAAAAATAGCATCTCCTGCTCAGGCCTCCTTGTCCACACCAGAGCTGCATGGTCTACACGCTTGTGTCCCATTTCAGCGGAGGAACCAGGTCTCTGAGGCGGACCCCGAGAGAGGAGCGGCCTGACTCCCAGGGGATACTGAGGGGAGCAGTTGGGACAAGGCTCCGGCCCTCACAGGGCTGACATTCTAGGAAGAGAGACAGCGTGAAGATGTTGAGGAATGTCAAGGAGTTACTCATATAAAGAAGAAAAATAGAGGAAGGAGAGAGAGAAGGACAAGCGTGCAATGCTGGTTAAGGAGAAAGGGGAGGACACTGAGGAGGTCAATTTGAGCAGGGAATGAATGAATGAATGAATGAATGAATGAATGAAAGAAAGAAAAAATGAAATGGGAGAGAAAAATCCAGATTGTGGACGGGGTTGGGGCAGGCTGGCCCACATGGGTCACTAGATCGAAGCCTCAGGGAACCCTAGAGAGGCAGATTTGACATTGAAAAATGGCTTTGAAAACTTAGAGATTTGTGCGAGGCCACGGGGGGGGGAGCGGTCCCCCTGCAGTCACACCTTCAAACCCTGTGTCCCATCACTGTGATCCTAGCCAGACCCCAAACCGCGGACGCATGTCCCCGTGGGCAAGACCAGGTGTCTGGGGCACAAAGAAGTCAGTGGAGAAGGCTCTAGGGCCTGGGGCCCCTGAGTTCTGGGGAAGCCTTCCAGCGGAGCAGGGGAGGCCGAAAGCCACCCTGCCACGGCGTCCACATCTGCCACCCGTACTCTCGGATACAACGGTCTGGCGTCCAACCCCATGGAGGTTTCTTTGTTCACCTTGATGACTTGCATTAATGGTTCCGCCATAAAGGCAACTCGGCCCGTGGCAGGGTGACAAAGCTCATAAAAAGTCAAAAAGGTGTTTCACAGCCACCCAGTGGCCATAAGGGCTCCTGGCAGCCCTACCTCCGGAACCAAGGGACCAATAGCCTCGCAGGCATTAGCCAGAAGCGGGGCGAGGCGCCGAGGGGGAGAAAGGGAGGCCAATGGGGTGGTGCCCGGAGAAAGCAGGGCAAGTCAGGAGACTCTACCCACGCGCCCTTCGGCAAGTCACCCCCTCTGGGCCTCTGCGGCCACCTCTCAACCATGGGGCTGAATGGAATGATAGCAAGACAAACTCTCGGGGTTGCCGTGAAGGGCCGATGAGGTGACATGCATGAAATCCCATAAAAACTGTCAAAGAGATGAGCCAGCACTGCAGAGGGAACGACTAACAGACGCAGGACAACGACAGTCCAGTCTGGCCAGGGAAGGCCTTGAGCTATCCGAACGTCGGGGGTCTCACGAGACAACAGGCCATCCGTGCAGAAATGAAAGGCAAGGCCTTCTGGGGCCAGGCCACCTGGATTCAAATCCCACCCTGGGCTCGAATTCCAGCACTGATGCTCAGGGGTCGTGCGATTTGGGCCAAGTTGCTTTATTTCTCGGGATCTCAGTTTCATCCTCTAGAAAATGGGGACAATAAGGGGTGTCACTTGTACTTAGGGCTTCCCACCAGAGCTGCCTGTGTGAGTTACAGAAATGACGCAGTCCGAGAGCGCTCGGGTCCTTGTTCCTACAGGGTACCATCTCTGCTGCCCAGGGCTGTCGTGAGGACAGACGGTGGGTTCTGGGCACATGGAAAGGATTGTTCTTGAGGGTGCCTGGGGGCCAGTTTGGGGAGTTTGACGCGGGGTGGGGGGGCTTGCTTCTTGCTTCTTTCTCTTCTGCTGGCTTGTCCCACACTGCGGGAGTCGGGACCTGGCCAGATCTGCTCTACGCTGTAGCTTTCTTCTTCAACCAGTTATTGGCTAATGTTGACTTTATTGAGCTCCAGCCATTAGTCCATGTGCTGAAGACACAAAGGGGACGGAGCAGACCAGTGCCCTGCCTTGGGGGGGCCGACTTTTTGGGAGGAGGCAAGAAGTACAGATGCGAACAGATATAGGCTGCCAGCCACACTATGAAGAAAACAAAGGCAGGTAAGGGGCCAGGGGTTGGGGGACGGTTTCCACAAAGTGGGTGGCCAAGGTCAGGTATCTGAATGGCTCACACTCTCACTACTTGCGAATCCCGGTGCGGCTATGACCTTCCCTGATCACCATTCCTAGTCCTTGCCCAATCACACACAGGCGCATTGGAGTACACACATTGGTCCTTCATTCATTCGTTCATTCCCTGCTCAGATTGACTTCCTCAGTGTCCTCCCCTTCCTCCTCTGAGGAGGCGATGGCCAAGTACGTGTATTTTCTTCTGTGTGCCAGGGAGACCTGAGCGAGACGTTCTCTCTGGTCCCTTGGCACACCTTGCTGCCGCCTTCAGGGCAGGGGGAGGCTGTCCTGCTCTGTCGCTGAGGGCCGTGTCCAGACCCCGAGGTGTCCATCCTCGGCGAGCCCGGCGAGAGGCCTGCACCTGGTTCCTCAGAACGAGTGCTGCAATCAGCCCTGAGGAGAGCTATTTTTTATTTGGACCAAAGGTACAATTAACAGCCTCCGCTTGGGCCTTGCCCAGCCCCGGGGCCTCCGCTCCTGCCTGACTGACCAGCAGGAGGGAGGGGACCCTCTCAGTACCCCTCAGTCAACGGCCAGGGCTATTTTGGTGACTGTTATTTGGGCAAGGAGTGGGCTAGTGGCTTGTGGGAGGGAGGGAAGGAGGGAAGATGCTAAAAATACGGAGGCCAGACTGAGGTGACTGGCCCCTACCCTCTCAACAGGCCTGGCCTCCCTTCCTGGGTGAGGAGAGCCTGGTCCTGTTCTGTCCTGGGGATAGGCTGCTGAGGGCCCCAAACCACCTGACAGCACTTTTGTTTTGGCTAATGTTAGTCATGGCCACCATTAGTCAGGAGGGCCCACTGGGGCTCGGTGACCCGCCGAGGTCACGCAGTGGGTAGGTGGAGGACAGATGTCTGGGATGTTGAGAAGCAGCTGCAAGTGGAGCAGTGGACAGCCCAGTCAGAGTGGCCTCCTGCTGAGGATATGGTTTGGAAGAAATCCATGATGACATCGCCGCCCCCAGGCTCCTCCAACCCTCCCCGAGCTGCAGAAGGACCCCAGTCACCCCACCACCTCAGCCCCTCGTCCACACACCTGAATCCCGCCAGCCAAGGTCAGCTCCTCGAGGACGGCCGGAGTGAGGACCCCAGGCAGCTGTGATCTCCCTCATTTCCTAAGCAAGTGGGCTTGGGGGGCCAGGGTCAGGAGGATTCTCAGTTACACCTTGATTTCAGGTGATCATGGACATACCACCCAACATCCTGGGCCTCACATCGTTGGCTTTGACCACCTTTGTGAACAGCTCTCTGGTGACTCCCCCAGGCTTCTACCAGATGGCAACTCTACCACTGGATCTGTGATGTATTCAGCTTGAAGGTCAAGGTCTACTGCGTGGGAGCGCCCCGCTACCTGGCGAGATGGGGCCCATCAGACAAGAGAACCTAAGAGGCCCTTGATGTTGGATTTAGTTATTCATTCATTCACTCATTTGCTCATTTGTTAATCTGTTCCTTAAATACCTCATGAGGGAGCACCATCTACATGTAGGAATTGTTCCAGGCACTGGGAATCCAGTGGGGAAGCGAATGAAAGCCCACGTTCTAGTAGAACTTACAATACGGAAGAAACTGACAGCACAGAAGTAAATGAACCACTATGTCCGGAGGTGATGGGTGTCATGAAAAGAATAAAACGGGGTTCAAGAAATAGTGTGTGTGTGCGTGTGTAATCCAACGCGCCTGTGTGTGATTGGGCAAGGGCTAGGAATGGTGATCAGGGAAGGTCATAGCCGCACCGGGATTCACAAGTAGTGAGAGTGTGAGCCATTCAGACACCTGGGGGGAGAGCATTCCAGGAGAGGGTGTGAAGTACAAGGTGCCGAGGGGGCAGCAGGCTTGCAGGAGAACGGAGAGACCTCCGCACCCTTCATCCACCCTTCTCCTGCCCCCGCAGGTCCTGGGGACGGAGGTGACCCCTGCACCCTCTCTTGCCCATCGCAGCACCCTCTCCCCAGGGCAGTCCTCTCTCCCCTCTGAGCCCCTGGTGAACCTTCACCCTACAATTACCATCCTCTGCCCAGGGCTATTTCCTGCAGCCTTGTAAATAGAACCTCTTTCAGCTGCACACACATTATGGTTTGTCTAAAACGGTGTCAAAGGAGCCAATTTTCCTGAACGGGGACCATTGACAAGAGGTAAAGTTTACAGAGGACTCCCGCAGGCCCGCAGGAGTCAAAAACAAGGGCTTGGCGGGTGACACAAGCACCCAGCAAAGTCTGCTGGAATAGACTAGAATAGACGGGCAGACCTGGGGCTTCTTGAGGGGTGGATTTTTCTTTGGGACATGGAAATAAACAAGATGGTAGGCCCACAACTTGACCAGCGTTATCAGGGAGGGGCCCCAGCTCAGGCTCAGGGAGCACCTGCTTACCCTTTGTGAGCAGAAGCCAACAGTATTTGATGTGCTGGGCACCTTGCAGAAGTGAAGAAGCTTTACTGTCAGAGAGAGGAAAGAGACATAGAAAGCAAGGCAGCTCCAAGGCCTCTCCACCCTCCATGCCGGCCATCCGGTGACAGCCCCCGTGGCCCCAAGCCCATGTGACATGTGAGCCCACTCCGGGCAGAAGCAGCCCCCAGTCACAGGGCTGGGTTGAGTGGAAGGCAGGCTGGACCGGGGTCCCCCTGTGAAGTTAGGGTTATTATCCCCAGCCTACAGATGAAGAAGACGAGGTCCAGAGAGATGTCAGATGTGTAATGCTTCAGTCTCAGGGAATGCTTTAGACTTTACTGCTTAAAATCTCATGTTTGGCAAGTGGCAGAGGCAGGATCTGAATACAAGCCTGCCTGACCCCAAAGCCTGGAAGTCTTCCACTGTTCCAGAAACTTCTCAATTCTGACTCTGCTCTGCTTTAGCGAACCCCGGGCAGAGCCCTGGGAGCAGGAACCTCAGCAGACCATGACCTTCCCGCGGCCCCAGAGCAGTGTCCTGTACCAGCTCTGGGGCTCCTGGCCCTTTCCAGGACCCAGACCTGAACCCTACAAAGCAGATGCTGCCTGCTTTGGCCCAGGTTCCCGCCTCACTTATGCTTCTATGAATAAAGGTTCAGAGAGCATTTTAGGAACCAAAACCACATAGTAATCTTCCCTGCCTTTTTTTAAAAACAAAACAAAACAAAACAAAAACCTAGAACAGATGTTCAAGGAACATCTGAGCTAGAAAAGTACGCTCACTTGGATCACCTAAAGATGTCCCAGAAAACAGAGGTCCAGGATCGGTTCTGGATACAGATTTATCTCAAAGTCATTTAACTTCCCTGAGCCTCAGTTTTGTCATTTACCGAGTAAGAGAGATGTTAGTATCCACCCTGTCAATATCCCATTTGCCTCAAGAACTGGTTGGATGAGGGGCACCTGGGTGGCTCAGTCATTGGGTGTCTGCCTTCGGCTCGGGTTGTGATCCCAGCGTCCTGGGATCGAGCCCCGCGTCAGGCTCCCTGCTCCGCGGGAAACCTGCTTCTCCCTCTCCCTCTCCCTCTGCTTGTGTTCCTTCTGTCGCTGTCTCTCTGTCAAATAAATAAAAATTTAAAAATCTTAAAAAAAAAAAAAAACTGGTTGGATGAGAAACATGGGCGATACGATCAGACTCATTTGGGTTTGAATTCGCAGCCCCACCGTTTCTAGTCGTGTGATCCCTGGTATCTGAGAGTCCCCCCACTGCGGGTCTCAGTTTTCTCAGCTGCAAAATGGAACTAACAAGCCTCGCTCTGCCTCTCTTCCGTGATGAGTGTGCGGCTCCTGGGAAGGAGGGGACTATAATGTATCCTAGGGTTTGCCTCCTCCCTCTGGGGACTTGTAGTTGTTAAAGGGCATATATACACACACATCTCTTTATATAGATGTAAACACATACACAAATAAAAAGTGAACATGCATTAAAGATTTTATTTAACGCATTAATTAATGAGGCAACAACTGTTCAATGGAACATCCAAAGAACTAC
Organism: Halichoerus grypus; assembly: GCF_964656455.1. NCBI lineage: Eukaryota > Metazoa > Chordata > Mammalia > Carnivora > Phocidae > Halichoerus > Halichoerus grypus. The sequence continues at coordinate 28,312,506 of NC_135726.1, forward strand.
ATGGACAGGCAATCAAGAAAGCTGAAATGAATTTAGAAATAAATGCAAAAAATAACCTACCCACACGTCATGAATCAACTGCGATCTGACCAAACAAAATTCATTTGCATTCCTACAGACAGCAAGTATTTGAAGTATTATTCATTTTCTATAATTTTCAGAGATGTAAAATAGCTCAGAGACTATGAAGTGTGGGGAGAATCCAGAAGGATGGGCCATTCAGGACACACAGCATTGTTTTTTTCTGTTTATTTCAAAGCCTTTCACAATGTTTGCTGACATAGTCATGGTGCCCTCCCCACGCCTCCCCTCCATTTCCAAAACGGAGTAGCAAAGAAATGTGTGTCTCTTGAGCCACTCAAATCAAGATGGTGGCAGGAAAAGTTTCACCTTAGGGATGAGCTTCAGTTAATCAGTAGCAGCTAAAGAGCTGCGTGGAGAAGACTCTGAGGCTGCTCAGCACGGAAGGGAATGGGTCTGACCCGGGGGCGATGGGTACACAGAACTCTCTTGTAACTGTTCCTTTCCAGTGTGATCCTCTATGCTCTTTTCCGTTCTGGCTGGCAGGACTAGAAAAGGACCCCAGGGTGACATTGGGAGTCAAGTGCTATAAAGGACAGAGCTACAAGAGGGAAGGTGCCCGTGTCCCAGGATGGCAGGAGAACCTCCCAGTCAGAGATACTGGACCCAAGTGAGAAATTAAACTTTTTCTCTATTTAATCGTTGAGGTTCTGGGGGTTATGTGTTGTGGCAGCAGGTATTACCTTATCTTATGCAGCCCTTGCCTACCTGGGTTTGCAATCTTGTTCACAGGCTGTGTGATCTTGGAAAAATGACTTTACTTCTCTGAATTGTGCTCAAATGCACAAAGCAGGGATTATGATCTATCCGTCACAACTTAGCTGGGAGAATCTATTAAGAAAATGCATATGGTAGGAGCCCGTGCCCTCTTTCAAAGGGTGACTTAAAATCTAAAACATCTTCTAGGAATTGGTCCTTTCCTTGGGGGGTGCACAGACAGACCTCTTTACAATTCTATAAGAGAAGTCAGCTTCAAGTAGGAGCAGAAAGAGAGAACTGGAAATGCTTGGTAGACCAATAAGCTTGGGGGGGTGGAGGTAGCAGTGATTTCCAGTACACAGCAGCAAAGCCCTGCTAACTGGGGAAATGGTCCTTCCTCCACACGGGAATAAACTGAACTGACTCCAAAGAAGATGAATGCTCGCTGTGAGGGGTGTGCCAGCCTCACAGGTGATCTAGAAGGAACGTTGGTACGTGTCTCTCGGATGGGGAGACCGAAGTGGAATTGGAGCACCCACTTTTACCCTCAGTCATGGGGCTTGATCCCATCCTTAGCCCCCTTTTCGGGCTTGCTGTGGCTGAGCTGGGAAAACCTCAAAGAGGGTCTGTTGGGGGCACAGGAAGCAACCTGTGTGTAGAACCCCTTTCCCTCCATCCTGTAGGAAGCAGTGTCTTGGGGACAGGTTGCAGTCACCATTTTGCAGAGCTCAAAAATGCCTGCATACAGAGAGATGTGGAAATATTTTTAAAGAAAAATTTTAAGAGAGAGAGTAATCTAGAAGATAAAGATCATCCGTGGTGGTGTGGGGTGGGAGAAGTAGGGAACCATCCCAGTGAAGGTCTGGGTTTGCAAGGACCTTCATGAAACAAGGGAAAGACCAAGCTAGTTATCATTCCCTACCTTTATCTCTGCCACCTTGTCTTTTCTGAGAAGTAGTGAACCTGAAAGAAACGTTGCTGTTACAACTAATAAATGAATTCAGTACAGTTGCGGGATACGCATCAATATGCAAAAAGCAGTTGCATTTCTATACACTAATAATGAACGAGCAGAAAAATAAATTAAGAAAACAATCCCATTTACAATTGCATCAAAAAGAATAAAATACTTGGAATAAACTTAACCAAGGAAGGAAAAAAAGACCTCACTGGAAAATAGAAGCCATGGATGAAAAAAACAATTGAAGAAGACACAAATAAGCAGAAAGGTATTCCATGCTCATGGATTGGAAGAATTAATTTTGTTTAAAAAGTCCGTAGTACCCAAAACCACCTACAGATTCAGTGCACTCCCCATCGAAATTTCAATTTCATTTTTCACAGAAGTAAAACACACAATCCTTATGTGTGTGGAATCACAAAACGTGCCAAATAGCCAACACAGTCTTGAGAAAGAAGAACAAAGCTGAAGGTATCACTCTCTCTGATTTCAAACTATATCACAAACCGGTAGCAATCACAACAGTATGATATTGAGGGGCGCCTGGGTGGCTCAGTTGGTTAAGCCTCCGACTCTTGATTTCAGCTTAGGTCTTCTTAGGTCTTAGGTCATAGCTCATAGGACCTCAGCTGGCTTCATCCGTTCATAGACATGCCTCTCTCCATTGCACACTCTTGAGATGCATCCTGGTGTGATGGTTAATCTCATGTCAATTTGGCTGGACTGTGGTGACCAATTATTTGGTCAAACATTAGATGTTGCTCTGAAGATGGCGGGGCTGTGAGTTAAAGCCCTGCATTGGGCTCCATGCTGGGCGCGGAGCCTACTTAAAAAAAAAAAAAAAAAAAAAAGAGGCACTGTATCTAGAACAAGGGAGACATTGGCCTAGCACTGATCAGACCCTACTATATTATCATCAGTACCATCACTAAGACCTTCACCTTCTTCACCATCATCATCATCACCACTATCATTACTAGCATTCTTATTCATTATTACACCCTTAGCACCTAGAACAGAGTGAATACAAATGTTGTTGCATGGGTGAGAGGATGCATAAATGAGAAAACTTAAGAGCTAACAGTTCTGGCAGATGCAACTCTGTAGGTGTCTTATTCCCAGATAAGAACTAAGCTGAGCCTGGAGACCTGGAGTTCTGGGTACCACGTGACAGAAAGCAGACACTGAGCATGCTCAGTCCCAGAATATTGGTGTTCCCGGCTCCATGCTGAAGAAAATAAAATGGCGACTCCCTTTAGAATTGACTGTAGGGGAAGTTTATGAGGAAAAGTACAATAGAGGATGAGAAAAATGTGGGTTCCGGTCCTTACTGCTTCATCTCTCTGTGGCTCAGTTTCCCCTTCTGTAAAATGGAATATCAATAATCCTTATTTCACAGGACTGTTCTAACAGTTAAATGAAGGCATGAATGTAAAACATCCGTTTGACTAAATGCTATCTGCTATCATTATTAGTACTTTTATCAAACGCTATTACTCATCAAAAGATTCCTGAAGCTGGAATTGGAGCTAGGAGCTTGGAGACATCAGAAGTGGAAAACACCATATATGGTCATAGCTCATAGGACCTCAGCTGGCTTCATCTGTTCATGGACATGCCTCTCTCCATTGCACACTCTTGAGATGCATCCTGGTGTGATGGTTAATCTTATGTCAATTTGGCTGGACTGTGGTGACCCATTATTTGGTCAAACATTAGATGTTGCTCTGAAGACGTTTTTAAAGATGTGATTAACATTTGCATGAAATTGACTTTAAGGAAAGGAGATTAGCTTCATCCAATCAGTTGAAGACCTTAAGAACAAAGACTAAGTTTCTCAGAAAAGGAATTCTGCCTCCATATTGCAACAGAGAAATTCTGAGTTTCTAGCCTTTGCACTCAAGACTGCAACATCAACTCTTCCCTGAATCTCCAGGCTGCCAACTTGCCCTGTGAATGTGGGACCTAGCAGCCCCCACAAATCACATGAGCCAATTCCTTAAAATAAATCTCTCTCTCTGGATATAAATATATACATATATATGTGTAAATATGTGTAAATAGATTTTATACTTATAAATATATTATTATGTATTATTTATATATTATATATATTAGAGAGAGTGTGTTGGAAATGCTCAGAAACCTGCAAGAAGCACTTGGTTCTCAAAAGGAGATCAGAATTGAGTCTGCCTCTGCCACCCCCCCAATGAATACCGCTTCATTAGGAGAAAATATTGGCTAAATTATGCAATCTCTGCTGACTTCCAGTCACATTCCCCTAATATCATAAGTGTGATAGTTGGAGTGACTGTGAACTCGACAGTGAGCCCTGGTGTTTCTCCGAGCCACCTGTCTTACAAGCCACATGTTCTGTCTTCAGATGAGCAGTTTGCTGCTCAAGTGGCGGTGGGTGGAGCCCACAGGCAGAAAGGAGAACCCTTCTCCTGCACTCTGTGTGGCCACCCACAGACCTGGGGACACACATCACTCTTGTGAACAGGTTTACAGCCAGGAACGGCTTCTTGGAATGGAAGCTTCGCCGTTCCAAATGCATCTATCATCTTGTCAACCTCCCTGGCTGTTGGGGGGAATTTGAGAACTGACTTTTTACATTGAAACATTCAGAATGGCTCACTCTTAAACTTAGGACTCTTTGAAGTGGAAATGTACTTGGCACTCAGACTGTTCTTTTGCATAGGCTCTCAAAACCTGCACTCTCACCACCGAGACACGCCATGTTTTCCATCAGTCCTGCCTGCTTGTTACAGAGACTGCATGCTCAGCCGTGGGGGTTACTGGGAGAAGCACGAGATTTGGAATGACTTGGACGGGGACTTGAGTTTTACATCTGAATTTTTTTAGCTGTCTGACTTTGAGCAAAGTTCTCAAACTCTCTGTACTAGAGTTCCTTGTTGTGTAGAAATGAGATAGCAGCAATTGTAATCCCTACCGTACTAAGTTTATCAGTCGGCTCAGGCTAGGTCATGCTGCATAACAAACAATTCCAGTGGTTTAAAACAGGAATGATTTATTTGCTCACTCACACTACATGTCCATCACATGTTGGCATGGAGCACAACTCCATCTTCTTTCGCATAGGCTGACAGGGCACCAGCTGAAATACCACCGGCCATCATGACGAGGGAAGGGAATGTGGAGAATCATGAATTAACTCGGAAATGCTTTCCACCCAGAAGTGACACACTCATAGATCTGGGTAGATTACAAAGCCACACCTAACTTTAAGGAGAGAAGGAAGTGCAATCCCTCTGCCTATCTGGAAGGAAAGTAGAACTAGAAATTTGGGCTAATATTCCCCATACCAAAGTCTGAGGAGGAGCATGTGGGAGAATCCCTTAGATCAGAGAGGGTTTTGGAGACTGTAAAGCGTTTTCACATTCATTACTATCCTCAGAATATTCTGGCCACTGGGATGACTACCTTATAACTGAGAACCACCACACCTTCCAATGTCATGTCTATTTTCATGTTTACAGTCACATTGGTGTCAAGAAATACAACCGTAATTATTGAGAGCTAAGGAGAAAAAAACACAGATAAACTTAATATGAAAAGATGCAGTAGTGCAAAATGAGGACCAACTGACAGATTATGGAATACTTCTGGAACTCCGGAAGAGCATTGGTGTAACGGTCAGCACCATATTCTTATTTCAAGTGGTGATTTGGTTCTGTAAAACAAAAATATTCTTCACCTTAAAATATTTTTATTTTAAAATTTGAACGTTTATATTTTGAAATCTGAATGTTACTACTTTTTAAAAAAATTTATGTATTTAAGTAGGCTCCACACCCAGCATGGAGCCCAGTGCAGGGCTTGAACTCACGACCTTGAGATCAAGACCTGAGCTGAGATCAAGAGTCCAATGCTCAACTGACTGAGCCACCCAGGGACCCCAAATATTACTGCTTTTTTGGCTAAGTTTATATTTAATTCATCAATGCATTTGCATTAGACTGCTGTATAAGGGCTATAAGCTAGTTTCATATTTGTACTTTATAGGGGACACTTGTTGACCTTTTTTGCCACCAAGGCCTCCTTCCATATAGAGAAGCTGAAACCAGGGATTTGCTTTCCCAGCTTCCCTTGCAGCTAGAGAACAATCACATGACCTGGGTCCACCAATCAGATGCACCCTCACCAGACTTCGATCAGAAGCTTAGGATGGGAAAAAGGAGAAAGGGTATGGAGAACCCTTTCAGAGGTGGTTGGCAGCTAGGGTGGCGAAGGGGGGTTTCTGCTGAAACAGCTTTAGCGTCTAAGCCAGCACAGGACCCAAATGGGTCTACGTAGGGCGAGTTCTGCCTTTGTTTGGATGTTGTGGGGTCTTGTTCCTTGTTCTCTGGTCCTCAGGGAGTGTCTAGAAACCACTCTACGTCTTTTCATTAATACGTTTTCTCTTTTTCTTGGCCACCGCTGTTTTCTGTTGTTTGCATCATACATCTGAATATTGAAGTGATATTAAAAGAAAAATAATCTGTGTCAGTCGTCAGCCTCCACAAGAAGCATCCCCTCCCCCAAAAGGATTGGGTACATAATCTAAATCTGATCGTTGCTAACCCAGTGAGCCTCTTATTTTAAAATGACAAGACGGAGGATGTGAAAGGAGAAGGGAAGTGCCAGGGTCCCGCAGTGGGTGAGCAAGAGCCCAGAGCAGGACCCAGATTTCTTGCCTTCAGGCTCCAAGTGCCTTCCAATGAAGCAGCCCAGCTGGGGCACACTGGACTTCTCTGGGGCTGTGGCAGGTGGGGGGGACATGAAGCATGAACAGGAGCTGATAAAGGAACCTGCACTTCTAGGTATAGCTGTCCGCACCCCCTCTGAGCATCCAGGCAAGGGGCACCCCAGGACTCATCACTAAGGGCTGCTGGCCACGGACCCGAATGCAAGAGGGGGTGGGGTGCGGCAAACAGCCCGGGGGCCCCCGGAGCCACCAGACAATCGCCCCACAGTCCACAGCCCTCCTGTAAACAAGCTGTTGTGCCTGAAAGAACATGATAATAGCAGGTCCTGCCATCCTGCCCTCTCTCTGTGTCGGGGAAGGTCTGCAATTACCGTCTTAACCGACTCTGATATGGTTCACAAAGGGTATACATTTCCCAAAGCTGTATACAATTTCTGCAAACTCTCTCCTCCTCTCTCTCGTCTTCTAGGGCTGGGGGCTCAGGCTCCCTCCCTCCAGCCACACCCCTCGGACTTCTGTGAGGCCAATAGTGAGGCATACACAAGAGAACATAACAGCAGAGCCTTCCTTCCTCACCCATAATACATCGCGGCACCAAACGAGTTGGGCTGGAGCTGGGGGAGGTGTGGTGAGGAAGAGTCCCCATCGGATGTCCCTGCCTGACCTTCACTGCACCTGGACCTTCTACCTCAAAGAGCCGGGCCTTTTGGCAAAGTACGACTCTCATAAACTACCTGCTGAACAACCTTTATCTTGGAGAATACCGAAGGATCTTCTACACACAAAGCCAAGTTAGATGCCTGCAAAGGAGCATGTTAAAAAGTGTATCTGCCCCAGGCATGAGCCAAGGGACAGGGGGTGGGGTGAGTGGTCTGGACAGGCCTGACCTGAGTCTCTGAAAAGTGGTTCTTGGCACCCACCACTCACCGTAGGCCCCTCAGGCCCAGAAACTGGTTTGGGGAGGTGCCACCAAATAAGGAGAGGGGCTGGGAAGTGCAAAGAGCAGGAGCCAAGGAAACTTCGGGGCTGGAGAGAAAGCCATCAAGAGTGCCTGAATCCAACCTCATCTTCACTTAATCTCTGTGTGCTTTTGCTCCTCACCTGCAATATGGGGGTGATAATTCTACCAATCAGGACAAGCTAGGTTATCCTGCAATGACTAACCACCCCCAAAAGCTCGGCTTCCAACAACCCAGGCTTATTTCCCACTCAGGTGATAGCTCTGTTGTGGGTTAGTTGGGAGTTTCTGCACATTGCAGTCGGAGCAGGGACCAACTCAAACGTTGCTGGTGAATGGACTAGAGGGAGAAAGACTGATGGAGGTCTTGAGCCAGCAATCCCTATAAACAACATGTGTCTCTTTTGTTCATGTTCATGGGCCAAAACTAGTGTCCCGATCCATCCAACCACAGGGAGCCAGAAAACAGAGTCTTACCATGTGTCCAAAATACCCAGTGAACAGCAGTAATGCTTACCACAATAATCACAGAATGGACTTCTAAGGATATTGAGGAAAAGAAATGACCTAAATTTGCAATAAGTCCTATATGAGATATGAGTATAGGCTGTTTGTATTGTGATGATGATGGTGGTGGTGGTGGTGGTACTTATTAGTAAGAATATTAAAATAGGACCCGAATAGGGGCGCCTGGGTGGCTCAGTTGGTTAAGCATCTGTCTTCAGCTCAGGTCATGATTTTGGGGCCCTGGAATCCAGCCCCAAGTCAGGCTCCCTGCTCAGCGGTAGTGGTGGTGGGGGGGGGTCTGCTTCTCCCTCGCCCTCTGCCCCCCCATTCATTCTCTCTCCCTCTCTCAAATAAATAAATAAAATGTTAAAAAAAATAGGGCCCAAGTAAACTATCAATGAAGGTAATCACTGTTCTAAACTGCTATTAAAATGATATTAGAAAATTTGATGTGATGTCAAGAAGGGCTAAATCCTGGCTCTGCCACGAATTTACTCTGTGATCTTCGGAAAGATGCTGTCCACCTCTGATCTTCTGATTTCTCTTTTGTACAATAAGGATCTTGGGTTGATTACCCGACAATGAACTTGGGGTTAGTAGAATGTAAATTAAAGGAGTCAAGGGGTTGGCTTTGGCTCACCCCACTAGCTGGGGTGGCATGCGTCCCTTGGTGCTGAGCTCAGGAAAATCCTTGACTTCGGAGCTGTCTGCGTCAGGCTTATGAATCTCAATCCCTAAATTATGGGTGACAGTGGCTTCTTAAAGAGGAAATGAATTGTTGCAACACAATCCAGCCATGTTGTATCGATATGATTAGCTAGTTATCCATGGAGTGCAGTAATTTGCTTTGATTTTTAAGTATCCGTTAGCAGCCAAGTCCTAATGAGGCGGCTCTAAATTGATTAGATACTCCAAGATACAGCACAGTTCACAGATTGTTTCAGAAAACTGTCAAGATCCCGAGACTGGCATTTCATTGGATTTAATGATTGCCGGAGAAGGTGTGCATCCCAGCCAGATACAATCACATTTGTCAGCATGATCCTTTTAAGCACAATTCAATTAAAGTGTTATTCTCTAATTTTATTAGAACCAGAGCCCAGAGCTAATGCAAGCTCCTGATATTGCGTCAGGAGGGGAGTGTGCACAATTTAATTTCCCTAATTGGAGTTTAGTGATCTAACATGCTTTTCATATCTTAATTCTTGGGATAATCTCCAGTTTTTGCACCTGCTACAATTCCTTTAATGGAAATGAAGAATCAGATGCAGCGGTTATCCCTGGCATGGAATCACCGGGTCACACCTGCCTCACTGAGGGGAATTTGCACATCTGGATCTTTTGCTTTGACCTGATCCTTTCCCACTCATCTTGGTCTTGACTTTGATAAGGAGCATCTCTAGCCTGCATATGATCAGCATCTCCAACTAGGCTGCCAGTCTCAGAATGAGGCTGTGGGAAGAGCATGGGCTGCTTGGGAATCTCAGCCCCGTCATGCAGCCATCCAGCCCCTTGATCGATACTTAGCGGTCGATGATCGATGCCTACTGCGTGCGGCTCTGTATTAGGGGTTGAGGATCTATGCATGAGCAAATCAGACATGGTCTCTGACATCAGGGAATTCAGAGCCTGCTGGGGAGAGGGTCATAAAATAGTAATCCCTTGAATGACAAAACAATGGCCCTTGTGATAAAAGATGGGAAGGGACAGAACAATGTAAAAGAGACCCTGTCCTACTCTAGGCTTGGTCATAGGGAGGGCCTCTGAGGATTTAACCCAAGACTCTAAAGAGTTCCCATGGTCTTGGATGAGGGCCAAGGGAAGTGCTTTGAAGGCCTCATGCAGGGCCCTCCTCCTGGCCGCAAGTGCCAATCCCCTGCCCCAGAGAAGTCCATCCTCCAGGTCTTGGGCAGTACCCCAATGCAGGAAGAAGCTTGGGACATTTGTGGAGCCAAGAGTGGGCCATTTAGCTTAAATGAGGTAGAAGGTGCCAAGAAATTATGTTAGAGAGGTAGGTGGGGGCCAGATCCCCTATAGAACCTTATAGGTCTCAGTTTATATCTTTTGTCCCCATGCCCCAGTGTGGATGGTAAATTATAAGGCCACCCACTTACCAGTCAAGGTGGGGAGGAGTATTTTATTACTGACATTGTCTAGAAATGCTAGTGCTTGTCGATGATAAGAAGAAAAATAGCTCAAATGTATGGAGGTCTATGTGTTCGGCCATTCTTTGCATTATCATTGGTTTCTTTGGATGCCCATAGGAGGGCACTGTGATTGTGTCCTTGCTAGAGATGGGAAAACAGGCTCAGGGAGGTAAGTACCTTGTGCAAGGTCATCAGCTAGTAAATAACAGAGCAGTCTGGCTGAGCCTTAACCACCTGATCTGCCTGACATCATACCCTACCCCCAACCCTGAAGTGCAGGGCCTGGGAAAAAGGGAGGGTCCAGAGCTTCATCCAGGCCAAGATGGATGTCTAGAGCCCTGTGGACCCCACCTATCCCCTCCTCAGCTCTAGACTGGGCTAAGCCAGTTTGGCTCAGCATTCAATGGCAGGATCTCCAGGACCTCCCTCATTCCTGACACGGTCACTCCTGGGACCTGGCCTGGCCACACTGGCTGGTGCTGGTCTCAGTGAAGAAATAACACTAACACAGTGGTCACAGCTACATGACAGGCAAGGAGGCTTCTCACTGGTCAGAAATGGATTCCCATTGCACTTAGAGCCAAACCTCAAGTTCTTTCTATGGTCCAGAGGGCTCTGGAAAATCTGGCCCCTGCTCTATCTCCAGCCCTGTCTCCTAACACTCTCCCTCTTCTGTGCTCTGACCACTCTGGCCTTCTTTTTGCTCCTCCCTTTCTTCTCAGTACCTTTGAATTGATTGAACCCTCCATCTAGAACATTCTCCATCTAGAATATTCTCCCCACAAATCCTTTTTCAAATCTGAGCTCAGATGTCACCTCTCACACAGGCTTTTCCTGATCAGCCAATCAAAACTATCCCTCTGTTCTTGGTACTATCCATCTATTCTATTTTTCTTATAGCACCTATCACTCAAAGTGTATCTGACATATGTATTTATTTGCTTATTTATTATCTCTCTCCCCTGACTAGAATGTAGTTCCATTAGGGCAGTCCTAGTCTGTCTTATTTTATCCAGCACCTACTACAGTGTCTGGTGCACAGTAGATGATTAATAAATATTTGTTGAGTGGATGGATGGGTGGACAGATGGATAGGTGGATGGATGGATGGATGGATGGATGGATGAATAAGTGGATAGGTGGGTGGATGAATGGATGGAAGATGGATGGATGGATGATGGATGGATGGATGATGAATGGAAAGATGAGTGAACATATTCATGGAAGTCACAGGAATAGCAACTGTAGAACCATAGACCATCAGGCCAAGAATAATTTTCAGAAAGAAGGTCTAAGCCTCTCATCTTCCAGAAAAATAAGCTGAAATCCTGAGACCAGAATAGACTCATCCAAGCCCAGACATCTGGATTATAGTGTCTTTGATTCTGGAATCGCCCCCCCCCCCCCCCCCAGAAAATCCTGAGCTGCTGAGTAGCTAGAGGATAAAGTGGAAAGAGCACTGGATTGGAACTCAAGTATTTTGCCAAATGGACTCTAATCCCCATTCACATATCTAGCCTCATATTCCTTGATCAACTTGGTTTTATCCCACATGACCACCCCCCAACCGTGGCCGCTTGGCTAAAAGAGATCAGCAATCCAAAACCAGCAAATCCATTGAGGAGTCAGCAACCCTGCCTAAACACATGAGCTAACCAATCCTAGGTCCTTCCCGAGGATCTAACCCAGGAAATATCAGGAGAAGAAGAGTAGCAGAACACCGAGTCATGATAAAGAGAGAGCAGAGTTGCAGACTAGGACCCACAAACTTGTTTTATTCAGCCTTCAGAATAAAAGCTTAAAACTTAAGTTAGCTGCTAACCTATAAAACTCAGACATCATCTAGAAATCCAGCTACCTACCTTTGCTTGAGAGATAAGATCAAGCAAGCCTAGGTCCGCCTGCAGGAATTCAACAGAGGGAATTTAATGCAGGTACTTAGCTACAAAATTGTTAGAAGAGCTAAAAAAAAAAAAAAAATCAATGAGGAAAAGGTGAGGCAATCCTGAGACTAGGAACTGGGACAAAAGGGACAGACGGAGGAGGGGATGTTACAACAGCTCGGGCATAGACACAACTGGCAGAGTCTAGAACCATGGAGGGCCTGCCCTGCAAAAGCGAGGATTGTGGAGAGAGGGGCCAGCCAGCAGGAGGAATCACAGACCAAGAACACCTGCTGCCAGAGACACTATCCACAATAGAGAGAGGGGGAGAAATACCCCAGCTTGTCCCTTCTCGTCCCCCAGTCTCCCACCAGCAACTCCTATTGGCTGAACCTAGCTGGAAGCCAGTGGTTAAAGGATCATGGGAAATGTAGTTTACAGGGATGCACCCTGCGATGTAGCACACAGCAGGAAAGGGAAGGGGGACCCGACTGAGAGCAAACAGGTGAATGACCAACCACCCTTCAGATGTCTCAGATGGTATCCGCTTGCCACCTGGCCCGCTACACCCATTATGTTAGCTGCCTGGATCCATGAACAAGTGCATTTGTGACCCACAATCCTGAGAGAGGACCCAGAAGCCAAGCAAGGCCATGGGCAAGTTGATGTTTTAAGACAGAAAACTCTGAGGAAAGCAGGTGTAAGAGTAGAAGAACAAAGTACTTCCTGGGAGGCTGAAGAAGCCGACTCTCAGCGAGGCTTCAAGGGTGGTAGAGTCATATAGACAGGGAACCCATGCGCTGCTGACTTAGGGCTGGAGCCCCTCTTCGATTCCTACCCTTCCAGAAGCTGGTGGCCCTTCTTTCTCAGGTTCTTGCCCATGTGCCCTCTACGACATGAGGTCCCTTGAGTGAGGCTGTTTCTTGCCACCAATAGAACCCAAATGGAACAGGCAACTTTGAGCTCTGGAGTGCTTTCCCCAATCTCAGGGCATCTGCCTCCTGATTATCTTATTTGAGTTTTGTGATAATGTGGGAGGTGGGCCAACAGTCATTCCCATTCAACAGATGAGAAAACTGAGGTCAAGAAGAGGGAGTTTGTCCAAGATCACAGAGGGTGTTGCAGGCTTAGCCAGGACCTGCTCCTCCAGGGCCCAATTCTAGGAGTTTCGGCTCCTCATCACCTTGTCCAGAATGTCCCTGACATGGGTGCCCCTCCTAAGAATTCAACTCCCCTTCTGCTTCCAAAGGTAGTAGCTGCTAGCCTGAGCCTATCAGAATGATTTGGATTTTGGTTAAAAACTAAGAACTTCTGCCTCAAGCCACCTAAGAAAAAGAGCGAAGAGAGGAGAAGAAAGCCTTCAGAGATAGAAGGCAGGAGAGAAGCATTTTCTGGAAGTAACCAGGAATAACCAACACTTGCCCAAGTATTGCTCTGTGCCAAGCACTTTACTTAAATTAACTCATTTCATCCCCCCAATCACCCTATGAGGTTGGTGGGGTGCAGAGGCGGCAGTGTTATAAGCAGATGAAGTATCTGAGGCACAGAGAGGTTAAGTAACTTGTCCAAGGTCACACAGCTAATACGGCATCGAGCTGGGATTTGAACTCACAAGGCCTGGCTTTAGAATCTTTGCTCTTACCATGCGTTAGCTCATGTCCGCTTCCCAACACTCCTGTACCCAGGTATTCTCGGTACCTGCAGAGCAGAGATAGCAAAACTGAGATGCAAGGAGGAAACGTGATCTGCCCAAGGTTTAAGACTTGTTAGCGGCAAGTCAACAGGCTTGTTCTGTTTGGGTCCAGGCCAGACTGCACCTCCCGTGCCTCACATCTGTATGACCAGGTTGAGACATGAGATGGTAGATACTGATGACAGCGAACACTGAATGTGCACTTGTAACGTGTCAGCTACTGTTCTAAGTGCTTTGCAAGTATTAACACATGGAATCCTTGTATGAGCCCTATGAGGAAGGTAGGACTTACTGCCATTACAAGTGAGGGAACCAAGGCCCAGAGAGGTTAGGTAGATTGCCCAGGATCACACAGCTCGGAAGTGGTGCCGTCTGGTCCAGAGTCCTTCTGCTTCTCTGTCTTATCTCCTAGACAAAAGCTCCCTTTAGGCCCGCGGGGCACTAAACACTGAGAATGGCATCTAGGGATGGGGGAAGGTATCTAGGGGAACACTGGCCTCCCCCACTCGGAACCGCGCCAGATGAATAGCTCGCGGAGCCCAAACCAAGGGTCAAGGGGCACTTCCAGCTGGGACAGTGAGGGCCCAAAAATGAGATGCTCTTGTCTGAATCTCTCCCCCCCACCAACCCCAGCAGGGGCTGGGTTCACTAATGGAAACCCACAGGTTATGCCCAGTGAAAGATGTTGCTGATGGGGAAGGTGGGCACCTTGCTTTGCACAGGGGTGAGCTCACTGTCAGAAGCTATTAGGGGTCAAGTTTGTCTGTGAGCCAGGCTGGGGGCCGAGGCAGGGGAGCGGGAAGATGAGAGGAGGCTATTAAAGCAGAAAGAGAAGCAGACAGAAGAGGGGGGAGGAGGCAGGAGTAAGACGGGGAGAGAGAAGGGAGGAAGAGAAGAGAGACATATTGAAGCAATTGAGGTAAAAGCAAAAGGGGAGAGAATAGTTGTGAGCAAGCACTTCTTCATGTCCCCTCCCCCCATGTCTTTCATCCCATCCCTCTTTTCCTCCTCCCCCTTCCCCTGCCCCAAGTTGGTGACAGTCATCCTATAAATAACAAACAGAATGAGACTGGCCTTCTGGAAGATGATTGAGGGAAATGATTAAATAATTGTTTTCGTAAGCACTGGCCAAATAAAATGATTCTCTCCAGCTTTTTCTTCCCAGGAGGGGGGGCTGGGGTGGTGGGGGAAGGGCAGGGGAACCGGGTCACAGGGGAACCGGGTCACACGTCTGCTGGTGGAATTACCTCTCAGGCTCTCTCATGGGTGCTGAAGATTCATTTCATCTCATCATCATGCCTGACTGTCCTGGCCAGGTAAGTGCTCACGACAGTGAAAAATGATCTGTGGCTCCAGAAAGGGCACCGGAGAAATAAAGGCAGGCCTCCAGCCTTCTTTCTCTCTGAGTGGGAGCCAAGAAGCCAGCACCCAGGGTGACTCAGAGCCCGGGAGAGTCCCCTGAGACCCCCCCAAATTCCACAGCCCTTTGCTCCACGGTTTTAGGGCAGGAACCTCTGTTACTCTTCAGGCCCCCCCGGGAGAGAGAGGTTCACCCCTAATTATGCCCCTGCTCCCACATTGCTGAGCAGGGGGAAGCAAGGCTTACAATGCTCCCTGAGTTTCACTTGATCAGATAGAAAAGCTTGTCCCTGCAAAAGAGTAACTTTAATAACATACTTTCCTCCATGACTCTAAATCCTAAATTCAGAGCTTCTGGTTAGAACTCCCAGCTACAGGTGACCAGCTCCCTCGAAAGTCTCTGCAGATCATAACGGGTGGGATTGCTTGTTGTTTTTGTATTTGAAAGCAACCTTGCTCACACCACGCTGCTGGCGCTTACCTGGGTTATGGCTCGCTCCTTCCTCCCTCCCTCCCTGCCTCCCTGCCTCCCTCCCTCCCTTATTTCAACAAGTATTTACTGCCCACCTGCTCTGGTGCCAAACACGTTCCAAGCTCTGAGAATATAACAGTGAAGAAGACAAAGGAGGGGCGCCTGGGTGGCTCAGTCGGTTAAGCCTCCGACTCTTGGTTTTGGCTCAGGTCATGATCTCAGGGTCATGAGATGGAGCCCCGAGCCCCGTGTGGGACTCTGGGCTCAGGGCAGAGTCTGCTTGAGATTCTTTCCCCCTCCCTCTCCCCCTGCCCCTGCCCCAATTCCTGCTCCCTCTCTTTCTTCCTCAAATAATTTTTTTAAAAATAGAAGACAAACAAGGTCCCTGCCTTCATGTAATTTACATTCTATAAGAAATTACAGGCATAAATAAACCCACAAACAATATTATAAATAGTGTTAAGTGCTATTTTTTTTTAAAAAGGAGGGTCATGCCTGGGGGGGCGGGCAGGGCGCTACGAGGTGGGGCAGTAGGGAAGGCGTCTCTGAGGGGGTCCGTGAGCAAGCACAAGAGTGGTGGGAGGTGAGGTCGGTTGGGAAGACGTGGGGCGGGTTCATGTGGGACCGACTGAACTCTGGGCGAGATGGGGGTCGTCTGGCTTCCGCGTGGGAAGCAGCCATGGAGGCAAGGGCCCAGGTGAGGGGTGCACCAGGTGGAGGTAGTGGAGATGTGAACTTGGGGGGATCCTGGCTGTGTTTGGAAGGTAGAGCTGGCCGGACTAGCTTAGACATTGGAGAAGGAGTGGGATTATCTTTGGATGATGACTGGGTGAGCGCCGGGGGAAGGGAAGGCAGCTACCCCCCGGGGGTGCCCACGAGGAAGCCCTCGCCCCCTAGCTAAGCGGGCGGGCGCCTCCACCGTGGGGGTGGGGCGGCGGTCGGGGGGACGCCGAGACAACACCTTGACCTTCCTCCCAGAGCTCTCTGGTGGCCAGTGGAGAAGGCACTCCTCACAGAACATTTACTCTTGCCACCCCTGGTGGGGGCCTCTCTGCAAAGTGTTATAACCCCCTTTTTGCACAGGGGAAAAAAAAAATATGCCTCGATTTCTATTGATCCATCCTGAATCAATGCTTTTAAAAAATCTCACGCACATTTGGCTTAAGAGCCAAAGCATACATTTTATGTTTTGACATGGTGTCATCGATCGGAGGCACGCGTGTGTGTGCCCCACCTGCCGGAGCCCCCCTGCCCACCCCGGCGGCTGGCCTGGTCGCAGTGCGTTCTTAATGGCCTTGCCCCCGCCTGCACCTTCCATGCCTCCCCTGGCCCTCAGCACGGGGCCCTTTCTCAGGTTTTTTGAAAGGATCGATAAGGTGCTGGGGCCCCCCGCTGCTGCCTGTCACTCACACTCCGCCATATCATAAATTATGTATCTGCCTCTCTCTCTGGCTCTGGCTAATTTCTATTGCATTCGTCCATGGCCCTGCGATGGTGGACTCTTCTCAGCCTCAGAAGCAGGGCTGCAGTTGAACTTCAGTGAGGACGCCGGTCAGGGCAGCGGGCTGAGGAAGAGGGGCGGTAATGGGTAATGGGTAATGGGAGGGGAGGGAGGCAGCGGCTGGAGGTGGGAATGGAGGGGGGCAGTGGGCTGGGGCTCAGGGGGGCTGAGCTGTTTCCGCGGTGGTCCTGGGACATTATCGGGGGTCAGGGGGCTATCAGGACCCATCTTCCTCACCTAGGATGAAGGAACATATTTCTGGGGGAGAAGGAAGAGACTGAAGGCGGCATAAAATGGGTCTTCTGCCTGGCTTTTATGCCAAATAACGGTTATGGAGCACTGACTAGGTACTGTCTCAGGCCATCTTCACAACAGCCTGGGGACAATCTCAATCCCTATTTACAAGATGAGCAAACTGAGGTCAGTTGCCCAAGATCACACAGCTGGAAGTGAGATTTAAACCCAGGCCTATCCAGCTCCAAAAACTGTGCTCTTAGTCACTCTGCCCTGCTCCTCTTGAGATTCCCAAGGCCCCTTCCTGTTCTCTTCCTCTCTGATTCTCTTAGAATCTGTTCCCATGGGCTTTGCCCTCTTGCTTCCCTTGCCCTCGGGGCCTTCCCCAGCTACACTCCCGTCAGGCCTCTCTTCCCAGCACCTTCTCCCTCTATCCTCAATCTCCATAACCACCATGCCCAATGGATTGGTATGTTTTCCCCACCTAAGCAAATTCTTGCAATGAAACATAGACAATGATTTGAGCCAGAAATCCAAGTTATAATGTCTGCCTTGCAAGCTCTACCTCGAGCAAATCCTTTCCTCCATTTTGACCTCGTTTTTCTCATCTGTGAAATGAGTATAAGGTAATGCATGTTTTATGTACCGCATAGTGCACATAGGGAGGAGGGAGAGAAATGGGCTAATTCTTTAAGATCAAAGTAGGTAACCAGTGAAGAAAGATTTTTGAAGCTTTAAAACATCATACACAGGAAACCGATTGCTACAAATCTTTGTGCAAACACAGAGGTGGTTTTTTTTTTAAGATTTATTTATTTATTTTAGAAAGAGCATGAGCAGGAGGGGCAAAGGGAGAGCAAGAGAGAATCTCAAACAGACTCATGCTGAGCGTAGAGCCCAAATCGAGGCTCAGTCTCGCAACCCTGAGATCAGGGCCTGAGCCAAAACCACGAGTCAGACTCTTAACTGACTGAGCCACCCAGGCGCCCTGTAAACACAGACTGTTCTACTCCGCACTCCAGGGGATAAGATTCTAATTGATGCTCTGGGTGACACCGAAGGGGAAACTGGGAAGATAATCTAGCTCTGCTAGGTGATAGTGACCTCTATCTACAGGTTTTGGGGTTCCACTAAGGCCTGGGGCTGGTCTTTGGACAACGTGTTTCCAGATTGGGAGCAATCACAGTCTCCCCAATCCCCATTCCACTGATGTGAGTGTATCTCTAATGGACAGAGCCCCCAGACCTATGAAGCTCAGAGCTGAGAATAACCACTCGTGTCTCCCGGAGAGGAGGGGTCTCCAGCCCTGAGCTGAGAACCAAACAGTGAGACCCATTCATTTGATATGCATTCATATGTGCACTCATTTTATGAGTAAGTCAGTATCTGCAAAGCACTCAGCACAGTGCCTGGCATACAGTAGGTGCTGTATAAGTGCACATCTTCATCATTCATTCATCATTTTACTCACTCACTAGTCAATCACAGCACTGGTTTGCGCAACACCAGGGGGTGACACTCGGATGTATCAGGGGCCCTGCTAATGCCCTTTCTGAAGCCAGACAGTGGGCTTCACAGATGAACAAGAGAGAGCCTCCCACCCAAGGATCTCAGTCTGTAGCAGAGGAGATGAAGATGTCTATAAACATCAGTAATTCCAGCATAAGGTAGAAAGCAAGAAATAGCCCTTACAAGATAAAAATAGAAAGTAGAGGAAGAAGAACCCGGACAAGGGGCGGGTAGGGATCTCAGTTGCCTTCAGGGCTCAGACTGTTAAAGTCAATCAGGGACGCATCAGAGGTAGAAAATCTAGGAGCGCCTGCCCCACCTGCAGGGGGCAGCAGTGACCCATCTCCAGACAATGGCTTTTGTTCAGGAGGAGTGGGGCCAGGATGGCCAGGTCTGACTTTTTTTAGAGAAGCTGAAAATCCAAATTTTGTTGCAGTATTTTACGATTTTTAAAAATACAATGCAGGGGCGCCTGGGTGGCTCAGTCAGTTAAGCGTCTGCCTTCGGCTCAGGTCATGACCTCGGGGTCCTAGGATGGAGTCCCCGCATCAGGCTCCTGGCTCACTGGGGAGTCTGCTTCTCCCTCTGCCCCTCCCCTCGCTCATGCTCTCTCTCTCAAATAAATAAACTCTTTAAAAAAAAATGTAATGCAAATCAAACCAAAGGGCCACTGATTTACAAGTCTGGTTTGAGCTTTATAAGAAGAAATCAACTCCTTCCCAGGGAAGGCGTCCTGGTGGTGTTTGAGCCTGACCTTGAGGACGTGGTAAGACTGACATGTGAGGTGGGAAGACAGGATTAATAGGGACCTTTGAGAGAATCTAGTTCATCGATCTCATTTCTCAGATTAGAAAAGAGAGGCCCAGGGGACTGGTTCCATTTGGTTGCTAGTCAACAGGGAACGTGAGAACGGGGAAGACTTCTGAAGAGTAGGTGGGAGACAAGTCGTAGAGGGCCTTGAACACCAGGCTAAGGAACCCGGATCCCAATAAGCGTGTACGCCTGAGACCATGGCTTCGGAGCACTTACTATGTCCCGGGCCCCGTGTACCGTCTCATTTAATCTCCCCAGCATTAATTACTGTCATCCCCATTTTGCAGCTGAGCAAACTGAGGCTCAGCGTGTTTAAGAAACGTGCCAAGTTCACGCAGGTGGCCAGTGGCTGAGCAGCTGCTCTGACCCACGCCTTTCGGCCCCCGGCCTCTGTGTCCCTGCCCACTCTGTTAAACTTCGAGAGAGGAGGAGAGCACTGGATTTCCAAAAGACGTTCCACTACCTCCCATAGTTTTAAACCCTCTCACTCATTTACTCCCAGGGCCCTGTTTTGTTTTATTGACTTGAAGATTAGGTTTTCACATTTCTGGAGAACTCTCTCCCCTCCTCTTTTTAAACACAGCTGTCTTTGAGGGTGGGGAGGAGGAGTGTTTTAAACAGGAGTTGTTCAACTAATTGCCAATTATCTCTGAATAGGGTATGGTTTCCAACAGCTGTAAGGGATTTTGGTCCCCATCCATTGCCTACTGTTGCTGGTACTTGGAGTGTGTTGAGATATTCTTGGCCTCTTGCTTCAAAGACACGAACCAGTGCGTCATCCCCACCCCCCTCCATTCCTGCACACTGTCTCAGCCCTGTTTTGTACTGACTGGCTGGCTTAGGAGGCACGGACTGTTTCTGAGTATACGAAGATGGGCAAAGACTCTCTCGCTTCTCTCTCTCAGGGTGAATGGCTTGGTACTTATGGGGGCAGAATTCCCCCCGCCCCCCGGGTCTTCGTACCTGTGCTGTCATTTCCCGGACTGTTCTAGCATCTCCCTAAATGTGCAGAGGGTTCTTGCTCAAAGAGGACACCGGACTTCACCTTCTTCATACCCAATCCAGGAGAAAGCTCAAAAAAAAAAAACAAAAAACAAAAAACAAAACCAAAACCAAAACCAAAAAACCCTCTAATACAAAATGCCAGAAGACCCCAATGCAGATGGGTGATGTTAATTGTCCCTTCTGGCTCTGTCTGCTGGATTCCTGGGAACAGGCCGAGGGGCAAACCTTTGTAAATGTTAATCTCCTTATGCTTAAGATATCACACTGTCTTTGATGTTCCCAAACATGTTGACTCCTATCTAGGTTGAGGGTGTGTGGCCCAGACAGGCCAAATGCTTGTTTTGTCTTTCATCTTTCTCCAGGAGAGTTCAGTGATAATATGTTCACCTCCAGCTGAAATATGAACAAGTTCCTCTTCAAAGCCAGGTTGGGGTGGGGGGGGTGGGCAAGATGCAGTGACCCTTGGGGCCGCTACACCCTCACCCCCAGAACCCAAACTCCATCTGAGTCATTTTCTCACCCAGGACCCATTGGATTCAAGAGGATGACCCTGTCCATTATAAACTCCTCCCGCCAATAAAGAAAGGAGAAGAAAAGGATAGATTTTTTAAAAATCCATTCATTTTGGTATAGTGAGGGTCACACTAGTCACAGCAACTAATAAAACCAAAAGTGTATAATGGCTCAAATACAATAGAGGTTTATTGATTCCTGATGTCGAGTCCAAAATGGATGCTCCTGATTAGAGGTGGCTTTCCTCCAAAAGATGATTTAGGAATCCACAGGTTCATCGTCTTGAGGTTCTTTGATTTTCAAGCATGGTTTCCAAGGTGGTTGTGTTCATCTGCAACAGGCTGGGGAGGGAGTAAGGGAGGGTGGGGAAGGCCCACCCACTTCTTCAGAGAGAGTGCCCGGAGGTAGCACTTCCTATCAGATTCCATTGACAAGCACAGGTCATATGACTTCACCTAGAAGCCAGGCGGGGAACTGTAGTTCTGGCTTCTCACTGCCACCCACCGGCAAACCTATACTAGGGAAATGGGAGCATGAGTCTTCGGTGGACAGTTAGCCTCTCTGCCACGTACTTGAGCTGTCAGGCGAGCCCTGGGATCTGGTTGAGTTGGAGTCAGGAGGTATAGGCTTGAGCTTCAGATTCTGGCTGTGTCCTTTGGGGTGAATCATTTGACCTCTCTGAGCCTCAGTTTCCTCACCTGTAAAATGGAGATCATGCAGAATGGGAAGGGGAAGGGATGACTGTGTTATATACCATCAAACATTCTACCTGCGATTTGCCCACTGAGTTTGGATAGAATAGTATTTTAGGAAAAATGTGATGACGTTGACAATTTATATGGATTTCAACTTTCCCGGAGGCGGGTGGGGGGCGGGGGGAAACATTGAAAGACCTAGCAACACTGGACCTATATTCTTGTATGGTGACTCTCAGCTGGAGCCGAATGTTGAAGAGCCATCACCGTAAAGTATCCTACGGTCCCCACCACTCATTGACATGGCCCGTCTGGCCCCCATCAGCAGGTACCTTTGAGACTCCTGAGCTATCCCAGCATCATAGAGGGTAATGACGATAATCACTCTCAAGCTGCAGGAATGTTTGACTCCTACTTTTCTGCTTCCCAAAGAACTGAGGCATTTGCCAAACGTCCTCCCCAGCTGCAGAATCTCGTGCATTGGCTCAATTAACTGATCTGCTCTAGAAACTGCTTATTAACGATGAAAGCCAACGTATAGGATTTTTTTTAGTCGTTGAGTTTTTGAATCTTGGCAAGAGCCTTACATGATGAAGACCACAGCACAAACTTCAGGGTCTTGTCCGTTTTCATAATATAATGACTGGAGAAGGTTTGATTCAGAGCCTTGCAAGTCCAATAATATGATTAAGAGGTTGGCCTGCTGGGGAGGTTGGAGCGCTAGGGAGAATGCCTAGCTGACTGTTGTAATTGATTGGCACTGGTATTGATGCCAGGAGCATGGCTTTGTTGGGGCAGGCTAGTTATCTCCTGCCAATGTCCACTTGGATATCACTGGGAAGGAGGTAGATGAACAATCATGAAAACCTTTAAAGGCTGTTGACAGAAGATAAGTTAAGAAATAGAGTTATGTAAGACTGCTGGGCAGAGCAGGGCAGCAGGAGAAGAGAGAGAGAGAAAAAGGGAGGGAGAAGGCAGGGGAAGAAGAGGGAGGAGGAGGAGGAGAATAATTCTGCGTATATTATTTGGGACTGGCTAACGGAAGCTGCTCTAACAAACGAGCCAACATCTCAATGGCTTGAATCAACAAAGGTTTATTTCTTGCTCACGGTACAGATCCATCGAGGGTCAGCAGGGCTCTCTGCTCCACATTGTCCTCAGTCTGGGACCCAGGCTGATGGAGCCTCCGCCATCTGGAACATCATGATGGGAAGGAAAGAGAGAGAGAGGTAGATCATGCACTGACTTTTAAAGAATCCCACCCGGAAGTGATGCATATCACTTCTCCTCACGTTTCATTGGCAAAGGACGTCCTAGGCCATGCCTCACTCGGAATGACTGGAGAAGTACAATCCTACCACACGCCCAGAAGAAAAACGGGACAGTCTGTGACCAATCTTTATATCTGCCTCTCAGAGTTCCCAGGATTCAGGATCTGGAAAGGACCTATACTAGTTGGGACTCTGTGGTTGTATTGAAGGTGAAACTACTTAGAAGGGAATTTATGAACTCACAAACCCTCAAATCCAACAGCAGATCTTTAATCTCCCTTTCAATTAAAGTAATTGTACTTTGTTTGCTGTATATATTAGGATTCCAAGGAAAAATCTGTTTGGAACCAAAAGGGGAGGTCCTCTGCTTTAAGAAAGAGAGAAAAAGAAAGAAAGAAAGAAAGAAAGAAAGAAAGAAAGAAAGAAAGAAAGAAAGAGAAAAGAAAGAAAGAAAGCAGGGGCATTAAACATTACTGCTCTTTGATCCCACCTCCTCATTTTACAAGAAATTAAAATTCCGCAAGATTAGATTTCTCCTCATGTCTCATTAGCCAGAATTGGTCACATGGATACCTAGCTGCAAGGGATGCTGGGAAAGTAAGCATCTGGCAAAGGGGAATGAAATTATCATGAATGGCCTAGACGTAAAGGCATATCCCCTAAGAGTGGGCACACTGCCACCCCAAACAAACTTGAGGTTCCTTCAAGAAAAAAAGGAAGGAGATGACTCTCAAGGAGCTGTTGGCTATGGTGGTATGAGTCTAATCTCACTGAAAATTCCTTAAGGCTACAGCTGGCCCTTATGCTTCTGTTTATTCCTCCACTGGTCTATGAATTTGCCTGCAATGATCTCCCTCACTCCTCCCCAGAGTCCGGAGACAACGAATCATACACTGACTTTTAAAGTGTCCACCCAGGGGTGGGTGGCCGGGTTGGCTCAGTCAGTAGAGCACGTGGCTCTTGATCTCGGGGTCATGAGTTCCAGCCTCACATCGGGGATAGAGTTTACTTTAAAAAATTAAAAAACAAAACAAAACAAAAAACAACTAAGGTGTCCACCTGCAATGGACTCATCCATAGGATTGTGTTCCTTTTACAGATGGGCAGACTGAAACTCAGAAGTGAATTGCATACCCAAGATCATGCAACTAGTAAATTTTGCTTATCCTTTACTATATGCCTTCAGCACAGAGAGAGACAGAATACTGAGGGAGGAGGGAGCTTCAAGTACAGACCTTTTACCACATAGGTATTGACTGTAGAGGGTGGGGGACAGAGTGAGAATGGGGGCAGGCCAGGCAGAGGGAACAGCATGTGCAAAGGCCCAGAAGCCAAACAGTACATAGCAATGGAAAACAGTTTTATAGGTTTAGAGCACAGAATCTGAAGGAGCATCATCCTTAGGAGTTTGGGTCTTGTATGAGGCCCATAAAGAGCCATTAAATATTTTAGGCAGGGAATTATATCATTACATATGCAGTCTATCTTCAGTGGGGAAAATCAACTAACTGCAGGAGCAGGACTAGAGCTGGGAGGCCATCAAGGAGGTGAGAGGTGACAGTGATCAGTGGCCTGGATCACAGTGATGGTGGCAGGAATGAAGGGAAGAAGGAATGAAGCCTCAAGGGAAAAATCAGAGATATGGAATCCTCCAAATCTGAGTCCAGATTTGGTCACTGGAGGTGACAATTGAGAGAAGTTGGGAAAAGCTTAGAAGTGACTCGTAGGTTTCTTTCTTTTCTTTTTTTTTTTTTTAAGATTTATTCACTTATTAGAGAGAGAGAGAGCAGGGGGAGGGACAGAGGGAGAGAATTTAAGCAGACTCCCCACTTAGCAGGGGTGCACGCGGGGCTCAATCCCACGAACCATGAGATCATGACCTGAGTTGAAATCAAGGGTCAGATGCTCAAATCACTGTGCCACCTAGGCGCCCCCTGACTGGTGGTTTCTAGACGGTGTTGCCCTTTACTGAGGTGGGCAGGAGGGAGGAAAACATGGAGGACGGGAACCCAGGCAGCCTGGCTCCGAAGCCTACAGGCTTTGTCACTCTGTGCTCTAGACTCAGGTCTCAGGACTGGGCTAGGGGCATTAAGGGAACCCTAATCAAAGTGAGAAAACCTCCCTCACTGGATGTGGGTACACTGGACTTCCTAAGCCCTCAGGCAGCCAGCTCCGAACCGTGCCTCAGACCACGAAGGGCCTTTTCTCCTCCCTTCCATCCAAGATAAGGCACCTGAGCCCTCAGCTTTGCCCCAGGACAGACTACCGAGGAGCCTGATACAGATCCTAATGGAACTCTGGTGTGCACTTTATTACTTCCTCACCCTGTATTCCCAGAAAATCACTTGGGTGCTCTCACCCCTATAACCCTGAAGCCAAGCCTCTATGCCTGGCACAGTATTGATGGTAAGGGCGCAAAGATAAGTGATTTAAACACTTGAGAAACTCATCTTAAAATGTGCGTTGAAGAATCAACGCCCCCAAAGAGCTAAGTCAAATAAATAGTTGCAAAAAAGAAAAACCAAGAGTAAGGACCGCCCTACCAAATCTTAAGACATACCACAAAGTCACAGTAAGACAAACAGTACAGGACTGGCTTAAGACAAATAGACCAAGAGAGTTTAGAACCACGTCTCCGTGTTTATGGAAACATGTGTGCAAAGACGAAAAGCCAGCTCAAAGGTCACAGAAGGGTGTGCTTTCTGGAATCATCTTGTTTCTGTCCTGACATACAGGCACTCAGTATGTGATCAATGAACACACCGGTCTTGTAGGCAGTGCTAAAACGAATGACTTCTTAAAGCACCCCACAGACAGGCTCACACTCATCCCAACCAGACTTCCAGGACACAGATGTCATTATCATGACTTGACTGTGGGGAACTCAGGCTCCGAGAGGTTAAGAAGCTTGCCCAAGGTCACACAGCTAGTATGTGGCAGAGGTGGGATGCAAACCCAGCTTACTCTGACCCCAGAGCCCGTGCTCTCTGCTGCTTCTTGTTCCCCAGCTGCCCCACAGAGAGAGAAAACAGTGTGGGCTGGAGACATTGAGAAAACCTAGAAGCTCCCAGAAGCTCTTGAGCTCAATCTGGAGCAGGAGTGGATTTAGGCAGCTGCCTGGGATGGATTGTTCTGAGCCAAAGAATCCAGCCTGGGAAAGAGGTCTTGGGGAGTGAGTGTTTAGCCAGTGGGACCACAGTACAGGATACCCATGAGGGGTCTTGGGGGACGGAGCCACATAAGAGAGAGGGGTCAAACTGATGAAGAGCCTCGAATGACAGAGAGGAATTGAGACTTTGAACCTTTTTGAAGTGCAGCTTTGATTTTGTCACTCTCCTGCTCTACAACCTTCTGTAGCTCCCTTGGCTACCGTCTCCTCATTAATACTCTCATATGTAGATGGAAAGATGTGGGGGAAAGCCTGGAGATAGACCTATTAGGCATCACAGTCCAAGAGGGAGAGGACAAGGTGTGCAGAGGAGGCAAGAAAGGAAGAGAACACACTCTGGGGCAGGATTCTGAGGGAAGCCCCCCACTGGCATCCTACTACTCTCACCAAAGTAAGCGTCACTGCTTCCTGGCAGCATCAGATAACTTTCCAGTTTAGCAATGAGCAGGTACCTTATTCTACTCACAGAAGGGACCACAAAGAGCCAGCTCTTTTAGCTACTGCTTAAAACAGCAAAGAGCAGCCAACAGCTCCTTCCTCATTTCATCGAGGCCCAGAAAATAAGGGTCAGACATTCCTAGGGGCTCATTTCCGGCACTGACTTGGGCAAGTAAATCTTTCAGTGCCTTGGTTTCTTCATCTGTAAAGTGGGGGATGCTAAGAGTGCCCACTCCAGAGGTTCGATGAGGTTCTCCTGAGGTCACGTACGTAAAAACTTTCGCCTAATAACGGGCATATACTAGTCGCCCAGTAAGGTAGCTGTTACTGTTAATAACCAAATAATTGTTTAAGTAATACGTTCACCCTTGAACCATGTGATTTGCAGCTTTCAGCAAAAGAATGGAGGTTGGGATTCTCAAATATTATGTATTTTACAGTCCTCCCCCCTCCTCCCCACCTGCCACGAGGTGGAGGCAGGTGGGCCGTAGGACTTAAAAAAATGTCAGAAGAGAAAACAAATTCCACTCGATTCGATTCAAGAAGTTATGAATTGTCATTCTCCTTGCTGTGGAGATTGCTAACTATAAATGGATGGAGAGATAGGTGGGCAGACAGTAAATCGTGAAAGCTAAACATGCATTCTCTCTTTGAAGTACTGAGTGCTATAAAAAAAAAAAGGAAGAAAAAGAAAGAAAGAAAGAAAGAAAGAAAGAAAGAAAGAAAGAAAGAAAGAAAGAAAGAAAAGAAAGAAATGGGAAGAAAAACCAGTTCCCTTTCCACAGGCCCCTGCTTGTGTGGCAGAAGTCCACAGTGTCACCTCTAGGAGTTTCTCATTATTCAGCAGTTTTTGGAATGAATGATTGATGTAATTAAAGTTATTGGTAAAGAAAGACTCAGTCACCAAGGAATAGATGAGTCAGCAGAAAGTTTAAGTAATGAAATAATGTTCCAAGGAGTGATTCTTAAAATAAGCTTTTTTTTTTTCTTAACTCTAGACATCTTAACCATTGCTGGTCAGCAAAAAGATGTGAAGTATTAAGACGTGGGAAGAACACACCACGCAATTTTAGAAATTCTCAGGTGAAGTTGTTTTCGACCAAACGGAACTGTATGGATGGAATAATATTGGGAAAAGCATACATTTCTGGAGCGTCAACCACGTGCTCTGATGAGCTTTGCTCACATTATCTCATTTAATCCTCACCTCTGAGGTAAGTACCACTGTTATCCCTGTTTTACAGGTGAGGACACTGAATTTCAGAGAGGTTAAGGAAATCTCCCTGGGTTGCACAGCAGGCAAACTGCACAGATGGGAATGGAAGCCAGGCAGACTGGCACTAGGGTCCACCTGTTCAATCCCCACAGCTCCTGGGCCTCTCTGTGTAGATTTCTCAGTAACTTCATCTGGTTCACGAATACACTCCGGATAACAGAGTGCCATCCAGGTTTGAACTCACCTCGGTCTGACCCCAGAACTGTTTCAAAATTCATATTTCTGTGGGAGAATACAGACCAGTGCATTGGCTTGGGATCCATTCATTTGTTTGCACTTCCACTAACATGCATTGAATCCTCTGGCCACGTCAGGCTTTGGACTCTGTGTTGGTATTACGAAGGTGACTGGGGCAGGGAGATGGTCAGGAGGATGTGTGATACTCCATGTGACAGATGACAAAGGCTCAGACCAAAGCAGTAGAGAGGAGGCAGTTGAATGGGATCCCCTAGAAGGATCTATGGGACCTGGGGAGTGAAGCTATGTGAGGAAAGAGAGGTGGCGGCCTGTTTTTGAAGTTCTTCCACTGAGGGGAGGGCCTACCAGGTGAGCAAGCTGGGCAGAAGGTCCTCACTCAGGGAGAAAAGAGGGGGAAGAGGCGAGATGTGGGGAGTGTTGACTTCAAGTGACATTACAGCCGGGGGCCCAACAGTCCCCCACTTATTCACAGTAAACAAGGTTGCCATGAGTCACCGTGGGTGGCTTCGGGAAAGAGGAGAATGGGATGGAAACTTGGTACTTGTGAGCAGCTGGAGAAAGAGGACATGAGGGGCAGGGGCCACCCCCTCAAGTCCACCCCCCCCCACAACTTTGTTCAGAGCTGGAGGCCCCAGCCCCTTCTCCTTTCCCTAAAGAAGGAAAGAAGGACCAGAGTCTTTTGTGGTGTGAAAAGGCACATTGGGTAGTTGGTCTTGGCCATTTATCCCCAAAGAGTGACCAACAGACGAGAAAAAAAGGGCTCAGGCCTTGCAGATCTAGGGGGACAGAAGGACCAACAGCCCAGCAGCTTTGCAGAGATCCTCCCCACTTTGGTCCTGCCTTCTCCAAAGTGGACGTGGAGATGAGGATTACTGTCCAAGGGATTTATTAAGAAAGGAGCATGGGGGAAGCAGGCTGGGGATGGGGAGGCGGCCATCCCTGGCTCTGTCACCAAACAGCTTTGTGATCTTGAGCACATTGAACAAGTCGGGGCCTCCGTTCCCATATCTAGAAAATGAACAGTTACCATTTTCCAAAGTGTGGTAAGCCCATCTCCGGGGGCCCCATGAGGTGGTATTAGGTTGGGCGAAAGGAAGCTCATGTGGCCCATGTAACTTTGAAGGCAACCTGCAAAGCAGAGGAATGGGGTGGAGGGGCGCCTCTGGGACCAACCAGAGACTCTGAGAGATGCCGCTTACCCAGGGCACCAAGAACCTCATTTCATGAATTTGCTTTCTATCACTGTTTTGTGTCAATGGCAGGTGGTACTTGTTTTTCAGTTACAACACCAGTATAAATATTCCTTTCAAAATAAGTAGGTGGTGACAAAACTCCAAAACTCGAAGGAAGTTATTATGGAAATAATAGTTGCAATCGTCGGAGGCTGGGACAGGGATGTGGAGGGCGGGAGCCCTGAGGGTTTTGAGGAGTGCTGAGCAAAGTAAGGGCTCATTCCTTACAGACTCAAGTCCTATGGAACCTTCTCAGACATTCCTCCTGCATGGTATAGCACCTGGCAGGTGTTTGCCAGAGCAGAAGGGAAAATTAAAAAGGAAAAAGAAAGTAAGTGAGAAAAAAAAAAAAGTCTGGAGAGAAAAACAACCCCACCAACCAAAATAAACCAGGCCAGTGATTTTTCTACCACACTCTTCAAGAGAGCAAAGAGGTGGTGTTTATTCTAAATGAGCCCTTTTCTCCAAGTTGCCACTAATCCACGCTTTTATGTGATCCAGGAAAATCGGTCCTCAATGGCCAATGAACATCTTTGCGCATATGAGTATTTGGAAAAAGAGCCACCTATTACCACAGGGTTTGGATTTAGATGCTGGATACAAATAGAGGGCAAACAAAACTAACAAACAAATTAAAAAAAAAAAAACCCACAAAAACCTGTGGTTTGGATCTAAAAAAAAAAAAAAAAAGAAGTCTCAGAAATGACAACTGTGTGGTAAGTCTGATGTCAAACCGAGTTAGCTGGGAAGGTGTCTGGGATGCTCTGGAACTGTGAGGGTATTTGGAATCTAGGGCTAACAGATGTCTCACTCTGCTTGAAAGATGTCAAGACGCTGTTCCTAAGGGCCTGTGGGTTCCCTTGGGGACAAAGCCACTGATAGTTTTACAGAAAAAATGCCCAAGCTGACGACCATATATCCAACACAAGAAGTCAAGAAAAGAATTGAGAAAAAAAACAGTCAAGCTGAGACATAAGGAAGAGACGGAAGGAAGGGAGGGAAGGAGGAAGGGGCGGAGGGAGGGAGGGAGGGAAAGAAAGAAAGAAGGAAGGAAGGAAGGAAGGAAGGAAGGAAGGAAGGAAGGAAGGGAGGGAGAAAGGAATGAGGGAAGGGGGAAGGAGGCAAGGAGGGAAGGTGGGAAGGAAGGAATTCAAAAATAAATACATAAAAGATCCACGATTTGGGACCTTGCCCCCTACTCAAATCTTTGTTTGATAGGAGTTGCTCTGTGAACCTAGGGGTAAAGGAACATTGATTTTTGTTTGCATTATGTAGGATAATGGCGGGCCGGTGGACAGTCACTTCCAACAGGAGAAATGAGCAAATCTTTTCAGATAGCAATGATTTATGGAAGAAACCCCTCCTTGGCAGGGGCAGCAGGCTCAGTCCCTCCTTGCTGTTGAGTGTCTGCGAGAGACAGCACATTCCTAGCTCTCCCCTCATCTGTACTTCACACACGGGATCGTGAAGAGGCAGCCGTTCTCCAGCAGCATTGGAAGAGGGCTAAGATGTTTCCCAGCCCAGCCTAAAAATATCTCCCTTGACAGGCTGTCACCGTGTCTGATATTCCACCATTATAAATTCATTCTTCTCTGTTAAGGCGTTTTGTTTCCAGTTCTCTGTTAAAATACAGATATCCCAGAGAATGTAGCTTGGGTGAGGCCCAGGCAGACCACAGCCGAGGAGTTAGCAGACCTGGATTTCCGGCTCGGTTCTGCACTGTGTGAGCTTGGGCGAGTCATTTTCACTTTCTGGACTCAGTGGCTCCACTGATTAAAAAAAAAGAAAAAGAAAAAAGGACAGAAATAAAAGGGCAGATGTGGTGGTCAGGGAGCTCTGAGATGTCTGGTTTCAGGAGGGAACACAGTGTGTTCATTTTAGGGTTTGTCACTGGAGGCCCAGCATGTCCATGGGAGCAGCTCTTTTGGGCCAAAGGGCATGGAGGTCAGGTCAAATAGTGTCTTACTTTCTCCCTCTAAAAAAATAAAATAAAATAAATAATAAAACAAAATCCCTGTTCCTCTCTTATATTTGACATCTCAACAAATGGCATCTCTCAAGCCCCTAGTGCCCAAATCCTTGGAGGCATCCAGAACTCCCCTCCGCACACCCCCTCCCCCCACATTCAATCTATCAGCAAAGCCTGTTGACTCTACTTTCAAAATATAGCCTAAACCTGATCACTAGGAGCAACCACTACTTTTCTGGTGACCACCATTGTCCAAGGTCCAGCATTACCTCCCCCTGGATTCTCCCATCAGCCTCCTAACTGGGCCCTGCTTCTGTCTTGCCCACCCAGAGCCTCAACTCTTCATGCCTGGGGATGCCTTGAAGACATAAATTAAATCCTATCACTCCCCACCCCCCGCCCATCCCTCTCTTCTTTTCTCTCTCTCATCATTAAACCCAAAGATCTCACCAGGACAAATAAAAGCCCCCATAACCTGAACCTGGCTTTGCCTTGGCCTCATCACCTCCTGCAAAGGTCCCTTTGCTCTTGCTCAAATCTGTTCCTACCTCAGGATCTTTGCACTTGCTATTCCTTCTGCCCAGAAATTGCCCCCTCCAATATCTTTATGGCCTACTCTCCAACTTCTTTCAAGTATCTGCTCAAGTGCCCCCTCCTAAGGGATGCTTCCCAGACTGCCCTGGCTAAAAGAGCACACTTCCTTCCACGTCCTCACCCTACTTAATTTTTCTGCCAATACTCATCACCTGGACATTGTGAGAGGCCATCATCACACTCATTTGCTCACTTTCTGTCTCCCCCTCCACAGTAGAAGGTCTACAAGGGCAAGCTTTGTTTTGTTCACTGCTGCAAAATCACATTTGGAATGGCTCATCCGGGATATTTTAGGTGCTCAATTAGTATATATCGGAGGAAGGGAACAGAACAGGTTAAGCAGAACAGCACTAATCCAGAGGGTAATCTAAGCATTCCACTGGAGGGGTCAATGCCAAGGTCTTTCTGGCACTATGTCAGCAGGACAGGATGTCCTGGGGAGTCAAAGGTAGAGCAGGCTCTTGGGAGATCAAGGTGGGGCAGCGTGGGGGAAACAAGGTAGGCAGTGGAGATAAAGAATCTCAGCTGAATTTACAAGTTCATGGGATGCAACTTCTTGATTGAGACCAGAGGATGCTAAAAGGCCCTTGTGGACAGATTCCAAAAGACAGGACCCTGCAGACAAAGGATAGGTTGTGAGTGGGAGGAGCTCTGAACCACCCAGAGGACTGATCTGAAATTGAGTCTACCCCAAAGCAGGTCCAGCCAGCTTCCCAAAGCTCAGCTCTGATCATCAGGTCATTCCTCTGTCTGACTGCTTTCCCAGGCACTCAGTGTCCTCCCACCCCCCCACCCCCATCAAGCCCCAGGGAGCGCAGTGTGGCAGAAGAAGGTGGGAGGAGGGGGCACTGCTAAGGAACATCAGCCATTCTCGAAAGGATCCTCCCCAAGACAGAACTCAAAGCCTCAGTCTCCTGCCCTCCCCCTCTTATCCCCAGGCTTTGGCTAGTGTCTCTCATGAAGTAGTCTTAAAAGAGCGTGACCCCAGTAACTATATTGAAGGACAACTGTGCGCCACTCACTAGAATTCTGGCAAAACCAGGGGTGGTACAAACTTCATTTTACAGATGATAGGACTTAGCCACCAAGGCCCAAGCACCCAACCAGTAAGCCATAACGTCTCTGGACAAGAGCCCACGTCTCCATCCCCGGGCTGCCTGGGGTTCCCTGGTCACACTCGTCCCAGCTATTACAGGGCTGAGGCTGGAGAGGCTGCAGCCCGCTCTGGGCCTGCAGCCCTGGGAGTCCAGTCTCTCCACCCCCCACCCCTCCCCACCCCCGCGCCCCAGGCCTGAGCAGCCCGCCCGCAGGGGGGCGATGGTAGCATGTCTGGAGTCGCCCTGAATGCAGGGTTAGCCCGCAGAAAGCAGCTAAGGTCAAGGAAAGCGCCCAGGGCCAGGGCCAGGCGCTAGGGGAAACCCTTGCAGCGCTGAGCACCCCCCCGCCCCCAAGCCGTACCCCAGCTGTGCTGAGCGCCGCCGTCAGGCCGCCAGTGCGGACGGGAGCTCTCCAGCCCTTGTTTGATGAGCAGCGGCCAATAAATTCATTAATCATCATTTTATGCCTCATCAAACCCCCTCCAAGCCCCTCCATGGGAGTTACACAAATTAGCCCCTGAAAAGACAGTAATTTCAGTATAGCGAGGTAAGTGCTTTCTGATGGGCTCCGCGCACAGAGCTCTCCTGACAAGCCAATCCATCAGCGCGTTGGGGATGGGGCGCGGCCCGGCCGCCCAGCCTAGCCCGGGCCTCACCGGGCCCAGCCCTGGCCAGCCTCCCCTGCTCCAGCCCTCCCGGTCCCTCCCAGTCCCGCCCAGCTTAGCCTCCGGGAGAGGATCTCCGACTAGGGCGCCGCTTTCCCCAGCTCCTTTACCACCATGCACCGCAGGCTGTTGTGTCCGGCCTCCTGTCCTCACCCACCCCGACTTCCTCCCCAGCCCTCCCGAACAGAAGAAAAATTGGGCGCGGGGGGGGGGGGAGGGGGCGGGGTGGATGAGTCCCAGGCCCAACTTGGGGAACTAACTGAGGATGGTGGAGGAGGACGCGCTAGCGCTGAAGTTCTGAACTCCAGCCCCGGGAAAGGAAGAGCCAAGCGGACCTTTCTCCTCCTAACGCCTAGATGTCGGGGTTCCGTGACCCCTTGAAATTACTAAAGGGCTGTGTATATTGCAGGCGCACGTTATGGGGCGGGGGGGCGGGGTGGTAATCCACTGCGTCCTGACGATTCTGAAAGAAATCCCAGGCTCCAAAAGAGAGCCATCTGGGAACAGAGAAGGGGGTCCTTCTGTCTAAAGGGCGGCTCCACGGGACCCTGGTGGCGGGGGTGGGGGTGGGGCGCGCCTAGCCTTCTCCGTGGCCCTGGCGTCTTTCTCTCTGAGACCGCCACCTGGGGTGAAAGACGACGCCTGGGGAGGAGAGCAAGAAAGGATTTTCTCTGGAATGGGCCGGGCCGGTTGGACTCCAGCATGGGGAGCTGGGTAAGAGAAGAGAGGGGAAAAAGCCGGAGAAAACTGTGGCGAGGAGGGGGATATTTGCAAACGCGAAGCCCGCGCCGCGCCTTCTCACTTTCTGGTCCTGGAGCACAGAAGGTCCCACGGGCACCCTATCCGGCGGGCAGGGGCCATGCCAGGGAGGTCGGCGAGGAGCCGCAGGCCGAGCCGAGCCTACCGGCCAGAGCACTATCACCGTGGAGAGCTGGAGCGCCGAGCGACGCGCAGCTCCTTCATTAGCTTCCCCTCCGCGGCGCTGCCTGCCTCGGAAAATAAGTTAGCAAACGGGGAGCCGTTTATCTCTTTTATCTTGGGGCCTGATCCAATTAAATAAGTGCACATTTACATTTGCATCCATCAGGCGGGAGCGCTGAGAGCCCGGGGTTTGCTCGGAGCAAATAAAAGCAGATTTCATTGGGAAAAAGTGGCGTCTGAGCGCGCGGGGCTCGTCCGGGCGCCGGAAACGAGCGCAGCCAGGAGGGTCGCCTTGGGGACTCAGAGCTGGGGCCTACGGCCGACGGGAGGACAGAGACCCCGCAAGGCCCCAGAAGGGCCGGCCTGGGCAGGGGGTGCAGCCAGAGCTGCATCCCCGCCCCAGAGGCGATCCTCCGTTAGGCCACAACCTGGGCCCCGTCTTGTGCCCTGGACCCAAGTCGCATTTAAACGAAAACGAAAAGGAGACCAACTCCGGCCAGGTCACCGAGGGAGACCCGTGGGGTGGGTCTAGGGACAGTCCTGCAGTTTTGGCCAGCTTGGAAGGAGGGCAGGTGGCAAGGTCTCAGGCAGGCCCGATTTTCCTATTCGGTGGCCGAGTGGAAAGAGATTCCAAGAGCCAGGCCGAGGATGCGCCTCCGCTTTCCCCCAAGATCTCTGCACCAGGGGGAGACCAGTTGATACTATCGGTTAGCGCTTCTGGAAGGGTGAAAGGGACTCCCATGTGTGCACCTCTTGCTTTGCTGCGCCGACCTCATTAAGATGTTTTCGAAATAGGAGGGTTTTAAGAATGCGAAGGTAGTTTTGTTTTTCCTTTTCCTATGGAGGTCCAACGCATAGGCCAAAAGACAGAAACGGTTTTGGGGGGTGCGGCTGCGTGGTAGACCCCGGATAGGCCAACCCGCCCATGAAACAAAACTGTGCGTGTTCCAGAACCCTGGCCCAGAAAGGCCAGCAGAAGCGGAAGCGCGCACCTGAAGCGGAGCGGGAGCCCCGGCGCGCTGCCTGGGCCACGCACGGCTGCGGCCCCCCACCCACACACTGTTTCAACCGTGGGCATATTTCTCAATTGCCTGCCGCCTGGTTTCCGAGACTGTGCCCAAACCGTGGCGGGAATCGGTAGGGTTAAAACTGTTCTAGTAGCGAGCCCTGCTCTCCAAATCTGCAATGCTAACTGAGTCGTGGGACCCGAGCCGCAGCGAGTGCGGTAGCTGGGCAGTTTCAGTTTGACCCGCTTGGGGTTCAGAGCTAAGACTCCGCTGGGGGTGGGGGACAGAGCCAGGTCTTGCCTAAACTCCTCCTCTCTGCGAACCTCGTGGCGCCCGGGGACCAGTAGGCGGCGCCCTTCCTAAACTGCATCCGCGTTCCGCTCCCTCTTGGGAGCGCAATCACATTCCTTTCACTTTGGGCGCTTTGGAAAGCGCTATTCCTTGCCTCTGCCCGAGTTGTCAGATAGTCGTGGGGGACAGGTGGGCTGGGAGGCACGGCCAGTTCTGAAACTGCACGTACGACCCTCCCCGCAACCTTCCAGGCTCCAAGAGCAGCGCACCTCTAGCAAAATGAGAGGCCCGGAAGGGTTTGCAAACCAGAAGGCCTCGATGCAGGCCCCGCACCCAGGCCAGGGAGCATTTCGGGCCCTAGCACCCCGAGCCAAGGAGCGGGGAGGGAAGCAGCAATGTCCCCTTTCTGTAGCTCCTCCTCAGTGCCCGCTTATGCGCCCTCGGGGATTGACTGGGCTGTTGGCTCTTCACCCCCAAATCCCACGAACTGATTCGGACCCGCACAGAGAGGTAAGGGAAGGAACCCAGTCCGTCCCGATTTGGCGCTGCCTCAGGGGGGTGACTGCATAGACCCCACGCAGTGATCCCGCTGCCCCTGCTGCCTGGGATTCGGCCCTCCTGGTCCCTAAGTGCCAAGCTAAACGCTCCTCGAGGGGGCCGGAACCAGCGCAGTCAAGCGCAGGTGGCAAACGCCCGCGCAGCCCCAGGACCCAGGTGTCTTAGTCACTGCCTCGCACAACTTCCGCGACCCAGTCCAAGCCTGCCAACAAACCTCGACCCCACTGCACGCCGGAAGTTTGCCCCCAGCGCCTCCAAGACACTGTGCCTTCGAGACGGCCCAAGACGCGGCCAAGCGGGGCTCGAGGAGGCACTTGGGACCGTTAAGACACGAAACTACTTCTAGGATTAAACGCTGGAGACATCTCCTAAATATCCGAACCCCGAACTGCCCGCCAGGCTTCCCTCAAACTGGAAAGTCTCTAGACACCAGAAAAACCACTGGCCACGAAACCCAGCTCTGCAAGGAGCAAACCCCAAACTTAATTGGAGGCTTGTATTCAACATGAAGTACGCAAAGAAACCCGTAGACCCTGCGGAGGCCAAGGGCAGGAGGGATACGGACAGGGGGGCAGCGACTCGGGCTCCAGCCTTCCGGCCCCTGGTGGTTTCGCTCCCTGGCCCGGAGGCTCCTCGCGCAGCCCCTCGTTGGGGAGAAACGCCGCGGGCTCCCCGGTGCGCCGTTCCCGTTCCCAGGGAGCCCCGCGGGCATTCGGCTCCCAGCCCCGAGCCTCTGCGCTCAGACTTGGGAGGCCCGCTCCGCGTCATTTGCATATTCCCGGGAACACAAGGAGGCCTGTAATTTTCTTTTTAAAATCGTTGGGCAGGGTTTAGGGCCAGCGCTTCCAAAACCCCGCAGAGTTGATGTCGTCCTTAAACTCTCTCTTAAGAGAAGGGGACTGGCCTATTCTTCTGACTTTTTTAGAAGAAAAGGTGACTCCTGGGGCTGCATATTCAACAGGGGGGAAAAGCTGATTGTGAACCAGGCTGTCGGCGGGGTGGGTGGAGGGGACCGGGGCGCGGGGGTGGGGGGTGGTGGTAGGGCAAGTCATCTCTGGAATTCAATTGTTTAAAAAAATCATTTATAATTAAAGGGACAAAATAAAATACGATCATCTCATGCATATTTAATCATTCACACTTCCAGCTTTGAAACCATTTTCCCTGCGTGAATTTTCTCACTAATTTAAACTCTTAAGTCGACTGCTGTTCGCAAAAACATCTGGACAATGCAGTTTGCAAACTTGTTTAAATTCGAATAAGCGAATGGAGCCCCTTCGCAGGTTTTTTTTTTTTTTTTTTAATAGCAAAAGTTAAAACTCCGGTGAAAGTTTGGGGTGTGTTTAAAAAAACAAGTAGGGTTAAAGCAATCTTGAGTAGAAATGCAAATATGTGCATTCTGATTTAGCCTAATTAAACCGTTGTTATGTGCAAACACATTCTCTCTACACTCAAGCTTGGGCTTAATAGAGCAAATTAATTCCCCTCGTTGGAGTATGTTTTTGCTGTAAACCCTCCCCTCCCCCCGACCACCGAAAATTTCCCACGAAGTAAAACACACCCGCGGTTCCACCTCTCCCGCGCAAAATGGAGACGCGAACACCGACAGTGTTGGCGGGCCTCGGGCACAGGGCGGTGTCTCTTCCTCATTTGGGATTGAGACTCATCCTGATTTTTCATTTTGAGATGAAACATGCGGGATTAAAACGAGAAAAATAAAGCCTCAAACGTATTTTGCAGCTACTTGGACTCTCAAACGAGAGACAGGAAAAGTGCTAACGCGACGACAAGCCTGATCGAGTCCACAACAGCCTCATTATCTAGGCAAATGTCCTCGAACTTTTGAAGGCCACTTGTCCGAAAAGGGGCCCATGCGGGAGCGAGGGCTGGGGGCGCCCTCCGGTCCGTTCGGGGCTCCCCTCACTGCCCCCAAGCGACTGTGGCTCTCCCTCCCCCACTTCCGCCCACTCTCTCCAATCGCCGACTCTGCGAAGTGCAGGCTTGTAATTCAGGACAAGTGTGACACCTACCTGTGAAAGGGGGGAACCGTCCCCTAGCCGGTCCCGCGGCCCCAGCCTCGCTACTGCGCGGGGATCTACGGGGCCGCCTACCACCCGCACTGTCGCGGCTGGAACATTTACTAATTTAATCAAATCCAACGAAGAGATCAATGCCCAATTTTGAAGGGGTAAGGAAAACAGTGACTTGGGAAAGCCTTCTCCTTGGCATCCCCTAACGCTCCCCGCCCGCATTAGCCCACAGCACCTTTGAAATAGTAATAAGGACTAAATCCGGCATAAAATCGAACTCATTAGCAAAGTTCACCAGCTGATTGCTTTGCATAAAACACGACACTGATTGGAAGTAATTAGGTTAAGCGATGGAGCTCGGGTGGTGCGTGTCTCTAGCAGGCTTTGCCATCTCTTCTCCCTTCTGGGCACACACTTGGGTCTCTCTCCTCCTTCCTCCAGGGTCCAATCTCCCCCAAGCAGCCCGCATCAGTGATCCAAATCTGCATTCCCGGCTTAGGCCAGGGTCCCCGGGGCTTGCCGCCTAATTACGGTTTCCCCCTGACACACTGAGGTTCTGTGGAACCTTTCATTCCCCACTTCGGAGAAAAAAAAAAAAAAAAGTTGCAGTTTCCACCTTTTGTCCAAGGCGATGGACAGTTTATTGAGGCTTCTAAAAAGTAATGAGTGGCTCTGATTATGTTAAAATCTCTTTTAATTAAATATTTTGCATTTTACAAAGGCGGCTGCCGTTTCTTTTACTTTTTAAATCTAAGAGTATAACCTGTTTCCTTTCTGCAATAATACTTTAGCTCATACCCAGAAAAATCAATAGGTGTAAAAAATTAAATTAAACTTGTATTTTTAAACTATGAAACAGTTTCAGGGGAAACACAAATGTATATACTTATATTACAAAAAAAACATTAAATGCCTGTACAGGTGTCTTAATTTCATAATTTACTTCAAAGATATTGAATTATCAATTTAAATACAAAAATGCTACATTAAATATACAGAATAAGATTTAATACAAATCCTTTTTTAATTTTTCTTTTCGGTTGGTTAAGACATTTTTGTGTGGGGAGATGTTTACATGTGTATGTCATCCATCTCCATGAACTATAAACTTTTTAATAGGAGGGGTAGTTTTGTTTCTCTCTCTTGTTGATGGAAAAATAACTGCCAAGGCCATGTTTTTTAATAAATTAGGAAAGTCCGGGACCGACGCAGCCCGCGTTAAATGTCGGACATACCTTTCTTCAATTCATAGGGAGAGTCTTTGCACAGGTCTAGCTGAGACTGGCTCCGCAACATTTTCGGGTCTTTAGCCAAAGCGTCCGCTCGGTTCAACACGGTCTGGTTTAATCCATTGAAATGCGAGCCCGGACCGGTTGTGGGGCCTGGCCCTGGCCCTGGGTGGCCGTGAAGGTGTCCGAAGGAGCCATAGTTCGTGTAGCCGGGATAGAAGGGCGCCGTGTAGTAGAGAGGCCGGGACAGCACCGTCCCGCCTGGAAAGGGACACTGCGCCGAGGGCGAGCGCGATGGCGCCGGGGCCGGCGACGCGCGGCTGCCTCCTAGGGCTTGCCCCGCTACCGGCCCGGGGCACGGTGGGCATGGAGAGCCTTCGCTCCCGCCGCCCCCGTCCTTGACCTTGTCCGAGGATGTGGCGATCTCCGCCAGAGACCACAGTTTGGGCTTGGCGAGCACCGCCTGCGGCGGCGGCGGTGGCGGAGAGTGTATGACCGAGGGCCCGCCGGGACCAGGGGGCAGCTCTCCCGCGGTTGGGTGAGGGCCCGGAGCCGGCGCGCCCGAGGGGTAGTGAGGGGCCGGGTCCTCAGCCAGACGCGCTGTCGCTGGCCCGGCCGGGGAGGGCCCGCCGGCGCGGGGGGGCCCGGGCAGCGCGTCCAGACGGCCCTCGGATGGCGGCTCCTTAAAATCCGAGTCGCTGAGGCTGCCCTCCGTCTCCTTGCCGGCGGGGGTGGGCGGCCCCTGCAGCCGTTCGCAGCCCGAAGCCGCCTTCTGCTCCGCTCCTCCTGCGGGCGAAACCCCAGGCCGTCAGGGGCGCGGAGGCCGCGCGGCGGGGCCCAGGCCCCCGCCCGCAAAGGCAGAGACCCTAGCCCCCAACCTCCAGGCCCCCCTTTTCCTTCTTACTCCCGCTCCAACACACCCTTTCCCGCGTCCACCAA
The DNA here is from genome assembly GCF_964656455.1 of Halichoerus grypus. Classification (NCBI taxonomy): domain Eukaryota; kingdom Metazoa; phylum Chordata; class Mammalia; order Carnivora; family Phocidae; genus Halichoerus; species Halichoerus grypus. Next base: position 28,353,128 of record NC_135726.1, read on the forward strand.
CCTGCTTCGGGGCCCTCGGAGTCGCCCTTGTCCTCCGGCTTCTGGGGCTCATCCTCGTCGTTCTTCTCCAGATCAATGTTCTCCTCCTCCTCCTCGTCCTCGCTGCGGTTCCGCGGCGTCCACGTCATTTTGTTCTCCTTCTTGAGGCGCCGGCGCGCGTTGGCGAACCAGGTGGACACCTGGGTGAGGGTCATCTTGGTGATGATGGCCAGCATGATCTTCTCGCCCTTGGTGGGGTAGGGGTTCTTGCGGTGCTCGTTGAGCCAGGCCTTGAGCGTGGCGGTGGCGTCTCGTGTGGCGTTCTTCCGGTACGCTGGGTCCCCGTAGGGGTACGAGCCCAGGGGCGCCGCGTATGGGTGGTACCCCAGGGAGCCTGCCATGCCCGGTGTATGATCGTAGGGAGAGCCCTGCAAGGAACAGGCAGAGAGAAGGTGAGAGTGGGCCGTGGTCCCCAGTACCACCTAGACGATCGAAGCACACTTCCCCTGCGCCCAGGGGTCCGCGAGCTGCGAGGCCCAAACTCCGACTTCCCCTGGGGTAGGGCTGGCGGGCTCAGACCCAGGGGCAACTCCTCCTCCTCCTCCGCAGGCAGCGGGGGCGCCAACTCCTGACTCCCGTCCTTCCGGGGCGCTTGAGCCGTCCTGGCCTCAGCGGCACCCTGTGGGCCCCCGTCTGCCGGGGCAAGGCCGCCCCCCATGCGCAGATCCGGCCACCTCGGCCAGGCCCTCCACCCAGACAGAGGCCTGGGCAGCGGCGGCGACTCGGCACTTCGTGCCCGGGTGGCCGCACGTTAGGCGCAAGGGGAGAGAGCAAGGGAAGTCAAGGCATTTTTCCCCCCACAGAGAAAGGCAAAGGAAAAGCTAAGCCTTGTCCGGGCACTCCCACCCCTCCAAAAATGTTACCCCAAACCGAAGCCACGGCGCTTTTCCAGAAAGTGCACCCGGCCGAAAAATCCCGGATGCACCGCAGCTCGGCCGACTTTTCAGAAATTTAATACCTCCAAATCGGATTGCGAAGATAGGATTACGGATTTGCAACATTTTGGAGGACTAATTAAAGGCGAGGCCAAACACATTTACATAGACTTAGCACGCTTCTGCTCAGATTTCTGGTCCATTTCTTTTGAACTACTTTTCCAGAATGGCAAAACCAAAAAATAAAATAAAATTTGCAGGGCGGCCTGGAGCTCACATTTGAACCAAATGCTGCTCTTTAATTGCAGCGACCTCTCCCCAAAAAACCCTCTCCGCCAGCTCAACGACCCAAGCAGGACGCGGCTCTGCTCTCCGAGCAACTCCTGAGCCCGAGGCCCGGACGAAGCCGAGCGAGACAGTCGCCCAAGTTTGCAGGGGCCGCGGAGCTTGGCGGGGGCGGTCCGCGGTGGCGCCAAGGCCCGTGTCCTCCGCAGCCCCCGCCCGCCCCGCGCGGCCCCAGCTGCCCTTGCCTGCCGCGGGTCCCGCTCACTCACCACGTACGAAGAGAAGGCGGCGGCGGCGGCGGCCGCGGGGTCGGCACCGTACTGGAGGTGCGAGTTGTAGCCCGGCGAGGGCGCCGTGAAGGCGGTGGAGCCGGCGTAGGGCGAGAATGCGGAGCCCGACGACGAGCGGCCGAGCTCATCCGTGCGGGGCCCCGAGATGACGCTGGTGCTGTACGCCGGGCACGAGTAGAGCGCCAGCGAGGCGGACGGCTGGTACAAGTAGCCCTGCGGGTAGGACATGGCCACACACGGGCATGGGGCGCGCCGCGCCGCGGCCGCCAACGAGCCGGGCGGCGCCCTGCGAGGGCGAGCGGGCGGGCACCTGGCCTCCGGCTGCCCCCGGCTGCCGCTTCTCGGGCCCCGGCTCCCGGGCTCCGGCCCGCGGCGCCTCCTCGCTGGCTTCCCGCGCGCCTCCGGCTGCGACTGCCGAGCCCTCTCCTCTGCGCGCCTTGCTCGCCCCGGCTGGGTTTCCCCCCCCCTCCCTTGCCGCTTTCTCTTTTTCCCCCTCGCTCTTTGCACTGGGGGGCTCTGCTTTTGGCTTCGCAAAGGTCCTGCCAAGATGCTAAGTTGGAAATTGAGGATTCTGACGCCTTGTGCGCGCCTGAAGCTCCTCCTTCCCGGGGTGTAGTCGGTGGGAGGACTGGCAGGAACCTCTGGGCGGCCGCAGCCAACCCGGCCGCCAGGCGCGCCTCGCCCTCTCCCTCTTCCTCCCCGGCTCCCTCTCCCGCTCGCTGGCGCTCCCCTCGCCCCTCCCTCGCGCCCGCCTCTCCTCCGCGGCCCTCCTCTCCACCCTCCTCTTTTTCTCCCCCCCACCCCCTTTCCCGGGTCTCTCTCCCTCTCTCTCTTTCTCAGACTCTCGAGCGCCGGCCCCAGGATGACAATCACATCCCAGGCGCGCCGATTTCTTCCAACTTTCCTTCCCTGCTAAGTCGGGGTGGAGTGGCGGTTCCGACACAAGGCGGGCCCTGGCGGCGGGTCCGGTCGCTCCGAAGCACAAAGGCAGCGAGGCGGGGGACTGGGCGCCGGCGAACGCTCTGCTCTGTGCTTGCCGCAGTAAACCGCGGAGTTAGCGGATTTCTTGTTCCGCAAGAGGCTGGGCTCCCAAGCGGACCGTCGCCGACCCGCCCCTGGCTTCTCCCCCAAGCCAGGGAGCCGGAGAGCGAGTTGGAGACCAGGAATGAAGGTCCCTGGGAGAGACGGAGGGATGCCCTCGTCCGGGGCGCGAGGAGGCCGAGATGACTGTCCCTCTCCGCCAGCAGCAGCAGGTGGGCGAGAGACAGGCCTTGGACGTCTGCACGTCTCCGGCCTCCCTTCCACCAACTCCCCGCCAAACGGCGAGGGAGGGGCGGGGCCCGGGACTACGGGAGAGCCTTTCTCTAGAGGAGAGGTAATGGGCAAGAGCTGCCATACGAAGAAGCAGCTGTACCGGAGTAGGTCTCCGGACCCCACTACACGCCCTCACGCCCCCGCCATGCCTCGCCGCCTCTTCCTCGGGACTCTCCATCCGCAGCTCCCCCTGCCAGGCGGGTGGCGGTGGTGGAAGGTGCGGGTCCCCTTCCCCTTCGCACTTTAGCACCCGCCCACGCTCCATTGCAAACACTCGGCATTGCCCAACCCAACCACTGTTTGTTCAGCGAGGCGCTGGCAAGGCAAACACACACAACTGAGTCACAGGCAGAGCCCTTGCCCACGACGGCCACACAGTTAGAATACAAAACAGACCCCCTGCCTGTCTCTCCACCCCGCGCGGCCACAAGCCAGACGCACTCGAACTCTGGGACAGACAGGGGCGCTGGTGAACCAAAACAGGGGCTGGCACAGTGTTGGGCACTCCACTGGAGCTCAGTCTATCAGGGACTTCGTGATCTTTTATAAAATTGGGTCACACGCAAGCCGGAGGACAACTACACAGTTCCCTGCGATGACTTTGACAAGCAAGATAGACTTCATTTCCGGAACTCCAGTCCCCGCACACTAACCCACTCAGTAAACTCGGACGCGCTCGGCGGCCGGACTTCACGCACGCGCGCTAACTCCTCCCCCTCCGTCAGCTTCCCCCCCCGGCTCCGCCCCTCAAGCAGACATTCGACAATCTCTCGGTCAGCCCCGCCCTGTCCCTCCCTGCCTCCATCTCTAATTGGACGCTGGCCTCCATTGGCCCCGCCCCCTCGGCGACGTGAGCCCGCTTCCCTCCGAGTCACGGCGCCGAGGGGGTGGGGTTGGGCGGGGCGCTGGTGCGCTATTGTCATGGAGACGAGAAGCCGGCGGCCTCGGAGGCGGGCACAGCCCGGCCCAGGTGGCTGCCAGCCTGCCGAGACTGAGGCGAGGCTGGGCGGCTGGGACTGCCGGAGCGGGAGGGAGCGCCGGGCTGGCCAGTGGTGGCTTCTCGGGCAGCCAAGGGGAGGTGTCCTCCCGGGCTCGGTGTAGGCCGGGTGGTCGCGGGGAGCTACCCCGCCCCGTTCCCTTCGCTCCCGCCTCTCGCGGCCCTTGTGCTCCTCAGCGCCCGCCCCCGGCTCCGCCCGCCGCCGCCGCCGCCGCCGCCACCGCCGCCGCCGCGGCAGCCTCTCGCGCTAACGGTCGGTAGCGGCCCGCGCGCGCCGCCCGCCGGGGGCTTGCGCCAGCCACCAGGCAGTGTCCGCCGCCCGCGCGCTCGCGCGGCGGAGGAGAGGTGAGTCCCGGGTCCCCCGTCCCGCCGCGTTCCCGCCCGGTCGCGACCGGGCTCACTGCCTCTCGCGCCGCGCCCGAGTCCCTTCGTGGACCGGATGGACGCGGCGGTGCCCCGGGCGCCGCTGGGCGCCGGGTGGGCGTGGGCCGCGTGAGTGTTGGGCGGGCCTCTCCAGATGTCACGGTCCCCGGGCGGGCGCGCGTGGGCGTGTCCCCCCATCCACGCGCGGCCGCAGCACCCTCTCGGCTCTCGTCCAGGATGCTGTTTTCTGACATGGAGCCATGGAGGTTTGTGCCACCGAGAATCTGAGTCTGTCACAGAGACATCCTCATTACATCATCCGGCCACTCTGGGCCGCTAGGCTATCCCCCCCGCCCTCCCCTTTCCTTTTACTGTCTTCTTTTTGGTGTCAAGGTCTGGAGAGAATCCTGAAAGATATTGAAGCATTTCGAAGTTATGGTTCTGTTGCTGTGGTTGTCACCTCCGCTCTACGTCAAATTTAAGGCTCATTTCTTAAGGATGTCTCTATTTTCTGCTTTATTTGCACATTGATGGCTCCGCTGCTCGGCGGGCCACGGCCGCCCGGCGTCTCGGCGTCTCAGACTTGTGTTAATATGTGAAATGGAAGAAATGATCATTAGCAGGCAGATGGGATTCAGATAGCATCTGGCGGGGTGTCTCAGTGTTCCTGTGAACGTTTTTACGTTTTTGCTGGTAAACACGAGGTTTTTACCTTTTCATCTTGGTAGTGGTGACGGTTAAGGTCCTCTCTGCCCTGCCTTTCTTCTCCTTTATTCATCAGCTTTCCCGTTTGGGAACCTGCTTACTTGTTAAGCTGTAGTTTCACTGGTCTCTGGTCACTGAAGCTTTCTCCCCCCGCAGAGGTGGGAGCTCTCTCCCTCTCCTTCCACTTTACCAAAATTACTCCATTTTTGGCGGGGGGCCGGGGGTTACTCTTGCATTTATATCTTTCTGAACATTTCAACTTAGACTGGGGATAGGCATGCCCTGATTGCTTTTAACGTAGGACTTTAACAAATTGTAATTTTAAGACTTCCTAAGGGTTTATTGGTTCGTCCTGTCCGCACGGATCCAGTTATGCATAACTCTTAAAATTTCAAGCTTTAACGTAAGATCCACAATTGTATTACTAAGACATGGCTGCAGAGCTTGCTGTTCGAGTTTTGGCTGTACAGTTGTCATTGTTTAAATCAAGTGCAAAAGAGGTTATTCCTGTTTATTTAGTGTAATAACTGTTTACAGTTAAAACTTTAAAGACTCATAAAAGTAGGTCTGCTGTATTTTAAAGATCTCATCATTCTTGTGGGAGAGACACAACACCGCCGCTAGGAAAGGCAACAGATTGCTTCTGTCATATCGCTTTGCTGTTTTGGAGTGTACTTAAAGGATTATGATTGATAAGGCTGTCTTGCCAGAGAATGTTGACACAGGTGTGCATCGTTATCTTAATTAAGATCCTGAGAAAATGTTGTCTATAAAATGGTGACATAAGAAGGGCGGCATATTTTTGTACAGTTTTGCATTTGGAGAATTTAATTGCACTTGAAACCTGTCTTCGAGCTTCCAGATTTTGTGAGCACTCTGGCAACAGAAGTTTTAGAGAGAAATGGTAGTTTAATGTTAAGTGCTCTGGCATGTAGTCATACTACTTGAGGCTTTTTGGCCATGCCCTTGTCAGCTTTCTTTGTGCTCTTTGTGGAGTCGTGGTTGCTAATTTAGAAAGAAAAGCATAAATGGGACAGTCTGTTATTAAGCAAACATTTATTAGTGTTGAGAATAAATCTGTAGAGGAAAGCTCGCTTAATGTGCAGAGACAGGAATATAATAAAAAGGTAAATATATGAGAAATTTATGTCACTTTATATTTCGGAAAACCATCTCCTAGAATGTTTTAATGATCTAAAGTAGTTTCTCTTTTCACATCACCAGGTGCTTAGCTTGTTTATGGAATGCCTTGTTTTTATTTCCAGAAATAGAAGAAAACTGTTTTATTTCTTCCCAAATATTGTCTATAAATTCGAATTATGAGCAAGTGAAGGTAGTGCATTTAGCCTCTTATTAGTTTAAGGATCTGAATCATAACCTGGGCGACCACTGAAATAATATTACTGTCCTTTACGTCAGATTTCTGAATGCAAAAACAATAGCAAGAGGGCTGCTGCTGATTACATTACCCTTGGCTCACCCAGCACCTAATACCCTTTAACATAAGTATTGCATTAAGATTTCCCCCCTCTCTTTGTAGCTCATGATTTCCTGGAAGCTGGCTGTCCATCAATGGTGTATAGAAGATGTGTGAGTGTTTTCCTTTAATATTAAAACTCATTGTAGAAAGAGGAAATGAAAGTGGAGGAGGCCATAGGCATATGGTCGGAGAAGCCAGGTTACACTCACAGCTCATTCGTGACTCCAAGGATAATTAGCTGGCTAGAATTACATGGTAAACTAAAATCAAAGAAAGACTTATTTAGATTTGTTTGCTGAAACTAAAACAAGAGCATTAATTTTGAGATAATTGCTTTACTTATCCCCCGACGTCCCCCATCAAAATTTTTGTCCTGGCAGCTAAGATCAGCATCCCTATGCTATTATCCATGTGTTATTTTCAAATTTTATATGCTGCCTTAAAAGAAATGAAATAAGAATGGGAACTAATTACCTATTGTCTGTCTTAATGAATAACACCACATAATTGTTAATGTATTTTTACATTATAGAAATCTTAGGAAAAATTTAAATGCTCTTCCGTTGATAACGTGCAAGTAAGTGAAATCGCGTAGTCCTAAGTGAATTGAACGTGTTCTTTATAAGAGAATATGAAAACAGTATCATATTTTGGTACAATGTTTTAACTCTGAGGTAGCACAGCCTTTTTTGTGTGGTAATAGCTCAACATCTGTGTGTTTTTCTCTCCAATTTCTACGTTTTATTGGCTCCTTTAATTTTAACATCTTTTTGGTATATTGTTAGCTGTTTTATAGAGAATAATTGTTCTTAAAAGATGCAAATGGTGCAACCCTAAGAAGATGTAAAATCCTGGAATTGTTTCTTGTGCAGTAATGACTGGGGTTTGCTGTCACAGCACTACTCCGAAGTGTGATACTTATAACTTATTTCTGCATAAATTTGCAGTAGTTTTATAGCTAGAATATACCTAAGCACCAATTTAGCTGGGCAAATTAACTTAGATGCTTGAAAATTGAAAACCAGTATATTCTAATGTAGTTCAGGTTTAAATCTTTATTAGTAAAGATGCACTTAACATTTGTTCAGGAGAAGGAAATATAATTTTCTCCTGCAGTTGTCATTTAGGTAATTCATTTTTCTAGCCTTTTCTCAGGCTAATGATATTCCACACCTCGATACAGCCTTTATTTGTTTATTTGGCATAATATGGAGTGATACCTTGGAAGAAATTAGATTAGGTATTCATATCTAACATCCCAAAAGTATTTAACTAGTCTTCTGTGTTTCTTTAAACAGAATCATTTTTATTTTTTTATGTGTGTGCAGGTTATAAGTATGATGCTTCCATAATACATTTGGATGTTTTCAGCTAAGTTCACTTCTGAACGATGGGGTTCCTCCAAATGTTGGCTGAAATTTGTCCTTGCATATCCCCAAGCTCATCTGCAAGTGAGTGTCTGCAACACGGTGTGTTTGTGTATGGAGTAAACCCAAAATAGCGTCAGTGTTGGTTTTACCAAAGTATTTATATTAGTAATAGGAACAAAGTACAAATTGTAAAGAATGTCACTTGAGGCCTTTGATTATTAAAATTTTACTAAATGCATTAAACAAAGTTCAGTAAACAGAAAAATTTCTGATTCGTGGAAATACATTGAATAATTAATTTTTAATGATATCATTGGATGGTGAAATTTATAAACTCAGTGCTTTCCATAAAAGTCAAGACTGAGGTTATATTTTATAGAAATGGGATTATTATTTAAAGGAAACAATCTGTTTATACCAAATTACAGTTTTTGATCATTTTCATTACCCAGTTCTTTTAAGAGTAAACTTAATGGGAGGATCAGCTCCAGGCATGGGTTCTAAACTCTTTTAATTCAAAGGGTGTAAAGGTGTGTGTAAAGCTTGTCATTTCTCATCAGAATAGGGGCTGCTGAATAGAAGCAGATGAGAAAAAATTATTTTGCAGAATATTCGTGTTGTCTATTGGGGAGAGCAAGGAACTGGGTTTAGTGATAGAGAATATCTTGTTAAGTAAAAAAGATGGCTGTCGGACCAAAGGAGAAAAGGCTGATTGAAACAGAAGGCAACTCTAGTCAGGACAGCCTGCAGCGGAGCAACTGCTTCTCTATACACTTTCAAAGGGCAGAAAGTGATTTTTAACATAAAGGTGAAGTGATATATAATTGTTTTTAAATAACACACTTGTGTTCCCCTGTCGGTGCTTGGGTCTTATGGAGACAGGGTTTCATGTGTGACCAGGGGCTGATGCCTCACAGCCAGTTAGAAAATGCACAACAGGAATCCAAGGAAAATGTGAAGCAGTGAGCAGTCTGATTCCTCCCCGTTTGCCTTTAAGCTTCATCTTTGTTGTTGTTGCTGTTATTGTTGTTGTTTTTAACCACATGTAAAGTTGTTGAATTTAAAAGACAGAGGGTTGGGTGGGGGGGTTTCCCCCCCCCCAAGGAAAAATACAGGAAAAATCTAAACATACATGTAAGTGGGTTTTGTCTTATATCTGTTGTCAGCCAAAATTGATTATTAAGATTCATATTTCATGTATATTAATGATACTCAAATGTATTTAAACTAGTACTCCTTTTATATAAAATAGATGGGAGGGTTCCCTGTTTTTTAAAAAAAAATATGAAGAAAACATGTCCTTTCAACAGTAATGGGTTATGGTTGATTAATTGAGAAGGTTGTACTAAATGTTCTCTAGTGGAAATAGCTAGAGTATGCTTTTTGAGAAATGTGTCATTCAGGAATAAAATCAATTGAAGTATTGGTAATTAAATTGTAATTCCATGAAGGAAGGAAGTGGAAGGAAAGATGAAGCTAACTATTGCTGTTTTTCTTTTTAAGAATCTACAGTTCATAATGGAGCTACTGTACTGGCTATCGGAAGGAGGAGATTCGGAAGATAGGGAGGTAATATTATCTCTTTTAAAAGAATACTTTCCTCTGTAATCCTGAGCCTTTATTACATATAAGAACTTTATCTACCAGGCAGCAATTTCTTTAAGTGTGGGGTATGAAACGATCTGACTTTCCCGTGCTGAGTTTTGAGCTGTTTCTCCAAGGGCTGTGGGCTGTGCTGGGAGAGCTGAGAAATCTCATCTAGGCGTACTCAGCACCCTTAAAATAGCTTCTTTCTGAGAGTTAGATCTGTGATGGTGGCCTCCCCAGTTCTAGTAGACGTCATCTTAGTTTGTGGCTGATGTGCGTGCATTCGGCATGTTGCTTGGCTGTCCTCGTTTACCTCCCAGTCTTTGTTGCCTTCTCTGGGAAGGCACTCTCTGCAGGGCCATCCACTGCCAGTCTCAGGCCTACTCTGAGTGGGAGCCTTGGTGTTTGACAGCTGGCTCCAGAGCTCTGCCAGGGAGGGAGCCGGGCCCAGGCTGGGCAGCTCTGGCGCAGGGGCTCACACACACATGGGTCCTTTTCCTTGCTCACCCCTTGAGGTCCCTTTCCATTTTTCTTGCAGTCCTAGGCTACGGGTAATACTTTGCTTTTCCTCTCACTAGCTTGGCTTGCCGCTTCCTCTGCAGCTGTTGCAGGGTTTCACATGGAATGGAGGACTCTGTTTTCCTCTGGATGATATCTTTGATCATTTACCCGGGTGTTTCTTCGTTTTCAAAAATCTAATGGTAGTGTTAAAGAATGACTCAAAGATTCTTGAAGGACAAAATTCACGCTCAGTTGGTATCCATAAGAAAAGCTTCTGTCTCCTCATGCTGTGTTGCCACATTGAATATGCAGGTGAAATTAAAAACAGACTAAAACCCTTTTATGCCTGGGTCTAAGAATGTTTATATAGGCTTAAGTTGTGGAATGGTATTTATATCTATTTTTTTTTCCTTTTTAAGAAAAATGATACACTTTTCTAGTCACCAGAACCCATCTACTTCTTGAACTATACCTATAGAGGGGTATTAATAGGATAATAAAGGGTTTCATGGTGTCCAGTGATATAATTCGGAAATTGGTAAGCAATGTGGTAGCTAAAAGCAAGTTCTTCCATTAAAAGGGCTAGTGTACATTTAAAAACAAAAACCTGCAGAAAAAAGACTCTTTATCAAAGACATCAAATGATGTTTTTGGTTAACAGAACAAGAAGTACCAATCTCAGATTCTTGTATTGATGCCGAGGTAGAGGTTGTAAGCCGAGGAAGCCATTAAAATGTAGCCTAGAAAAAATGGTGATATCAAAGCGATCACTTGGAAAGCAGTTTACATTCACAAAACAATTCAATATTAGGACCTTGACCAACTTTTACACTTCAGATACTTGGGTTATTACTTCAGTTTTTAAAATATCAGTCTATAGCTTGGGTGTAGAATGCGAGGGTATTTTTGAATTGACTGGGTCTTGCTGGTCATCTTAAAATAGGCTACAATATTACAAAGTTGAAATGTAATATGTATTAATAGAAGGAAAATATAAAATTTAATATCCGGGCAACTGAGACCTTTAAACCTACTTTAAAAGTATAATCTTGACATCTATGACACTATTTTTTGTCTTGGTTATATGGGCAGAATTATGGATATTCTACAATCCAGATGTCTTATTTATTAATTCCAAATTTCATTCTCTGTAACAGACCTTGAAAATAAAAGGTGTATGTGGGAGAGTCAAGTTTTGAGTCAGAGGCTAATTTATTAAGCATTCGTACGTAGAACGGCAGCCTTGATTAATGTAGGACTGTGAAAGGGGACAGGTGAAACTGTTTTCAGCTGAAATTTACTAATGCTGCAGCCATTAAAATTAAATGTTTGTTAACATAATGGCGATGGCGTTTTCTCCTCCTCCTCCTTGTGGTTTTGTCCAACTAGATGTTACAGTGGCAGTTGCACTGACTGTTGAGTGTTTAAATGATGACACCATTATGTGAAGTGATTTTGAAATGAGAGATTTCAGCCAAGAATTACATCTGCTCCCATCTCCTTCAAATCATACTCTCTGGCAGTACAGATTATGATTGATTTGTTTGTGACAGATTGCAGGAAACAGTCATTGATTTTTCAATATTTTACCTTAAAATTATTTACAGTTGTAACCATGGGGAGGTATTTCCATGGGCTGTCAGCCCCAGAAAGACTAGGATAATATTCCCTGCTCTCTGACAAGACAAATTACCTGTAATGAGTGCAGTAGCTGAAGGGTATACTTTTATTTTAAAATATGTCAATAACCCCAGTGACTAAACGAATATTGATTTAGCATAATGAAGCCTGAGTAATGTGAAAATGAGCTTTTTCGAGGAGCCTGGTAAAGACTTTCTTTTTAGCTGGTTGTAAGAAGCTTTTCATCCTTTTCAACTAGCTAGTGGAGATAAGGAGTTTTATATGCAAACCATCAGGAATGATAGTGTTGTTTGTGATTACAACCAGGGTCCAAATATTTTGCCTTTACTTTTATCCATTCTTTTTTTTCAGATCTTATTTTGAGTCTTACTTTCAGTTTACAGAATTTGATTTGCTTGATCTTATCTTTAACCGACTGAGTATTTTCACCATTTCAACATATTTTGCATTAGAACCTCCAGTAATGAATATTAAAATATAACTCTATGTACGATCATTTGTAGATGACATAATCATTATCTTAGGACATCTCAAATGGGTTATTGTAGTATTTAATGTGCCGTATTTTATGGTAGAATAATTCCCAGTCCCTGGACATCAGATTGCTTTCAGTGGGAATGAAGATTAATTTACTTAGGCATCAGTGCATGTTTTCATTTTTGTCCGACTTCCCTTCCTTTTTTTGAATGTAATTCTCAACTTTTTATAGATTAAGATCCCAATACATGAGGTCCTTCAAACAAGGATAATAGTGGAGAAGTATATAGCTGTATTTTATAATCCATCAAGGAGCCTGAAGACTTTGTGCCTGAAGAAGTATCTTCATATCTAACTTGGTTAGGAGAAAATAAGGTAAACATTGCTGGTAAGAAATAGCAGAAAAGTAAGTATTTGAGCAAGATGTCAAACTGATACTTCATGGGAATCCAGCATATCTTATGATAACTAATAGTAATGGCATCTTATTAAAAAAGTAGTAGGTAAAGTTCCTCTAAAAAGTAAAAATGAGTTCCGAGTGAAAGAAAATTCAGATGGCTTTTTGTGAGTGCTCGTTCTCTTATAGGACGGCATTGGAAATGTTGCAATAAAATGAAAAATATAAACCTGTCTTTTAATGGAAAAAAGGATAGACTCTAGAACAAAAAAATGACTGTTTTTTTCTTCCCCAGGATTTTGCCTAAGGGTGTGACACAGATGATCTCTGTCACTCGTCTTAGTTGTGTTCTGCAGTAGATTGGATGCTTTATAAAATACTGGTCCCATGGTTTCAAATGCTGTAAGATTTCATTTCTCCTTCACCCCTTCACCCAGATTCTTTCCCTTTTTCTATAAACGGACCTTTGAAAATAGAACTGTGAGGAGTACGCCATCATCATATACAAAACTGGTAGCCCACAAATTCTTCAATCAATTCGCTTTATAGTTGTTGTTTTTTAAGTTGATGTAGAATCTATACAGCTTATCCATGGATAAGGGGATATCTATAGATATAACTTCCAGAAAAAGAAATGAATATAGGGTTTTTTTCGCAATAGTTTTTTTAAATAAAACATTTTTTTTTTCCAGACAGATCTAGGCTAATGAAAACATCTATATTGTTGTTTAGTTTATTTTGGAGTTAAATAATACATGTATTATAGTCAGCACCTCTTGACCCCATCATGTAGTTTAAACCTGTGTGTTCATTTTACAGTGCAGATGTACAACTGCTTATGTGAAGTAAGTTTTAATAAATATGTAGATAAAGGAAGGCTTCTTCTGGGGAAATTACTCTCTTTTGGATACTATGCCCTTCTCCATTTTTTCCCCCTTGAAAAAAATACTCTGCCCTTGTTCTTCTTTAGGGAAAAATTATTTATATAGAGTGTTTTCAAATCATGCAAGTCATTGCCTGGGGTTAGTTAAAACATTTATTTTTTGAAAAGGAGAAAATGCCCTCATTTAAAAAAATCTTTCTTGTATTTGTATCTATTAAGATAAACAGTTTACTCTGATACGGTACATACCAATCTACTTGGTTAATTTTTTTTCTAGAATTCATTTTGCTGTGTTTGGTCTGACCTTCTATGATAACTTAATATAGGAACAAATTAGCATATAATTCTATTTTCCATGTGACCTCAACCAGTTGCAGAATCGTAGCACCACTTTTGGAGGGCAATTCGATAGTGTATGTAGACTGTAGCATTAAGTGTTTGCAAATGTTCAGTGCATCCTGCCTAATGTGATAGCGAAAAGGTTTCAAAGTCAGCGATGAGAGGAAATACTCACCCCTATTACTAGGGTATGAAAACACCTCCTAAAGGTAGCATTTTTAATTAGTGTACATAATTGATTAGTGATTTGTCTTCTCCCAAGCAGAAAGCGGCATGGCGAAGTTGAGTGCGGTCCGGGAAGTCTGAGATATTAGGGATTGATGGTGACAGCGATCATGACAACTAAATGAATCTTTTTTTTTCCTTTTAGATTCAGCTATCGGGCTTTGAAACTTCCTGTGGTCTGTTCAATCTAGATGCAAAGGACCTGGAACAGTCAAGTGCTCAAGAGGTTTAAATTGTTTTGGATATTCCTATTTATAGACAAAAATATTTTTCCAATTCAGATCCTCAGTTGTTATGCAAAAGAAGGTCATACTCTTCTTCATCATCCATTTTATTTGAAATGATTAGTATTGTAGAGTATCACCAAGCATTTTCTGTTTGAATCAAAGTATAGAAAAAATAAAATCAATTCTATATGTTGACTTTTCTTCTAAAATGTCTTTATTGGATTGAATGAATGTTTGTACTTGAAAAAGAGGGTTCCAAAAAAAAAATCCCTGTCTCCATCATAGCGATTCTTCTAGTGGTCCAGCGTCGCCAGTACAACTATTACATTTATAGGAGAAAAAAAGACTTGAAAGGAATCCATACATATATTTTATTTCTCTGTATTAGTCCCCCTGGAATAGAACAGTTCTCCTCACAAAATCTGTTCGCTCAACTCAGATACAAGAAAATGTTGCCTTAACAGGCAGATCATTTGTTACATGTTTGAATATTTGATTTATGTAAATAAGGTTACATCCAGTTCTCTCACAGAGTTCTTACATTTGTGTAGACTATTGCCATTGGGCAGTGCCTTGCTGTGGCCTGTGGCAGCTGAGGAAAACAGAGGGATTCAGTCCTCTGGCCTCTGCCGTGTGAACACTGCCAGGGCGTATGTCTGATCAGAGACGGTCCTCGCTGAGGAAACGGGAGAGTCACAGGTGCTGGTGACACCTGGAGAAGCAGCTGTGGGTCACGATTTTGTGCTTGACCCACTTTGTACTCTATCCACTTCTGTAGTTTTTAGAAAGCATCAAAGATGCTGTGAGGTATTCTTAAGCTCGGGTCTCAATATGGTCAAGTAAATTTTTTAGGCTAGAATATTTCTTTTTAAATTTTTAACTAAACTTTATATTTCAAGATAAGTACAGATTTCACAGGCACTTGTACTAACTAATGGAGGGACCCCTTGTACTTCTCACCCAGTTTTGCCCAGTAGTGATACTTGTAATATGTAGTATAATAGTATCGCAGCCTGGGCGTTAACATTGATACACTCACGGTACAGAACATTCCCATCCCCACAGGGATTCCTCCTGTTACCCTGTCATATCCATACTCACTTCTCCCCTGCCCCTCTCCTTAACCCCAGCGACCACTCGCCTGTTCCCCATCTCTATCATGTGGTCTTTGCCAGAGTGTGCTATAAGTGGGATTCCAGTGTGTGCTACCCTGGGGGATTGGCCTTTCTCACTCAGCATAGTTTTTCTGGAGATTCAACTTGCGCTTCTCAGGACTTTGTTCTTTTTTATTGTCGGGTAGTATTCCAGGGTCTGGTCGTCCCGCAGATTGTTTAACCATTCGCCGGTCGGGACTTCAGGCTTGTTTCCAGTTCCTGACTGTTACGAATAAAACTGCTATAAACATTCGTGTACAGGTTTTTGTGTGAACATAAGTTTTCATTTTTCCTGGGAAAAATGCCCAGGAGTGCAATTGTGGGTCATATGATAATTACACAGAGTCTTTCTTTTTTACGACTAGACTTGATTTTGTATGTGTGGAAGAGGGGCGACGAGGCGGACATCGACATTTTTGCGGTGGCTTTGCTTTAACTGGATTTGTTTCTGATTTTAAAATATGCAGACTATCTTGAATAACTTGTAGCCAGATATCGAAAACAGTTCTCCACAACCTAGATTTGGTTCTTATTTTTAGAGAAATACGTTTGAAAAAAATTGCTGCTTTTTTTTTTGGTGGGGGGGGGAGGTAAACAATTTTTACGTAAAGGTAGAGATATACTGTAGAGAAGATGCTGCAGAGCTGACGGGTAACTTGGAGAAATGTAGTGGGAGTTTTCCAAGTGTTAGTAGAGACTTGGCATTCAAGGATATATTTTAATAGCTTCCGAACTGATAGACTCATGCTCTTGTCACTATCCCCGTGCCTGGAGTTTTTATTTGTAGAGTTAATTCATTATCTTAACAGTTGGTTTTCAGTAGTGTTGCGTTTCATGCTCATTTAATTCGACTATAAGACTTGTGTTTGTAAGAAAAAGAAAGGAATAAAAACCAAAAAGTGTCTTTTCCTACTACACGACCCCTAAAAATGCAGCTACTTTATACGATGCTTACCGGAAGAAACAGCTCTGTTCCCAACCCTAGTGGAAATTATACTGTTTTATTATATTTACCTTGACATAATGAGACATGTACAAACCATGTATGCTATATCTGGGGGGAGACCCACTGAAAAGATTTTTCGAGGACCATTTTTACTCTGATTTTTCACCGTTACATGTATTGACTTTAGAATTCTCACCAAAGACTGAGCTCCATTTCGTTTTCAGAAGCATTGGATGTCATTTACTGGTTACAGTGATCCTGCTAACAAAAGTCAAAATTATAAATCTTTAACTTTTTCGAGTGAGGCACTAGGCTCAGAGGACCCCAATCTTTCAGTGCTTCTAAATATAGTTTCTATCTTTAGCCCGTTATGTTTATGACCACAGTGATAGAAATGACCTAAGACAATAAAATAGTCCTTGCCCTTAAAAAGGACCTGGATAAAAGATAGCATGTGCACGTGCGAGCTTTAAATACCAGGAGGTCACTCATCATTAAGCAGCTATAGAAGCACCCCATGTTCCGCCACCTCTAGGCGCTGGGAACTGAACAGCAAAGAAGGCAATAGGCAATACAGTCCCCCTCTTCTCTTAGCCTGGTCCTCATAGGGCATAGATTAGGGGGTGGGGACAGGGGAGAAAGTAAAAAGAAACTGAGAGACCAACATGACTGTGCATTACTAGAAATCCAGAACCTTCAGAACTCAGGAGAAAGCCTAGGCCAGCTGGAACTGCCAGAGCAGGCCTCACGGGGGAAATGACAGACAAATTTTGAAGGAGCATATACGTGATATGGAGGAGGATATCAGCAAAGAGACGGAAATGAGCTCGTGTGTGGTTTGTTGAAAGTGGAGTGGAATCTGGTCTGGCTAGAATTTCTGGGGCATCGAAGGGGTGCGTCACTGCCAAAAAGTCTATTTAACAGCTTCCTATGTTTTAGGAACTCACCCGAAATGAGGCATGTTGTTTAAAAGAGTCATACTTGAATTTAAATACATGGGTTTGAGGGGAAAAAACAAATGGATACTCTTCCTCCTAAAACTAGGGCTTAGAAGTATGTTTCAGCTTTTAAGCCTCCATCTGTTTGCGTGTATGTGTGTGTGTGTGTGTGTGTGTAAAACAAAATATTTTATTTCCCTCCCTTCATGTTTGATAAGGAATAAGAGGTTTTATACTTTTCTGGTGTCTTAAATGCATAATCTATAAGACTATCATACTTCTTACGATTTTTGTTTATTTTGGGCTTTAAATAACAAAAGAACTTAAAGTTCTTAAAGCTCCAAAATGAAAACTGCAAGATCACATATAGATAAACCTTTTACATCAAGAAAAGATTTGTAACGTATAGAGAGAGCTGATGGCTTTACTAAGGAACAATTTTGAGTAAGCTAAGAAAATACAAGTATTTCTGCTCTCTTTTTTTTTTTAAGTGCTTAAGGTGGTAAGATTGTTAAGGTCCTTTTCTAAATATGCGTCTAATTTTAGGAAACTAAAATAGGAAGTTCTAATATCACCAAGGCCCCTTGAACTTGGGAACTTGGAAAAGGAAGAGACCTAAGGGTCTATTAGAGTTTCTTTACATTTGTATAAATCATAGATTTGATCAAAGTGATTATAAAAGACATTAAATTAAGGTACTCAGTACTAAGTAAATTAAGGTAAATTAAATTAAGACAAAAATTAAGGTACTCACGGTTTTATATGTAATAATATTGATCCCAATATACCCGACTCTGTGGCATCGCCAACACGAATTGTATTTTGTGGAAGAGCTACACTAGGTCAGCGACTTAAAATTTTTGAGTATATATGAAGAGGAAGCATTGTAGAATCATCTTGTAATATTGTTTAGCAGTTTAAAAAATAAAATGGTGCAGTTTTAGTCAGTTTTTAAAATTTTTTTTACAAATACTGCAAATCATAGGTTGGTTACCACTAGACTTCCTGACTCCGCCATGATTGCTGTATTCTCTGTATAGTTTTTTAAAATACCAGGCACTTTATAATTTTGTGTATAATTGTTTATATATATATATTCTCCACAAAATGTTTTTAGAACAACTTATTGCTAAATTACCTTAACCTACTCGCCATCTTTAAACTTTCATGTATGAACACGCTGCAGTGTGAGTTGCAAGACGCCTTGGTAGAGTATTTTATTTTTTCCTGGAGCCTTCTTATTAAAAATACCTTTCGAACTCAATGCGTAAGAATAGCAGGCCACTTCCTCTTACAGGCTTTTGAAGCTGGGAAAGACTCATTTTACATATGAAGAAACTGAGTCCCAGCAGGATGAAATGACTAGCTAGTAAGTAATAAGGAGGATCTTGGGAATCTAAAGCAAAGGGCACATGCAGCCAACTTGAAGACGCCTGTCCCTGGTTCTGTATCACAATCCGATTCATGATCTATCTTATTCTGTGTATGTCAGAAAGAAATGTCTACTTGCCATCTGTACAAGGCATACCGACATTTCGGCACCAAACATGGGTATAAGTAGCAAGTTCAAGCGTGTTAATCTCAGAACTGAATTTCAGCCAGTAGCATATCGCATTCGTTCACTACTGTTTACGCCTACCTGCTGATCCTAAGCGTTGTGATAAATCCAGGGAGCCAAATATGAATCCGACCTGTTCCCTGAATTCAGTAAAGTGAGCATGGGGCTCAGGCCTGGAGGCGAAATGGTGGACACCAGGCAGTGTTTGCTTATGGACCACAGGGCTTAGCCTCTACTATGGAGACGGGGCTTAAACAGACCATTTCACCATCTCAGCCCAGCACAGTAAGAGGGAAAGCCAGATGCTGTGGGACCACAGGGACACAGTTCCCAACCAAGCCTGATAGACGACGGACAAGGTCAAGGAAGGCTTCCCAGAGGAGAGGGACATTAGGGTTGAGCCCTGAAGGAAGAGGGCTCCAGGCAAGGGGAGCAAAGACTAAAGAGCAGGAGAGCCTGATGCATTTGGGAGTCTGAGAAGTTGGAGCCAAGCAGGAAGGGTGTGGGGGATGATGGGAAAGAGAGATGAGAGGCAGCAGGGCCGGGCTACAGAGGGGTTTCATCTGCCTGGCGAGGGGAGCTTGGATTTCATCTTAGGTCCACCTGATCAGGTGTGCGTTTTACAGATACCCCTTTGGTGGTGGCTGGTGGGGGAGTGCCCTGGAGGCCACCAAGATGGGGTGGTGAGAGACTAGTTGGCTGATGGTTGCCGGTAAGTGTTCAAGAGGGAGGGAACAGTTGTCTGAGTTAGGAGAGGGACAAGGGAAGGAGAGGTGTTGAAGGATTGATGGGAAATACTGAGATGCTAGAAATAAAAGGGCTTGGTGACTGGTTTCACATGAGGGTGAAGGAAAAGTATGACAATGAGGGTGTCTACAGGACTTGAGCAATCAGGTAGTGGTGTTGGTGTTCTGGGACTGAGATCCCAAGAGAGTGGGTCTGATGGGAAAAAAAGACACCGTGTGGTCCAAACAGTTGGTTTTGAGGGGCTAGTAAATGTAGGCTCATCAATCCTAACAAATGTCCCACCCTGGTGGGGAATGTTGGTAGTGGGGGAGGCTGTGCATGATAGTAGGAACAGACAGACGTGTGGGATTTAAGAGGTTTTAGAAGGTAACATTGACCCAACCTGATAGAAGCTATGAGAGTAACACTGACCTTATTTCGTAACTAGGGTAAGAGTGATGTTATGAACCAATACAACATGTTCAGGAGGGCATGGGAAGAAGTAGACTCAGGGCAGAGAGGACAGAGGGGTGATCGGGAGCTGTCCCAGTAGACAGCTGAAAATCTGAGACCAGGGTTCGAGTAAGGGAACCGTCCTGAAGGGAAGGCTGCACCCCAGAGAGCAGTCACCCTTGAGAGGTACATCAAGGGGGGTGGTCTACAAAAGCAACAGGGTCAGAGGCCAAAGAACCCAGGGACAGCAGCATCTCAGAAGCTGAAGACACTGCAACATGCACAGTGTGGTTAAGTCCAGTGAGATTGAAAACCATCAAATCTAGCCCTTTGGGTAACTAGAAAGCCAGATCACGTGTGATAAATGGAAAGCGAGAGTGGAGAAAGCTAACATAAAGCCACATTTCTACAGACACATCTTTCTACCAGCTCGGCAGAGGAGGGAATATTCTGAGCAGAGCTTAGTGGGAGAGACTGAGTCTACAGGGAACATTTTAGAATGGGAGCAATTGAAGAAAAGAAATTAAGCGAAGAGGGAGATTTTTAAGATGCAGAAGATAGCTAAGAAATTGGGAGAAAATGGAAAAGAGAAAAGAAGTGGTTAGCTAGATAGGAGACAAGCTACCCATTCTGAAAAATGATGGACAGTAGTGAGGTTGGGCACGGAAAAGGTATAGAAATAACATACCGTGGTTTGCTTAAAAAACGATCCTATTTGGTTTTACAATCAAAATGTGCACTAATTCAGCTTCTCAGTGGATGTCAAGGTTTTCAAAGTCAAAAATTCAAGTCAGTACATTTACACATCATAACCAGCCAAAGTCCATTGTTGACATTAGGGTTCCTTCTCGGTGTTGGACGTTCTGTGGGCTTGGACAAATGTATAATGATATGTATCCACCATTATAGCGTCATACAGAATAGTTTCACTGCCCTAAAATCCTGTGCTCCACCTGTTCATCCCTCCTTCCTCCTCTAAACAAACTCTTGTCAACCACTGACCTTTTCCTGTCTCTGTAGTTTTGTCTTTTCCAGATGTCATATAGTTGGAATCACACAGTATGTAGCCTTTCCAAATTGACTTCTTTCGCTTAGTAAACTGCACTTAAGGTTCCTCTATGTGTTTTCATAGTTTGATAGCTCGTTTCTTTTTTAGGGCTGAATAATATTCCATCGTGTGGATGTACCATGAGTTATCCACTCACCTAATGAAGGACATCTTGGTTGTTTCCAAGTTTTGGCAATTATGAATAAAGCTGCTATAAATATCTGTGTGCAGGCTTTTGTGTGGACATAAATTTTCAACTCCTTTGGGTAAATACCAAGGAGGGCCATTGCTGGAATGTATGGTTAGAGTATTTAGTTTTATATTTAGTTGCCAAACTGGCTTGCAAAAGTGGTTATACCGTTGTCCATTCCCATCAACAATGAATGAGAGTTCTTGTTGCTCCATATCATCACCAGCACTTGGTGGTGTCAATGCTTTGGATCTTGGCCATCCTAATAGGTGTGTAGTGGTATCTCATAATTCTTTTAATTTGCAGTTCACTGATGACCTATAGTATCTTTTCGTATGCTTATTTGCCAGCTGTATATCTTCTTTGTGGAGGTACCTGATAAGGTCTTTGGCCCATTTTTAAATTGGGTTGCTCATTTTCTTCTTGCTGAGTTTTAAGGATTCTTTGTCTATTTTGGATAACTGTCCTTTATCAGATACGCCTTGTGCAAATGTTTTCTCCAGGTCTGTGGCTTGTCTTTTCACTCTCTGGATGGTGTCCTCCACAGAGCAAAAAGTTTTGATTTTAATGAAATCCAACTTACCAGTTCTTTCTCTCATGAATCATGCTTTTAGCAGTATGTAAAAAGTTATTATCAAATCTGATGTCATCCAGACTTTCTCCTATATTATCTGCTAGGAGTTTTATAATTTTATGTTTTACATTTAGGTCTGTGACCCATTGTGAATAAATTTCTTTGAGGGGCTAAATGTCTGTGTCTAGATTCACTTTTTTGCATCTGGATGTCCACTTGTTCAGCACCATTTGTTGAAAAGACTCTCTTTGCTCCATGTATTTCATCAAAGATCTGTTGACTAGATTTACATGGATCTGTTTCTAGGCTCTCTGTTCTATTCCATTGATCTATTCATCTATTCATTCACCAATGCTACACTGTCTTGATTAGTATCTTTTTAGTAAGTCTTCCGGTGAGTAGTGTCAGTCCTCCAGCTTTGTTCTTCTCTCTCAATCTTGTGTTAGCTATGCTGGATCTTTGCCTCTCCATATAAATTTTAGGATCAGTTTGTCTATAGCCACAAATAACTTGCTGGGATTTTGATTGGGATTGCATGGAGTCTATAGATCAGATTGAGAAAAACTGACATCTTGATAATATTGAGTCTTCCTATCCATGAACATGAGCTATCTCTTCATTTATTTAGTTTTTCTTTTATTTCTCTCATCAGAGTTTTGTAGTTTTCCTCATATAGATCTTGTACACATTTTGTTAGATTTATACCTAAGTATTTCATTATAATTATAATTTCAAATTCCACTTATTCATTGCTGGCATATAAGAAAGCAATTGACTTTTCTATATTGAACTTGTATCCTCCTATCTTGCTGTAATTGTTTATTAATTACAGGGTTTTTTGGGGCTATTGAATCTTTTCAATTTTCTACATAGATAATCTTGTCATCTGCATACACAGTTTTATTTCTTCCTTCCCAATCTGTATACGTGTTATTTCTTTTTCCTGTCTTATTACATTAGCTAGGACTTCTAGTACAATGCTGAGAAGGAGTGGTGAGTCGAGACATCCTTGTCTTCTCCTAATCTCAGTGGTAAAGCTTCTGTTTTCTCACCATGAAGTATGATGTTAGCTGCAGGGGTTTTTGCTGACATGCTTTATCAAATTGAGGAAATTCTGCTCTATTAATTTACTGAGAGTTTTTATCATGCATGAGTGTAGGATTTCATCAGATGTTTTTTCTGCATATATCAATAAGATCATGTGATATTTTTTCTTTTTTAGCCTGTTGATGTGATGGATTACATTAATTGATTTTCTGATGCGGAACCAGCCTTGCTCACCTGGCATAAATCCCATTTATACAGCCATGGTGTATAATTCTGCACCTGTGTTATATAATTCTTTTTATACATTGTTAGATTCAATTTGTCAGTATTTTGTTGAGGATTTTTGTTCTATGTTCATGAGAGATTTTGGTTTATAGTTTTCTTTTTTATAATGTCTAAACGTCTTTTTCTGTTTTTTGTTTGTTTGTTTTGTTTTTTGTTTTTGTACTATGGTAATGCTGACCTCATAGAATGAGTTTGGAAGTTTTCCCTCTGCTTCTGTCTTCCAAAAGAGACTGAAGAGAATTGGTATAATTTCTTTCTTAAATGTTTGGTAGAATTCACCAGTGAACCCATCTGGGCCTAGTGTTTTCTGTTTTGGAAGATTATTAATTATTGATTCAATTTCTTGAATAGATAGAGGCCTATTCAGATTGTTTGTTTATTCTTGGGTAAGTTTTGGCAGATTGTGTCTTTTAAGGGATTGGTCTGCTTCGTCTAGATTGTTAAATTTGTGAGCATGATATTCATAATATTCCTTTATTATCCTTTTAGTGTCCATTGGATCTGTACTGATGTCTCCCTTTTCACTTATGATATTAGTAATTTGTATTCTCTCTCCTTTTTTCTTAATTAGCTTGGCTAGAGGATTATGTTTTATTAATCTCTTTCAAAGAACTAGTTTTTGGTTTCATTGATTTTCTCTATTGATTTCTTGATTTTAATTTAATTGATTTCTGCTCTAATTTTTTATTATTTCTTTTATTCTGCTTGGATTTAACTTGCTCTTCTCTCTCTAATTTCCTAAGGTGGAAACTTAGATTATGGTTTTTGGAACTTTCTTTTTTTCTAATATATGCATTCAAAAGCTATGAATTTTCCTCTAAGCTCTGCTTTCCTTCCATCCCACAAATTTTGCTAAGTTGTGTTTTCATTTTCATTTAGTTCAAAATGCTTTGAAATTTCTCTTGAGATTTCTTCTTTGACCCATGTGTTATTTAATTTTCAAGTACTTTGAGTCTTTCAACTATCTTACTGGTTTCACTAAGTTTAATTCCAATGTAGTTTGGGAGCATATATTGTATGAGTCCTACTCTTTTAAATTTGTTAAGGTGTGTTTTGTGGCCCAGAATGTGGTCTACCTTAGGTGAATGTTCTGTGTGAGCTTGAGAAGAATGTGTATTCTGGTGTTGGTGGATGAAATAATCAATAGATGTCCATTATATCTAGTTTATTGATGGTGGTGTTGAATTCAACTATGTCCTTACTGATTTTCTAACTGCTGGGTCTCTTCATTATGATAGAAGTGTTAAAGTCTTCAACTATACTAGTGGATTCATTTTTTCTCCTTGTAGTTCTATCTATGAATATCCATTCATCCATCAGTGGATTCTTAGTTCTCTCCATGTCTTGGCTATTATAAATAATGTTGCTATGAACATGAGGGTGCAGATATCTTTTTAAGTTAGTGTCTTGATTTCCTTTGGATATATTCCCAGCAAGTGAATTGATGGATTATTAGTAGTTTTATTTTTAATTTTTTGAAGAAACTCCATACTGTTTTCCATAGTGGCTGTACTACTTTGTAATCCCACCAACAGTGCACAAGGGTTCCTTTTTCTTCACATCCATGCCAGCATTTGTTATCTCTTATCTTTTTGGTGATAGTCATTCTAACAGGTGTGACGTGATAGCTCATTGTGGTTATCATTTGCATTCCCTAATGACTAGTGATGGTGAGCATCTTCTCATGTATGTGTTGGGCATTCCTGTATCTTCTTTGGAAAAAAGTCTATTCAAGTTTTTGCCCATTTTATAATTGGATTATTTGTTTATTTTGGGTTTTGTTTGTCCTGTTTTGTTTTGCTATTGAGTTGTATGAAATCTTTATATATTATATATATATTGGATATTAACTTCTTATCAGATATATAGAAATTTCAGATATATGCAAATACTTTTCCCCGTTCCGTAGGTCATCTTTTCATTTTGTTAATGGTTTCTTTTGCTGTGTAAAAGCTTTTTAGTTTGATATAGCCCACTTGTTTGCTTTTTATTTTGTTGCTTGTGCTTAGGTGTGATTTTAAAAAATTCATTACCAAGACCCAAGTCAAGGAGCTTTTATCCCGTGTTTTCCTCTAGGAATTTCATGGTTTATATTTAAGTCTTTAATCCATTTTGAGGTAATTTTTGTGAATGGTGAAAGATAGCGGTCAAGTTTCATTCTTTTACATTTGAATTTCCAATTTTCCTACCACCATTTAATGATTCCCCAGTAACTATTCCTGCCTCCCTTATTAAATACTAATTGACCATATATGTTTGGGTTTATTTCTGGGCTCTCAATTCTGTTCCACTGGTCTATTTGTTTTTTAATGCAAGTACCATACTGCTTAATTATTACAGCTTTATAATATGGCTTGAAATCAGGAAGTGTGAGGCCTCTTGCTTTGTTCTTTCTCAGGATTACTTTTGTTATTCAGGAGACCTTTTGTGGTTTCGTATAAATTTTAGGAATGTTTTTGTATTTCTGCAAAAAATGCCATTAGAGTCTTGGTAGAGATTACATTTAATCTTTTGGTAATATTGGCATTTTAACAATATTAATTTTTCCAATCCATGAACACAGGATACCTTTCCATTTATTTGTGCCTTTTTTAATTTCTTTCATCAATATCTTATATTTTCATCAATGTCCTTGGCTAAATTTATTCATCAGTCATTTATTGTATTTAGTGCTGTTAAAAATGGGATTGATTTTTTAATTTCTTTTTCAGAAAATCTATTGTTAGTGTATAGAAATGCTACTGATTTTTATATATTAATTTTATATCCTGCAACTTTAGTGAATTCATTGACACAGATGTTTATTATCAGCCTGTGACAAGATAAATACCAAAGATAAGAAAAAGATTGGAGATATTTGTATAGCAATTTGACATTGCCCTGATATCCAAGGGCACAATTTTGTATTTTACAAAAATACCGATTTGCAGAAGATTGGAATTAGAAACAAAATCAAACAACAACAAAGCATTGGTCCATCACTACAGATAGATGGAAAAGCATGGGACAAAGAGGCAGTTGAGAAAAATGATGATTTGGGGTGGAAACGATAGATTTTTGTAGTTGTCCAAGAAGACGCCCTGAGTGCCCAGGGAAGAAGGTCGAAGTGCCTGGAGTACCTAGAGACAGATGATTAGGGAATTGCAGAGTGGACTCCCTTCTACCTCACCCCTGCTGTCAGAGTGATCTGCCTACAATGGAGACACCCTCCTGCCCAACACTCCTCTGCCCCTCAGTGCCATTTGCAAGGCTGCTCACCACCGGACCAGGGGACTCCGTTAGCATCGTTGTCTACCGTTCCAGCCATGCATCCTCCTCCCGCAGCGGTTGCTTTCCTGGAGTAGACCCCAAAGGGCCCTGCCACCTCCTCACTAAATAACTCTGAAACCAGCATTGGATACCTCGGGGGTGGGGGAGAGCAGGGAAGAGGCTGATTGAGGTTGGGGGTAGGAGCAGTAGCTTTCCAGGATGGAGGAGCTTTCCTGGGATTCCCATCCTTCTCAGAGTCAGCCCCAAGGAAGCAGGGCTTAGCAAGCTTTTTCTCTAACGAGCCACAGAGTGACTATTTTAGGCTTTGCGGGCCAGACAACGTCCATTGCAACTGTTTGGTCACTGGGCTGCCAAAGCAGCCTCGGGCAAGTGGGTATGGCCGCGTTCCAATGACACTTTCCCTAAAGTCTTCCAGTAACATTTACAAGAACTGGCCGCAGGCTGCGTTTTAGCCCTTGGGCCGTAGGTCGTCACCCCCCCCCCCCAAAGGACACAGAATATCCCCCTGCTCCAGCGCTGTCTCTAAACAACCCTTCAGAGGCCTCGCTAGCTTTACCTTTACAGTTTCTAAATCCCTGGATCTTTCTTTTCTTTTTCCTTTCCAAGTAGCACAAACAATGCGTCATCTGCTTCTCCTTGCCTATCAGTAGCAGAGGCTTGAAATGTCCTTTACCAGTAAAGTGAAAGATGCATGACACGCACTGAACACCGTGGGAGTGTTTGTAAAATGAATCCTTAACCCAGGTCTGCACGAGACAGACACGGTGAGATTCCTGCTGCGGAACCGTTTGGGAATGAAACGTTGCCGTGAAGTAATTCTGGAACGGCAGCCTCGCCCTGCCCGGGTTTGGGTAGGCTGTGTGAACGTTGGAGCTGGAGAGGCGAGTTAAACTTTTCCTAAACTGGGGTCCCGCTGGGACTTCAAGGACACGCATGTCCATGGTCTAGATAGACTGTCTAGAATTCGCAGGCTGCGTAGAAAACTGCACAGGTTACTAATGTCTTGGAGTTAATAGAGCTGGAGACGGTAGAGCAATGCATGCATTAAGCCAGTAGACATTAAAGGCAAGCATGCTCATTTCCAAGGTTATATACTCTAGAAAATGCCCAAACCAAATAGCCATGTCAATTAAAATCTAAAATAATGGGGTTACTAAAAGCCTGGCATAACCATCATCAGGCCAGGGGGTGAAGGAAGATACAGCCTTTGTCACCTCCCTCGGCCCCCAAGGGGCTCCTTGGAGGTCACCCTGCCGCCCTCTCTCCTCGAAGTCACAAATCAGGACATCTTCTGTCGTCGTGACTGAACAGGACCACCTAGTAACGACGCTGAGGCCAGGGGAGCGGTGAGGCTGGAACCTTGACTTGGTCCTTGTCATCTCCTGATGCTATTTGGAGTGTCTTCAGATTGGCCACAGTCCCCTACTCGGAAAGCTAACCAGAACAGGACATTGTTCGGCCAGCATCTCCTGCTCTTAGATGTGGTCCTAGTCAGCATGTCCTTTGTAGCTGGCAGTGGACTCCGACTCTTTCTCTTTCCTTGTGCGTTAGATGTCTGAACGCTCCCAGGAAGCGTTGATGATATTCCTGTTATTTCCTACCTTTTATTTATAGGACATTCAAACCACTCATAAATTACATTTCCAGGCAATATCAATTTAGTGAGCACCTAGTACGTCTTTATCACGTAAAATCAAATCAAAATGGTATAGAATATTACTTTGTTGTAATATTCTACAACACAGATGCATAGGCTAGCTTTGTTTTCCTATAGACTCTTCTCATGAGTGTGGCATATAACTATTTAGATTTTACCAAGTTAGCGATTTTCATACCTCCTTTCTCACCATTTATCTTTGGACATTTCTTATTACCGCTAAAGTCCGTTTTGAATAAATGTATCAAGTCTGAAGAGGATCGGTTTTCGTTTATTCTGATGTTACGTGCTTTTATGCTTGAATTATTTACTATGGGTTTGGTTACTGACTTATTTTTATTTGTCATTTTATGACATGCATATTTTCAGTGGAGACGCTTAGGCTAAGCTGTATTTATTTATACCACAGTACATTAACCATAAAACTATCTAACTACAGTAAAACCACGGTAATCTGGAACCCTCAGGGAGTGGGTTATACAAGATATCCAAATTTTAAGAATTAACATTAACTATTTGCGATGGAAACCTTTTAAAAATGGATCATGCCTTTCCCTCTTATCCTGGAAGCCGAGTCTCATTGAATTTTGATAATAACTCAGGGTCATCAGTTAGAATTGTCCTGGATAACTCAGCTGCTGTTAAAGGACATGGGAGTTTTGTTTTGTTTTATTTATTTATTTATTTATTTTCCGGGTCTCCTTGCCATTTGTTAAAATGGTCCTGTTTCTTCCATTGCTGTCAGCTGTTTCTCACCGTCCCTGCCTGTAGTCCTCCCTCTGCCCTTCAGATTGCTGTTTTTATGCTTCTGTGCCCTTGGGGACCAGCAATGGCACTCGTCAGAGTACAGGCAGCCCCGAGAAAGGGCTTCTGGGGGCCCACTAGCGGCTCACATACCTCAGTGGTGTATTAATTTGCAAGCTGCTTTTGTCTGTCCGAAAACCCTTGTTCCCTAACATGTCCATGCTCCGTGTGTTTTAGCCAACTGGGTATTTAATTGTGGGACAAATTAATGTATTTAATTTGAAGACAAATTCTGTTGTCTTCAACTAGCCCTGATCTGCTCCTGCCTTTTTGGGATCTGATGGCCAGCCGGTCAATAATTTAAGGACCCTGGGATGAAATACAGTGGCTTTGGTTATTATGTGGATAACTGTCCAGTGTTTTAGGGAGCCTCGTATTGTTTTACTTAGTTGTGTTTCAGACATAGATTAGTACTGTTAATGAAATCCTTATTTTTCAGAAGTACTAAATTATTTTGGAATCATTACCTACCCATTCCTTAGTACAAACAATATCTTTACCACTTGTGTCTTTATTTTAGATTTTAAAATTTAAGCTGTTCTTTGGGCTGGAAATAAGATAATTGACAATACTGGATTTAATATGTCATTTACAAATTCTGTGGCTTTCTGTTTTAAGAATTGTTAATGATAAAAAAAAAGAATTGTTAATGATAGGCTGTATTAAGCCGATGGCCAATGGTTTCGAACCATCGAAGGTCTAATAAGATGCTACCTTCCATATAGAATAATATTGAAATAAACCTTAAGCAGATGTATATTTTTCTTTTCATTTTTATGTGTGGGCGTGTATTTGCTGACAGACTGGAAATGCTTCCTGAGGAGTTACCCCAACCCCCCAAATTCTAAAATACTCTCATTATCTACTTTAGTTCTTAAAACATCAGAAATATAGGCTGACCTATTTATATTAACAGACGGGTACTATCAAGTTAATCCTGTAATTAAAGTTCATTTCTCAAAGATGTTACTAAAATCTTCAAAATATTAAAGACTTAAGCCCTAAAAATTGGTATGGAAATGATTACATGTTCCCTATTATTTTTCTCCTCTCTCCCAGAGTGATTAATTTCACTTTCCAAGTCTTATTCCATGAGCCACAATGCTTTTGCTGAGATTCTTAATTCAGTGAAACCTGTTTAGGGGATCATCTCTGTTAGAAAGACAGCTGCCGAAAAGGCATTCGCTTTCCGAGCATGGATTTTAGATTATGGCCAATCAAGACTTGAAGCTGGAAGAACACCTGTCAGAGACGTTTTTCTACAAGGAGATGGTCTCTTTAATCAGATTTCATTGCACTTGAGAAAAAGGTTCATTTAAAAATGTGGGTAAAACAGCATCTGCTTTTATGATTCATCCTCACCATACTTTTAAAGCTGAGAGACCAATTTAGAACCTACTTATGACATTGTTCCGTGGAAGAAGGAGAAAGCGCAACAGCGTGTTGAAAAGGAAGAACTTTCCCAGATGTTTGGTTTGGAACTTTCTCTTGTGACAGAAATGTCAGAATTTATTTTGGGGGCTTTTTGTGTGTGTGACTGTAATTAACGATAGGAATTCTTATGGGCAAACTTTTTAAATGGCTAAGCTAAATTGTGACTACCTGGAAGGAAATCTGGGGAGCCTTCCTCTGTTGAAATCTGTTGCACTTATCTGTGAACAATGCAAAGCATTATTGATACTGATTGATGTTTAGAGAAGCTACGCTTGACTTTCAACTCTGCTCTAATTAGAGGCACCGTTAATACATAAAATGTAGGTACTTCCTCACATCTGCACACTCTACTGAGTGTAACTATTAGAAAACAAACTTCATTCTGCAAACCGGAGTTTAATGGTATAACTGTGCAGACCAGAATATCAGTTAATTTTCAAAACATTTTATTCTACACCAATTAGCTCAGGTCCTGGAGGGCAAAATGACAAGAGGTTAGTCGTTCGCTATGTATTTAATTAATTGAAAAATGCTCAAATTGCTTTTACAGTTGTTATTAAAAAGTAGAATCAGTGTTGCCAGCGCTCAACCATAATTGGAACCCCAGGGAATTAAATATTTAGCATTAGTAATGTAACAGCACTTAGGACACAAATTTCTATTTTCGTAATGAAAGCTATACGCTGTGAGTATGAGCGGCTAAGACGACAGCCGTGACAAGTGAACCGGCCTGGGATATTTCAATAAGACACCTCATTGGACAGCAAGTCTTAACCACATTACTCGTTTGTAAGAGATCTGCAAGTTTAATTCCCAGTAGAAACCCGTTACCCAAGTATTTAGATTTCTAATTGCATGCAGGATGAACAGTTGGGCAAATGTCTTGCCGTAAGTGGCTGAAATGTATAGTGCTTTCTAAATAATCCTATATAAGTTCATGCCTTTGTCAATTTAAAAATAGCAGGACTGTCAGGGAATAAAGATCTTGTTTGTTTTAAGTTTAATTACATTTTAAGCATAAATGCTTTCAGTGTTACAATGCGAAAAGTTGGATACTGGGCTCTAATGAGCTGCGCTGGTAGACGGCTGGAGACCCTAAGGGATTCCTTCCGTAAATTAACTGGATAAAAGTACTTGGTTAGGATATAGTTGATGGCTGAGCTGTTCTTAAAACCCAGTTATAGAGCTGTCTCTCCCTCCTGTTTTCATTCTAAACAGGCCCTGTAGAGACTTTAACAGCTGCCTGTTACAACTGTTCAACTTGTCAAAATGTATTATATGACTCCACTAATAAATAGCATTAAAGGGTATTTGACTTCATTTCTCATTTTCAGAGGGGATCAGGTTGATAAACA
Source organism: Halichoerus grypus (assembly GCF_964656455.1). NCBI lineage: Eukaryota > Metazoa > Chordata > Mammalia > Carnivora > Phocidae > Halichoerus > Halichoerus grypus. The sequence continues at coordinate 28,384,562 of NC_135726.1, forward strand.
CAACTGGCTTAGGCTGGCCTTATTTTAATTTGTTTATGTCATCTAAGTAATATTGAAGGCCCATGCTTTGAATTTTGTAAACGGGGGACATGAAACTCACAAAATAGTACGGACATTGGAAACAATTAATGGAGGCTATTTGTTGTAGAATCTTTGTCCTTGAAAGACGTAGGACTTTGACATTTTTAGCCCACATTCAAAGTATTTGCAAAACCATAACTAAACTGACACCCTTTGAAGCACAACTAGACTAATTCCTTTGCCACTCATTCCATCTTTTCTTGGGAAAAAAAAAAAAGGTTGCAGGATGACTTGATTTCCTAATTTTCTTTCACTTGCCATTGTGTCTATTCAGTGTTTTGAGAGTGTATCCAAACTGATCATGATTTTCTTCTATTTTATTTTTTGTAATTTTTAGAAAAGCACATGCTTATTTTAAAACAAAAGGTGGGGACACCCGGGTGGCTCAGTCGGTTAAGTGTTCGACTCTTGATTTCAGCTCATGGTCTCAGGGTTGTGGGATCGAGCCCTGAGTCGGGCTCCATGCTTGGTGGAGAGTCTGCTTCTCTCTCTTTCCCTCTCCCTCTGCCCTCCCCCTGCTTGTGCCCTCTTCTCTCTCTCTAAAATGAATAAATCTTTAAAAAAAAAAAATAAAACAAAAAGGAGAAAAGAAAAATGTAGGAATTTCTTTGATAAGTTCTCACTTTCACCTTCATCCCTGATCCTACTTACCTCCTTGGTGATCACCTTTGTGAAAAGTTTGATAACATGTCAAACGTTCATGACACTCTCTGTGCATATTATACATGCACACATACAGGTATCTATTCATGTGTGTATATTACATATAATACATTTAAAGAACAGAATTTGGATCATTCTGTAGATGTCTGTGACTTGTTTTTTTTTCCTACCTAATTTGTCATAGACATCTTCCTATACCGGTGCCTAGATCTTCCTCCTTCCTTTTAATAGCTAAATGCATTTCCAAATTTTGGAGATATAAAATTTACTTATCTACTGCCTATGGATGTCATTTAAAGTCATCTCCAGTTTTTTGTTAGGGCAAATAATGTTGCAAACTTCTGAGTGTGCCTAGGTGTGTTGGCAGCATGTATGTGTGTATATTTGTGCATGTTTCATAATAAAATATTGAACTAAGAATTTAGCGATTACTCTGTGCCAGGCATTATTTGAAGCACTTTCCGTATCTTACCTCATTTCATCTTTACAATAAAGCGGTAAGATATATTATTATCCCCATCCCTATTTTACATAGAGGGAAGCTGAGGCACAGAGAAGTTAAGGAACTTGCCTAAGGCCATCAGTGAGAAATCAGCAGAGCAAGGCTTCAAACCCTGGAGGTCTGGCACACCAGAGTCTGAGTTCTTACCCAATACAATGGGCCTGCAGAAACACCTTGGGTTTTTTCCTTGTAATATGACTTTCTTCATTAGTGAGTTTGAATGTAGTTTCATGTATTTATTGCCTTTATGTTTCTTCTTCGGAGAGGTAACCTGTTCACGTCCTTTGTTCATTTTCTTGTAGCATTGCCTTCCTATCAAATTACAGAAGATCTCTATTGAGAATGGCTATTGATTCCTTGTTACACTTTTTTAAAAAGATTTATTTATTTCTTTTAGAAAGAGAGTGAGAGGGCGCCTGGGTGGCTCAGTTGTTTAAGCGACTGCCTTCGGCTCAGGTCACGATCCTGGAGTCCCGGGATCGAGTCCCGCATCGGGCTCCCTGCTCGGCGGGGAGTCTGCTTCTCCCTCTGACTCTCCCCCTCTCATGCTCTCTCTCTATCACTATCTCTCTCAATAAATAAATACAAAATCTTTAAAAAAAAAAAAAAAAAAGAAAGAGAGTGAGAGAGGGAGTGGAGGCAGGGGCAGAAGGAGAGGAGGAGAATCTCAAGCAGACTCCCTGCAGAGCATGGAGTCTGACATGGGGCCCGATCTCATGACCCTGAGATTATGTATGACCTCAGCTGAAATCAAGAGTCAGATGCTTAACTAACTGAGCCACCCAGGGGCCCCTACTCCTTGTTATACTTCATTAAATTTTTTTCTAAGCCCATTGCGTGTATTTTTTGTTTTATTTCAATATTACCGAGTTTTGCTTTATAGATTGAGGTATGAGAAAGCCTTTCACTGTCTCAAGATTACAAGTAATGGTTTCCTACATTTTCTCCTACTACTTTTAATTTTTTTGAAGTTTTGATCTTTAACCCACGTGGGATTTACTTGGGTGTGTGGTGCAAGATAAAGATCAAAACTTTTATTTCTGGTAACAACCATGGGTTCCTTCTGTAAACCATCTGTTCTTTTTTTCTCCTGGTTTGTTATATGATGTTTGTCTAATGCTATTTTCCACCTACACATGTCTCTGGATTGCCGGTTCTTTGGAATATTCCATTTGTGTAATCCTGCAACATCACACTCTTTATCATTAGAATGTAAAAGGAAGCTTAAATCTTTTAAATTTAAAAAAAAAATTCTCCAGCAAATACTCTTAATCTTAAATTATAAAGGCAATTGGACTTATATTAACAAATGCAAATAGTTTAGAAAGGTATAAAGTCATGGTGAAGAGAGAGGTCTATGTCCTAATTTTCAGAACCTGTGAATATGTTCCATTACATGGCAAGGGGGAATTAAGGTTGCAGATGAAATTAAAGTCACTGATCAACTGACCTTAAATAGGGAGATTATCCTGCATTATCCAGGTGGGCCAGTGTAATTTCAAGGGGCTTTAAAAGTGCAAGAGGGAGGCTGCAAGGTCAGTGTCAGAGTGATGCACCATGAGACAGATCAACTGAGCCTTGCCGATTGCTGGCTTTGCAGTTGAAGGAAGGGGGCCATGAGCCAAGAATGATGATCTTTGTGCTTTTCTCTGTTGGACTCTGTTTTCTCAGTTCTATGTCCTCCTCTTTCTTGCTTCTCATTTTCATGGAACACATCCTCCCACCACTTTCTAAGGAAGTAAATATGGAAATGGAAATAAAATATTTTCATCTGAAAATGTTTTTACTGTAGGCATCATGCTTTTCCAAAAGCTCTATTTTATACTGTGATGGTTCCTGTTTGGTAACAGCCTCTTCTTGTTTCATAGATACAGCATCTTCTCTTATTTCTCTGAGGTTATTAATAATCTGATGGGTCTTATTTTTTGCTTTATTTTTGGTAGCATCTGCGATAAATCCTGACAACAAATGTATATGAGTATTATTATTCCCACTTGAAATTTGACAAATTCTGGGAAAGCCCAAATTTGAACATAGACCTGTCACCAAAGTGCCATCTCATTTTATCTGCCTTCCAATAGATTTGGGGAGCCTTTAGGAAGGATTTTCTCTTTTTCTAGCCAGTGGGAGAAGTTTGCAAAATTAACTCATGAATGACATTAGGTTGTTTTTTTTTTTTAGAGGTTTCCTAGACTTCACTTTTATAAGTTACAATTAAATTCAAAACCTAGGCCTGTAGTTGGTTTCCTATCAGTGGTATAACAAACTACCACAAACTAAATGGCTTAAAACAGCAGCTATTTATTCACTTAGAGTTGTGGAGGCCGGAAGTTCAAAATGAGTCCTACAGGGCTAAAAATCTAGGCGTTGACAGAGCTGGTTTCTTTTGGAGGCTCCAGAGGAGAATCTGTCCCTTGCTCCTCCAGCTGGTGGCTGCTTTTGTTCCTTGGCTTGTGATAATAATTTCATTTTAAACACTATTTTCTTTCATTCTCTGCATGGTCTCAGTTTCCTCCAGATCCCATTTTTCTGTTTGCTTGTGTGTTTTTCTTCCATGTTGGAGGATCTCTTCCAATGTCTTGCAGTCAGTAGCTATAATATTTAAGAAGAAGTTCCTAAAAAGCTGATTGGAAGCCCTGTGTACATCTATGGAGCTTGTTGGTAGATGAGTTTCACTTTGGGATGATCAAGTGAGATCAAGAGTTGGACACTTAACTGACCAAACCACCCAGGCACACCGGGCGGGCGGGGGGTCTTCTTCTAATCTGCACAATGTACCTATTGACTTTAGATATGGGGAATGGGCTATCATCCTTTCTTTCTACCAGTAAAGTAAGTGATGGTGTTTAGGACAATGGCTGAGGAATGTCAGTAATGTCAGACTGAGACTTCTGGTGGGGATGGGCTGTTGTGAGAGATGGGAAGTTGGAAGAGTCTTAGTTAAGGGTTTAGGTCAAGCAGTGTAGCACTTGTTAGAGAAGAAAAAGAGCACACATGCTCTTTTTTGGGATTTGAAAGATCATGAGTCAATCTAATGGTTACAGATGTAAAAAGTTTCTAGAAAAAAATAATGAAGCAGAAGGAAATGAAAGGAGATGAGAAACCAGCTCCTGAAATTCTTATAGCTGAAGCATCTCAGAGGAAGTGGTTTGGGGTGAGAAGTGGGAGAAGAATGAACGTGCCCTGGGGAAAGAGGACTAGTTCACAGAAAATCCAACTGGAGTGAAATCCTGGTGGAGTCTTGGTGGACTTTAAGATGAACAGGAGAGCTCCAGAAGCAAGGACAGCCCTGAGAAAATGCCTTGTTTTTGGAGTGCTTCCTAGTGTTAAGAACACACAGCTTTGTTGTGAATCTACATCCCTCTTTGTTGCCACTGAGCAATGCCTCCAGGATGGTGAAAATCACACCCACAATCAAACACATTGTCTTTCCTCTAAGCATCCTCTGCCAGCTCTGTGCTCTCCTGGAGCTTACATCCTTGGGGAATAGAGCACGGATAGACAAGGGGTCATAGAGGAACGGGATGGTTTCAGAAAGAGATTAGTCCTAAGCCCCCCTTTGGCGAGATCCTGGTCTTCCTGGACCATGGCTGGCCCGTTGACTAAAGTCATTTGCATAAATGACTTATGTGCATGTCCTGTCCTGCTAGTTGGTAAATGCTGCAGGAGTAGGTGCTACCCCTTTCAAGAGGGCTATTCTCGCGGTGCCGTATCTGCAGTAAGCAGGTGCTCCATATCTGCTCACTGAGGGGAGGACAGGGCAACCCGAAGGACAGACTCACAAATGGAGACTCGGGCATGCGCTGGCTGGCTCAGTAAGCAGAATAAACAGTAGCCTAGGAATGATATCATTTCTGGTTCTGGTCTTAACCCACGCCAAGTGAAAAGGACTGCTAGGACTAAGTGTCTTAATTGCTTAACTGTGATTAGTATACAACTTAGAATTTCTGCACCTATTAATAGCTTGAATTCCAAGGGCAGAACACACATAGGGAATGGTTGTGGACAAGGCAAATAAAAAGGTGTGTGAAACCCTCTACTCGAGCCCCCCACCCACTTCTCATTTCCTGAACCGATGCACAGGAAGGTCACCCTAGTGGTCATTTTCCAGTTGTGCAAACTTCTGAGGCCTCTTAGCGTTTGGGTCTGATCCATCTCAGTGTAATTACAGAGTATCTTAATTAAACTAGTAAAGAGCCGAGAAGCTTCTGAAAGGTGCTGGCTGCTTGTGCTCGCAGAACCCTATGGAAGGGTGAGGTAATGATCTCCATGTGGAAGATTCTGGAAGGAGGTGTCCTTGACCATGGATACCTGGCGAGCCACCCCCAGGGGTTTTGCTGTTGCTGATGGACTTTTCCTGCTTCTCCCAGTGCCCTTTTCAACCTCTAGGTCTTGTGTTTGCTTTGCCTGGAGCTCTTGTCCTCTTCCTTCAGGGCCTTAGCTCAACTATCATCTCCTCAGAAAGCTCCTCCTGGGTCTCCATTTTCTCTCTCCTGGATTGTCTCCTCCTCTCGAAGCTGCAAGCTGTGTCTTTTATTATCACTCTACTCAGATTCCAGCACCAGCTTCGTACATCTCGGTTGAATGAATAAGCGAGACTAACCAAAGCAGGGCTAGATTGTTCTAGACTGGAAGAAGTGTGCAGTTTTCCTTGCTCCTGGCCTGGAGGAAGCTGCCACCAGAAGCACCTGTGTCACCTTGTAATGTTGCCAGATCCAGAACCGCATACTGCTTTCTGAAGGAGTGACACTGGGATGCGCTGGGAAAGGAAGAGTCTGTCTGCTTCCCCCCACCCCCATTCCTCCCCTCCTTGCCTCACATCTGTGTTCCAGCTGGGACAAGCGAAGTTCTGTTCCTTTTGGGGTAAAGTGTGTAGATCAGTGCTCTGGGGTTGGAAGCTGACCCGCAGTGTTAAATAAGGAGAGCTCACATTTATCGCGCATCTACTGCCGGCCAGGCACCATGCTACGCGGGTAACTTGCACGATCTCATTTAATTCCTGCACGGCGGTAGAGTACCCCCATTATTCTTATTTCACAAGTAAGAAAACGGAGGCTCAGAAGCCAAGTTCATTGGATTCACAAACACAAGGACCAGGTCCTGGGTCTGCATCTGTCCGATGCTAAGTGCTTCTGCTGGTAAAGTCACGCTCCGCTGTTTTCCACTGCGGCGCCGCAGAATCACCGCCTGGAAGCAAAGAGGAAGGAAGGAAAGAGCGCAGATGTCATCTATCTGATCCAATTCCCGTTGGCATGGAGGAGCAATGACATTTCCAGCCACCGATCTTTCTTGGCGTGAACACCAGCGCTGGGCGGCTGATTCCTCAACATGACACCGGGACTCGAACCTGCGGCTTCCCCAGGCATAGAGGAGCGCAAAAGCCAGCCCCAAATCATTTTCAGCAAATGCACAGGACAAAGGAACCTGTACTCTGGAATAACTTAAATAAGTATAGTGCATAGCCTGAGAAACACGGTGGAGGGACATACCCTGGCAAGTATTTCCTTCTGACTTTTCATTAATGCAAAACCCCGCAGATTCCAGCGGGCGGGCTTACTAGAGCTCCCAGTGCCCCTGGGCTTTGTGTTAAATGCAGCCGTCCCGCAGCCTGAGATCGCAGACCCATGACACAAGGTGGAATAAAACCAGCAGGACCCGGTTCCAAGATTCACTGCACAGAACAAATTCTGGACTGAAAGCACAAGACGTTTCTCCCCACCTTTCCCCCCAAGTTCATCTACTCCTACAGTTCCTTAAGCTTGAAAAGCTTTGAGGGCAAGGGGAATGGCATTGAAGTAAGTAGGTTTCACATCCTGGTGATGTTTTTGTAGCTGCCACATGTGGCCGCGTGTTAAGTAGCTGAACATTTCTGCTCGCTGGCAGCTAAAATCGGCCCTCACCTCCCATGGAGCTCCTCCCGACTTCAAAAAGCATTCCATGGGGTTGCAGGGAAGAGGAAATGGACCACAGGGTTACCACTTACGCTGCCTGAATTCATTTTCCATCCTTGTGCTCTTGCGGCTTCTTAGAGCCACGCAGGAGACGGAAGTGCAGAGGGACTTGAGGGGTTGTCTTCAGAGAACATGCTAGAAGCCCCGATATTTGAGTGAGAGACTGTATTCTCTTAGAAGCAATGTTGGTTTTTTTTTTTTAAGATTTTATTTATTTATTTGACAGAGAGGAGAGAGAGCACAAGCAGGGGGAGTGGCAGGCAGAGGGAGAGGGAGAAGCAGGCTCCCCGCTGAGCAGGGAGCCCAATGTGGGGCTCGATCCCAGGACCCTGGGATCATGACCTGAGCTGAAGGCAGTTGCTTAACCAACTGAGCTACCCAGGCGCCTCTAGAAGCAACGTTTTTAAATGCATAACTAAATGCAATTTCGATTGGGAAGGGTCCTGTGCACACAGGTATGCTGAATCAGTTAAGGAAATCCTTGTTATATATACAAGCTTATCTGTTTGCCTCTCCCAGGAAGAAAGAGCCACTCGGAGCATGTGCCGCCGTAGGACAATTCCACCGGCGGCGCGCAAAGCCAGCCTGACGAGGTGCTGCTTACAGAATGGCGGAGGAAATGTGCCATTTACAAACCCTCGCTGTGCCTAGCTGGAAAGCATGCATGAGGCTGGAATACGTATAAGCTAGCCGGACACCCCCTGATCTGAGAAGTCTTAATGGTGGCTAGCCTGTCGAATTGTTGATTTATTTTTTTCTTCTGCCTGTGAGCTTCTCAGAGCTCCAAGGGAGCAATACGATCTTCTCCATAGTTTTCCATATTGAACATAAACCGACGCAATCCGTATTTTGTTCTACTTTATATTTTGCATGCACATGTAAAGTAATAGAGTAATTGATTTTTTTTTTTTTTAAATCTGCAAGCTTGGGGCAGAATTTTTAGCACAGCACAATAGTTTACTACAGCAGCCAGCTTAAGTCCAACCGATTGGAGGTTAGCATACTTTGTTAGATTGCATGAACAGTGGTTGGCTGACGTTTATTTTAGAATGTAGTCGGGCAGCAACTGTTGGTCGTACATCAAGGTATGTAAGGAACCGTGTTAGATGCTGTGGGCATCACATGTGTAGGAGGGCATGACTTACGTAGCACATTGGAGCCCTTCTGTTTCCCTACTGCAGTGATATATATTGAGTCTTGAATCTGACTGGGTTACCATTCTCTTGGGGAGTAGAGGGGTGGGGCCCTCTGAGCAGCCCCTGCTCCTGGAGCTCTCCCACAGTGGTCTGAGCTTGACAGGAGTCAGTCCCTTTGCCCCTCCCCCTTCTAACCATGGGTGGGGGGGACTGTGGTTGATGTTTCTCTGCATGAAGCCAATTGGCCCATTTGGGGCTTACACTCAGGTGCTTAAGACTTCTTAGCACCTTTCTTTAGACAACTTGGCACTTTGGATGTCAATGCTAATTGTTAATCGTTAGCAATGGCTTTCTCTAATGGGGTCACCGAGGGAAGAGCTCACTCTTACCGTGTGAGCTTGGTCTTTGGAATAGAAGCAAACAGAGTTTGGGCATTATGGGGCCAAAAGGTCCCCTCTCCCATTCCAGGGGACAGCTCAGTGGACAGTGCACCCCATGACCTAGCCTACACCAAGATAATATGCATTTATCAGCTGCTAAATAGTACCTAGAGATTGCAAAGCATGGATGCAATCATATGAGTTATAACCCTATTTTTTGGTGGTGACCGAAAGGCCACCATGCTGACTTTTTGAGGAAAAAAGTGTCTTTTCTAAAAATGTGTGATTCTATGGGTTAGTCAGCTCGAATTAGAGCAACCTAAAAAGTGATTCAGCTGATGGACTTTGTTAGCTCAAGACAGAATGTTTTCCTTCTGTTCTTGAATAACAAGGCTTGAATGTCACAAGACATATATGTTTAAAGAAAAACATTTACTTTTTAGTGAGTTTAGAATTGCTGAGTTATGGTACTCAAATACATGCAATATGCACAAGAGCCTGGATCTTTGATTAGCCTTAAACCTATAAGAGGAGCGTCAAGAGGGCCCGTTAACCAATTTTCAGATCCAATTAGTAACCACTCAGCACACTTACCCCTACCCTTCTCCCCCCGTGTTCCAACAGTGTCCCTCATCCACTGTGGTACTCCTCTCTG